>NW_020654466.1:18756769-18819880 GCF_003589595.1 Hyposmocoma kahamanoa
AAGCTATCCAGAAACGTTTCCTTCGACACTTAAGCTGCAAGTTCGGTATGAGACGTAAGTTGCCCACATATGAGGATAGGTTGAAGCGTTTTGGTCTGTGTACGCTGCAGTCACGACGCGTTGTTAACGATCTCATAACTATGTATAAAATAGTAAACGCAAAATGGGACGCATGCGAATTGTTAAGCCAATTCTCTTTGAAGATAGGAAGTAAAAGAATACAAAAATTGTTTTATGTGCCATGTTGCAATAACAATGTTACCTATAATGACCCTTTGTATCGAATGTGTCGAGTTTACAATGACATTAACAAAGACAGAAGTTTAGATATATATTTTCAAAGTTGTTCAGCTTTTGTAAAATGTTGCTATCTGAAAATTTTGCAATCTTAAAGTGGTGTAAACAACAGTATATTTTGGAGCCGATAATTTTGTAATAATTTTGTTATATTGTATTGATATGTGATTGCATTTATGTTTGATGACTCATGACATAGTCGCTGCCAATCATGTAATTTTATTTAGTCTTTTTATTTTCTTTCTACCTTAAAGTGTGCCACTATGTAGACTATATGATAGAGCTGTGCACAGCTGTTATAGGAGTGCAAATTTACTTTCTATTATATATTATCATATCTAATATTATCAATATTTATATTAATTTGTATTCTGTAGCTGTGCCAAGAAATAAATAAATAAATAAATAAATAAATAAATATATAAAGTGACGGATTTTTGACGGACGATTTATATATATATATATATATATATATATATTTCTGTATATATATAAATATATAAATTGCTATTTTTATTATTTTTAAAGCAATAATAAATTTATTGGAATCCCGCGCGGAGGGAAAAAAATAATAATAATAATAACGCACACACTCAACATAGCCCCGCACTAGGGAAACCCTGTGTCGCGGGTGCCATGGACACACACACAGACAACCACAAATTACACCCAAACTCACGAGAGAAATAAATGTAGGCCATACAAATACTTCTCCCGGCCCGGGAATCGAACCTGGGGCCTCTGCGTGGCAGTCCGGCATGGTAACCGTTCGGCCACAGAGGCAGTTAAATAATGTTAAATAATGATCACATTATACTTACTACGTATTTTCTTAGCTTAACTTCGTTCGCGATGTAGCCTGTGCTTAAAGCAGACAACATTTACATAGTGCTATTTAGCGCTATGTAGCGACACGTAAAGTATATGCTACATAAAGCCTTAACAATAATGGTAACTCCTTATTTTGACATGTTCACGTGGCTTAGCCTTAACAACGAAATAGTTTTGGTTGTTGAAACTCGGCTGTAATCCACGGCTTTGGTAAACAATGGATCTAGAATACAATGTACGTAGGCGTCGAGTCTCCGGGTCTACGAAGGAACTTTTACCAAATTTTGTTATCGTATTTAGAACTTTATGCGAAAGGTATAGAGTGCTTTTTATCGCTATCTTTAAATAAATGAATATTCTTACAGTGATTTGTTAATTGTCCTTAGACATGTGTTTAAAATAATATATTAATATAAACCCGAAAAAATCCGAAACCGGATTCAGCCCCTAGTTTGCCACCTTTAGAGGTGGAATATTTTCCTCAAATTTGAATGAGACCAATACTGAGGTACTCTCTTTCTAAGAAAAAAGAATCCCAAAATCGGTTCACAAATTAGTTATCGCGTAACATACATCCAAAAAAATACTATAAATTGAGAACCTCCTTCTTCTTTTTTGAAGTCGGTTAAAAAATTAAAAAATCATGCTATTGAAAAAAAGTCCCAGTACAGATAAGCCGAATGAACATGGCGGACGTCGATCGCTACCATGTTTTGATGTGCTCAGAAACTCACATTAGACTTACTTAATTCAAATTCATATTTGGAATCTCATTGAAGTGTATTTCATAATAGAATTAAGCTACATATATATTGTAATAAACACACAGTTGTGTGTTCCTATTAATAATAAATAGATAGATATAAATCCGTCGTCAGTGTTCGACATGTGAATGATCGGATTCTGTTAAAGGTCTGCACGTCGCACACGAATATCTCAGCTTATAAGAATCCACCCTCTGACCTTACTATTTTATAACAGATATTTCCACGAATAATTCAGTAGATATAATAGGTAGTTATAACTATAAGACCACTTGAACAATCGGAAACATCTTTTACCAAAATTTACGAGAAAAGTATTCTCTACGTTTGCTTACTCGAGCCTGAATTCTGATGCGTTTGGACTGCTTCCAGTAACAAACCAGCCTACACAAGACCTCTCCTTGTACCTATTAAGCTTTTAGGCAGGACTGTGATAAACGAAGATGTAGGAAGGCAGAGCTCAAGTTAAAATAGCCTCTGTAACAGTGTCGTCTTGTTGTAACAAAATACTCGCTTTTATCACTGCGGTAGGTTGACAGAGTTGTATTTGAGAAATGTGCTGGTAACGTTTGTGCAGTTTTGCAACTTTGTCATATTCTGTTTGTATTTCAGAGAATTAGTATACGGATTCATATATCTCTATCGTAGTCTTTAAATATGTAATTTAGAAAAAATGTCACCCAAATAGTTTCATCAAAAAAATTATACAAGTGATAGGTAAAAATGTTTGAAAATATTATATGATTTGGACTGCGTATGTTGCGTTGTTTTTTTTTTACCAAAAGCAAGAAATTTTCTGCGTAGTGTCTTAAGAAAGTTTAAAAAAATTAAGATTTTAGATTTATGATTCTATTCAAGCGGAATTGCGGTATTATAATTAGCATTATAAATACATTTCAACGACCTCTGTGGTTGAGTGGTTTTCAAGGTGTCACCATTTCTGAGGTCCCGGATATGATCCCCGACGTAGTCAACGTAGAAAAACTAACTTTGCTATATTGTCTCAGGTCTGGGGGCTTATGGTGGCGTCGTTGTTTCCAATTTCCATAACAGAAATGTTTCAGTAACTTACTTTGCGATTAAAGCAACGTGCGTGATGTTCATTAATATTTATTTATTTAACCTATATTGATTAAAACAATTTTTATAATCATTTTAAATAAAAAACAATAACCCTACTAGTAACTCGACTGTCTTACTACTGTACACATAAAACTTTACTACGTAAAGAGTCGAAACTACCTCCGCTCGAATTCTGAAGTTTTCCCGTATTAATACGGTTCGTTTTGCTTGGTTCGAGCGGGAGGGACATTGCCTTTATTTCAGCATTTATTCTTTTACAAACAAAATTAAAACCATTTAAAAAACGTGTATCGCATACTATACGTGTTCTATTTAGTTCAGTTGATGTTAAAAAAACCATTGGTTTTGTTGTAAAATTTCGAGGTAAGTTTGTGTTTTTTTTCTATCGTGAAAATGTTTAGTAATATGTTAAAAAAACCATTGGTTTTGTTGTAAAATTTCGAGGTAAGTTTGTGTTTTTTTTCTATCGTGAAAATGTTTAGTAATCGTATTTTCACACCCGTATACTAATCAGTATACGTTCAATATTACTATATTTTTTTTCAAAGTAATTAATTCAACACTTTCACTGTTAGAATACGAAATCAACCAAAGCCATTTGGAGTTATATAGATTTTTTTTTATTAAAAATAAGTGCACATTTGATTTCCATCTCACCTAATGGAAAGTATATAATAAAAATATATAACAATCTTCCGGAAATTATAAAAAATGAACAAAATAACAAGATTTTCTTTATAAAACTTAAAGAATTTTCTCATAAATAAAAGTTATTATAATGTAAAATAGTTTTTACAAGATAAATGTGGTATCTGAATTTAGTAACTAGTCGATAATAAATATAATAATATAAAGCTGTTGGCGTTAGTATATATCAAATTATATATTAGTAAGTGTAACAATTATGAGACTAGTACTCTCTTCTACTATTTGCTGTGCCCTGTTCAGGGTCCATAATTTGATCTCAATATATGTAAAACATCTGTAATGTACATTATGGAATGCAAATAAATAAATAAATAAAGTAATTACGAGCTCGACGATGTAGCATGTACACCTAAGTAATGCCTATTCACTTTCGCCTTGAAAAGGTCCAAGGTTCGGGGAATAAGTCCGCAGGTTCCAGTCTCTATCCGCTCACCATATAAATGTGGAAGCGAAACGTTTCGTACGAATCCTGGAAATATCCACAACATAGAGGTGGAATCCCAGCCCACGTTTAGTCCCCAGGTGATAAAAAGGGGAAGGCGGAATCAAATTATGCAATTCCATCGCACATTCTACGTGATATATCCTGTAAAATACCGATAAGACACCTGCATAAAGTCACCTCATTATATTTATTAAAATGTAAACTGAAATCCTACCATGGAAGGAATAAGTCAAATAACAAAATCGCAACTTTACACGCCATTTTTTACCGGAATAGATTTAAAAATAAAACTTTATGACGTCACCCGTCCAAGAACTTAAACATTTAAATCCATAGCTTTAATACCTTTCAGTAAAGAAATATAAAACCTTAGAGCCTTTTTACACGTAATGTTAGAAAATAGGTCGTACGTAATGACCTAAAAGTTCAGAATTTCAACACGAAATATCACTTTCAAGTTATTATAGGCCCAGTACTGAGCACAGACGTCTTCAAAGGAGAAGGTTTTGACTATAAGACACCATGCGGGCCTAATATTTTAGTAGCAGTAGAGTATCTTGTGAAAGTGTTCGTCCGTCTGCCTCTAACCAGTAATGTGACTGCGTTTCAATTTTGAAGGGTAAGGTTGCTGGTGAAATTACAGGCACATGGGACTTGTGAACTATGTCTCAAGATGACAGGTGCAATGGCAGTGTCGGCACTGCTAGAGTCTTAATATCAGGCGCACGACTTATTCTTCCCGTTACTTGATATTAAAGAAAGTTTGTTGTGTTATTCGTAAATAGTTTATAATACTAATCCTTATGACTAATAATAGTGGAAATCTTACCTTGCCACATCATAGTCTCAACTATCACGGTATAGAATAATTTTGTTAATATACCGCCATGTGCGTATGAATGCTAAAGTTAACCGTTAAACTGCTATATTTCTTTTAACTTTTATATAAGTGGTATTGTATAAATGTGGGTGAAAATAAATTATTACTCTTTATACCATGGTTACAATAAACAATATTCCATGACATTGTAAAGTCATAATTTGTACATGTCATAACAGGTATTTAAACGGTTGACCTCTCAGTCAAAAGCGACCTTTCTCCCACTGAGCTACTATCGCTTTCAGGATTTATTACAGTATCGCATTCGTCGAGGTGTTTTGTTAAATCTTGATATAATACTCTTTTTGTAAGCACGCAATTCTTTTAATGAAAAATGTATAAAATCGTGTGAAAACAATATTAAGTCCTTATGACCCTACATCAGGCATTGCCACATACTTCTACTGGCTGTTGCTACTGGTAAGAACACGAGTACCGATATGTCCTTATGCTCCTACCGGTAGCACAAAAAGGTAAGAGCGGTTACACACTGCTCACACGATGCAGTAGCGATACAGTCGATGTTTCCATCGCTTCTAAAAACCGCTGTGTGTAACCACTCAAAATGTCATATCTTCTTAAGGTGGTACCAGAGAGGCTGGACAGCCAAATCCTTAAGTATTGGATGCCCAACCTTGTTCACGAAAATGAACACTTTGCATTCTACTAACATGGTTGTAAATACCTACTAACACTATATGGACATGTAACTGTACTTACTGAAATAAATTCTTTCATTTCATTTTCATTTCAAAATGAAATCTATTCAGGATAGAGGTTTGAAAATTCTACGATCGATTAGTCGACTAATTTTCGCTTAAAGATTGCACAAACTACGCCAGGCATATACCCAGCAGCGGGTGAAGTCGTGCTGTAGATTGTAAGCAGACCTAATTAAGTATTTGAAATTTCGTAATATGGTGATATTTATTATCATAATCGCAGTTTATTGCGTTATAATATAAGCTTTTGTCACATCCACAAATGTCAATATATAAAAATACTCCTTTTAAAATAAAATACAAACGAGCTCGTAAATTTTAAAACTCTATGCGAGAAATTATGTACATGGCGTCCACTAGGTTTCCAATGCGCTATTGATGCAAATTGAGGCAAATAAACATTACATACATTCATTCTCTGATGTCTCACGATATAACACTGTGAGGCACTTCTTTTCATAATACCAAGTGAAAGGACGAACAAGTCGTGCGTCTTCTGGTAAGCGACACGCCTGTCCATAACAGTTACAGTGCCACTCAGAGCTTTAAATTGCAAAGGTCTGAGGGCACTACCACTACGCGTCACCTTAGACATAAGTTGACAAGTTGCCTGTAATTTCACCAGCACCCTTACCATCCAAAACCAGAACACACCAATGGTAATATTCCTGCTTGGCGGCAGAAATAGGTAAAGTGGCAGTACTTCCCTGGACGAACTCTCTCACAAGGAGTTCTACTGCTACTCGTACTGCTACTTCAACACTATATAGCACTTTTAATGAATTAAATTCAGTGTTTTTATTTTAAAAACATGCTTAGAACAGTACTATGCGATTAAAAGCATCAATCTTCCCTAAACCATTGCAGAAAACACCACGTAACGGCGATATTACACTGCAAATGGAACGGTAATAACACAAAAAGCGATTGCATCGTATTTACAACATCAATTGTGTTGTATAACACAACCGCTTCCGTTTAAAGTTTTCAAATGGCGGAAACCGGTCTATTGCCGACTGCACCGAGCTTTCAACAAAAAAAACATTAAATATTGTTCATCGTATTATGAATATCTCCCACAAATCTGAAAAGTATTACAAACATCCAAGAGTTTTATACCCAACTGAAGTGCTATTTTATTGAGTAGTGATTCTACTGTTGGGATTGTAGCTCCACAAAACTTTAGCACCGAGCGGGGATGTGTTTTTAAGGACAAGTGGATCGTTGGGCAATATTCCGCAGTGATGTTAAGTACCCCAGCTCACTAGGCCACAAGTGGGGGCCACTGAACGCGACAACTAGTGGCTGAATCCAGCCACTAGACGATTGCCACTAATCACAGCCACGAGTAGCTGGACGCGGCCACTAGTGGCTGGATCCGACCTCCAATCGCGAGTGGGAGAAGTCGGCGATTGTAGTTAAACGTGCGTGGGAGCCGACACGCGGGCGTCCGAACCACAAGCTGCGGGAGCGACCCGCGGCCACTCGAGCGCTCAGTTTGCGTCGATGCCATATAAAACGTATGAAATATTTCGTCGGTTACTTGTGGTCGCGTTTTGTGGTAGCCCAATGAGCCAAACGCTCTTACTTACCAAAAATTCAATTCTAAAGAAATACTGCGTATCTGTACATTATCAAAATATTTCTTCAAGCCTTTAGCGAACAAAAAAATATCGAGCCATTTTTCATAACGAATTCAAAAAAATTTTGAATAGCGAACGGCCATTTCATAAGCAAATTACGTGAGGCTAAGATCAAAGAAAGTAGTCGCAATTGTAAAAATTAGAAATAGTCTTAGTGGTGAAAGTTTACTAAGGGTGGAATCATACTGTGATGGCTTTCCCATTGCAACGCGATTGCCAACAGCTAGTGCTGTCTGTTTGTAATTGCGTACCGTTTGTAAGTACGCCAGCAGCACTAACAGCCTGTAACCTTTAGTTATCGCTTAATTTTAATGACGTAGAAAATGTAAATAATTAAAATCAAAACCCTCTTTCCACCTATATAATTTCTATCCTACGATCGCTTCTGCTGCCTATTGTACATTATACTTTTTTTATGATACAAAGTGACGGGACGAACAAATCTTGCGCCTGAATGTACGCGCCGCTCATAGCTTTAAGTAGCAAAGATCTAAGGGAAAAGTCCCATGTGCCTGTTAGTTTACCAGCACCCTTTACGCTTCAAATACAAAACGCAGTAATGCCGGCACTACCGCTTGGTGGCAGAAATAGATAAGTACTATCCTGGACGAACATTTTCACAAGCAACTTTTCTGCTACTCAATTTATGTACGTACATAACTGTTCCGCGTATTGTCATTGTAATTTTTAAGGATAATATGTAATATAAATAGGATATAATAAATAGGATAATGTAATTTTAATAATTCCTTCAATAAATATTTTCGAAGACATGACATGTAAAGTTGACGAGACATGGAGCGCCTTAGACCTACATTGTTAGGCAGGACAAGGGGCAAATAGGCAAATCGAGCGGAAATTACTGATAAAAATTACGTCCCCCAATTACGTGATCAGTTGAAATACATTGCAAGCATCATTGGCGTTGTATTCCTACTCGGATCACGACTGAATAAAATTGCGTGTGCGCAATTCACAGTTGTGATTTATTATTAATCCGGCGCGCGAGCACTCAGCGAGCGGTTGTGTTTTAGTATTCTCTGAATTTGTATACCTACTTATATACGCAAAATGGTGCAATGTAAAAAATGTAAATTGTTTCTGTCACTGAACAAGGATGATGTTGTGCGGTGTAAGGGATCTTGTGAATCGGTGTTTCATAAGGTGTGCATAAAAAATATCAAGCATTTTATGCAATCAGGTTTGTGTGAAATTTGTACAAATAATGAGAGTTCGAAACAAACCACCAGTGGAACCTTGAAAAATAATTTAAATGAATCTGAAACTAATTTAGGGCAGGTCCTTCAAGAAATAAATAAGAAACTGGAGGTTGTTTATACAATGAAGAAGACTTTAGAGGATATATCTGAAACGGTTGATTTTTATGCTGAGCAGTACCAGAAACTAATAGAATTTAAAGAAAATGCGGAGAAGAAAATGGTGGCTCTGGAGCAAAAAAATGTATATTTGGAGAAATGTAATGGAGCCTTGGAGGAACGGATTTATGAATTGGAGGAAAAAAATATCGAGAGAAATATAGAAATTGTGGGACTTGAGAAGAAGGACAATGAGAACATTCATGCAGTGGTATCTAAAATAGCTCAAATAATAAAGGTCAATCCTGGCGATATTGAATCCGCAAGGAGGGTAGGCCGCGAAAAAACAGCGGACGATAAGTACCAACCCGTAGTTGTTACTCTCAAAAGCAAAAGTGTGAGAGAACAATGGTTACTATCACGTAAGCTGGCAATTGTTAATGACAGTATTTACAAAAATCAGAGTAATAGACGTATTTATATTAACGAGAATCTCACAAAATACAAGCGGCAACTACTGTGGAATGCAAAAATGAGACTGAAGGAGTCTTACAAGTATATTTGGATTCAAAACTCTAAGATCCTGGTAAGAGGCGGCAACGCCGATAGTAAAATATACAAGATCGGTTCGGAAAAGGACATAGATAAGTTGCTAAAAAAATGAAACTGCGACGTCAAACAATTGAGCACAAACTGGTGCGCGCTCACACTATGTGAAAATAAACTATATAAGTCAAGATGCATCCTAATGATGATATTTACAATATCGATGCTCAGTATAATAGGTATTTAGATTTTCGAAGCTGGCAAAACAATAGGAATATTGATGGCGAACAGTTGCATGTTCTTCACCTAAATATACGATCGATGAGAAAAAATTACAATGAATTAAGGATTATGTTACAAAACGGCTGCTACCACATACTTATTCTAACGGAAGTCAATGTTACTGAATCTGAAATAGATTTGTATAAAATAGAAGGTTATAATACATGGAGCAATACAAGGAAAAAACAAAAAGGCGGTGGATTAATTGTATATATAAGTGAGAGCTTAGATGCAGAAGTCAAGAGGACAATTAGTAACTTTTCTGAAATGATGTATGTTATGATAAACATAAACAGCGTGACCCTACATATATTAGCCGCTTATAGACCTCCATGTAAAAACAAGCTGCTATTTATTGAGGAGCTTTCTATGATATTGAGAGGAATACCTGCGAGTAATGATCTCATTTTCATTGGTGATAGCAATATTGATTTGTACGAAAACAAAATAAACTTATCCACAACCCTTTACAAAAACATGGTGTGTGAACATGGCCTCCAGTTATCAATACCGTGCAGTGAGATAACGCGGGAAGCGGTCGTCGACGGCGTGAATCAGCGGTCTTGTATTGATCATGCATGTGTGCGAACGAGACAATTCACCAGCTACGCCTCGTTTATTATTGAGTGTCATTTATCGGACCACCATATGATAGGAGTTTCATTGCAAGTTGCGGAAAACGATGACATGGGTTTATTTACAAACAGTGCAGCGACTAGTAGGATAATAGTGAGTGACAAATTAGTAAGAGGAAAATTAGACAAAATTGAATGGTCAGCTTTAATGTTGTTCTCTTGTCCGTTGCTTTTGTATAGTAAATTAAGTGATATTTTTCATACAATCTATAAGGAAAGTGAGATTGTTGTGCCTATAATACGAAAAAGGCCAACGCAGCCATGGGTATGTAATAAATTGTATAATATGATAGTGCACCGGGATAACCTATTTAGAGCTTGGAAATTAAATCCGAATAGTATGTGTAGTCGATTGGAATATACACGTTACCGAAATAAACTAAATAAATTAATAAATAAGGCTAAGAATAAGTACAGACAGCAGGTAATTAAGAGTTGTAAGGGTGATATAAGAAAAATTTGGTGTAATATTAATAGTTGGCTAGGGCGAAGTAAAGCTAATGTAGACAAAATAATTGTGAAGTATTTAGGTAAAAAAGGTAATTTATATTATGTTTGTACACAGTTTTCAAAAACATTTACGAGCGAAATACTAGACATCAAACATAATTGTTGTACCCAGTTTTTTGAAAGAAGCAAATATATTATTCAATCTGATGTTTCATTTAGATATAATAAAGTATCCTGTGCTACAGTTGAAAAATATATTGATAATTTTAGTATGGAAAAATCGCCAGGCATTGATAAAATACGTGTACAAGATATAAAATATGTAAAGAAAGCAATTAGCCCAGTACTTGCGTTGTTTGTGAATTTATGCCTAACTAATGGGCTGTACCCGGATAAATTAAAAAAAATCTATTATACGCCCTATTTTTAAACAGGGTTGCCATTATGAATACTCAAATTACAGACCGATTGCAATTTTGTCAATAATAAATAAGTTGGTTGAAAAAATTGTGGTTGGCCAAATTAGCTCATTTTTAGAAAAACACGGTGTCCTATCAGATTCGCAGCATGGGTTCCGTTCTGGGCGTGGCACCTCCACGGCATTGGCGAATTTTACGGATGAAGTTAATAATTACCTTGATGTTGGAAAACAAGTTGTGTGTATTTTTATTGATTACAAAAAGGCGTTTGACACTTTGGACCATGATGTACTATTAAAAGCCATGGAGGAGTGTGGTATTCGTGGTCCAACAAATAACTGGTTTCGTAATTACTTAAAAAATAGAACTATTCGTACCGTTGTCAATGGTGTGGAGGGTGATGAGAGTGAGGTTGTGATGGGCGTCCCTACTGGCTCTGTGTATGGTCCAGTGGGCTACATTATGCACGTAAACAGCGTGCCTAATGTAGTCAAACATTGTCGTGTGTATATGTATGCAGATGATATGTGCCTTCTTTATTCATCAAATAACATTGCAGAAATGACGCGTTATCTGCAAATCGACTTCGATAATGTCACTAAATGGGCGCATGATAATGGAATCATCTTAAACCAAAATAAGACAAAATGCATGCGTATACATTCGCCATATAATAGGACAGCAGCGAAAGTGAATGATGATGACGTCACCATTGTTTGTCATAGCTATGAGTGCCTACATGCTCGTGCGGATGCCGGGGGGAGAATCGTATTTACCTGTAGCTGTGCTAGGTTGCAATTTGTTGACACGTTTAAGTACTTGGGTCTGCATATTGACAATAGATTTAACTGGAAAATACACGTCGGTGAGGTATGTTCGAAGCTTAGAACACTTTTGAACAAATTTTATCACATAAAATCCCTGTTAAATAAACGTAGTTTGCGTATAGTGTATTACGCATTAGTTGACTCCTTGCTAAGCTACGGTTTGAGTTGCTATGGCCGAACCTTCGAT
Organism: Hyposmocoma kahamanoa; assembly: GCF_003589595.1. Lineage (NCBI taxonomy): Eukaryota > Metazoa > Arthropoda > Insecta > Lepidoptera > Cosmopterigidae > Hyposmocoma > Hyposmocoma kahamanoa. The sequence goes on from NW_020654466.1 coordinate 18,768,805, forward strand.
TCATACCTCAGCGACGTGAAAACCCTGCAAGTAAGATTTTTAAAATATTTAGTAAGTCGTAAAACCAAAAATAACTGTAAAGGAGACTATGACAAACTGTTCTCTCACTGTAAAATACTTCCTGTAAAAGCCAAAGTTCAATATTTAGCCGCTATTGAAAATTATTATAAAACCGAATTTAAAATTAAAGTAATGAATAAATATAATACCAGGAGAGTCCGTGAAAGTAAATATGTATGTCCAAAAGTAAATAATTACTATGGTAAAAGAACAAATAGGTATTTCTTGCCCATTTTATTTAATAAATTTGATTTTTTGAGAGACCGTGATATATTATCTAAATTCATTTTAAAGAAAAAGTTAAAATCTTCTCTTTTAGTAGCCATTTAAATTTAGCTTAAGTAAGTACATTGATTTTGTTAAACGTAGTAAGTAGGTATACTATAGTCTCGAGATTGTGAGTGTATCCTTGCCAACAAACTGCTTTCGCAGTTTGGCGAGAAATTGTATTATGTATTTTTGTATGCCTTTTGTATAAATAAATAAATAAAAAAAATAAATAAATTAAATGACGTCTCAGTTCGACTGTATTGTGTGTGTGTGTATGTGTGTGTGTGTATGTGTGTGTGTTACACGATTACTCCGGCCGTTGTGAACCGATTTCCATGATTATTTTTTTGTTAGAAAGTGGATGCCTTTAGTGGCGATTACATTTAAATTTGAATAAAAAGAAGAAAATATTCCTCCTCTAAAGGTGCCAAATGAGGGGATGAATCTGGTTTAATTAATTTCGCCCAATTTCATTCAATCAATTTCAATAAAAATTGACACAGATGCAATTCCAGCTGATAAGATGATAGAAATGGCAAACAAACGAGAAGAAATCTACAGTGACCAGCAGCTTTTGTTTAATTAACGCAGCTTAGTTTTAAATAACGTTGAGGAGACCGCAAACCTCACACCGAAACCGGTTAAAGAAACTTTTGAAGTTTTTTAATTAAAAATCTTATAATAATTAGGTTCAAAATGGGTTGTGTACTGAATTCGCGCCAGCCATTTCCTAAGGAAACAATAAACACTTTAGCAATAAACTACCGCATATCTACAAGGTAGAAACCCGACGAACGTATTTACCATGGTATGTATGTACATAAGTGATTGGCAATGTTGTTTAGTAGACACTCTGCCAAATTAAATATTCAACAAAGATCTGATATCACGCTTATGTAATTTAATGGTTTCTTGCTTGTAGAAACTTAGCACTTAGTATATAAAAAAAAACGAAAACCTGTATTCATAACCAGTATACAGTATTTCGTTATTTTTACGTTATACACCCTATGTTGTGGATATTCCTAGGGTTTGCACGAAATGTTACGCTTCCACATTTATTCGACGAACGGGTATGGAGTGGCATTCCCTGCATGAATTTCTCGAACGTTATAAATTGGGATAGGCGAGAGTGAATAGGCATTATTTAGGTGTTAGGTGGGCATGCTCCATTATAGACGTCTTCGTCACTTTTCATCAGGTGAGATTGTAGTCAAATGCGCACTTGTATTTAATAAATAATAATAATCCCAGCACATTAATACGAGGAATAAAAATTAACTAGCTGTTCTTGTCGTCTTCACCAAGTCAAAAATTCATTTAAGAAGCAATGTATATTATGCTTCTATAATAAGATTCCGGTTGATATTCAAAATTTACGTTTAAAACCATAGTGAAACAAAACTTTTTACTTAAGGTTATTTATACAGAGACGCGTACTATACCGTCGACCCACCTTGCAGCCACAAATCAGTCGATGTCTAGCTCCACCTTGCCTTGCTAGGTGTCCCGCCCAACCCTATTTGAGTTTCATGATCCAAGTTCCAGCATCCTGGACTTTCGTCCGTACTCAGTTTCGTCGGATCTCAAAGTTCGGAACTCGGTTTACAAGGTTGCTCTATGCATCTCTCAACCTAGTCTCCTGCGTGAGCGTCCATGTCTCGGCATCAAACGTCGTGGTGGGCAAAACACTCTGTTTAAACAAGCGAGTTTTCAGACACCGTGGAACCTTATCTGATTTAAGGATGTCATCTAACTTGCCAAACGTGGCCTAGATTTTTTTTTTTTTTTTATGTTAACTAGTAGGCAAACGAGCAGACAAGCCACTTGACGGGAGGTGGTCATTGTCGCCCATGGACACGAGCAATACCAGAGGCATCACCCATGCGTTGCCGACTAGATAAATGTATACAAATGTTTATTAGCAAATGGCAACCCCTGGAATTTCTTACTCTTTTTTTAGGATACCAAGTGACAGGATGAACAAGTTGTGCCCCTGATGTTGAGCGACAAGCCTGTCCGTTACAGTTGCAATGCCGCTCAAATCTTTAAATTTCAACAATCTGAGGAGCATTGCCACTTCCCCCGGCTCTGAGATTTAAGTTAACAAGTCCTATGCGCATTTCACCAGCACCATACTCTTTAAAACTGGAACGCAGAAAAGCATGAACTTGAAAAATCTGTTCCGTCTTTGTGATGTGACTTGTTTAATGAAATAATGGTACCTACCACAAAAACCTAAAGTACCAAAACATTACGACGTCTAGTGAGCAGTGTGTGTGAAAAAAACTTTCTTGTTTTTTAAATACAATAAACTTTTTCCTTTCTTGTGGCATTACGAATTCCGACAGTTGTGGAACAGTGAAACAAAAGTGAGAATGAAAAATTTCTTTCACTCATGAATAATAATGACGTCAAGTGTGGTTCGACAGAAAAATAAGAATAAAAAAAAAATTCATTGGTTTTTCTACAAATGACAAAACCACTCTAACTAGAACCAATTTATATATTTTCCAAATTGGCTCTGTCTGGAATAGAAACTGAAACCTCGTTCGTTCGAGATCGTTTTAAATGACCATCAAGTTACTGCCTAAGGTAGTTAGATAGAAACTGTTATTATCCCCCAGTATCCCTGGATACGATTATTTGAAAAAAAATCGCGTAGAAAACAGTGTTCGCCTTGGCGCTTAAATCGATTTCGTTCCACTAATCTTGACAATCATGGTGGCTCAACCATTTACCAGAAGCTAACAAGAGATGTCGCTTTATGAATGATTAAGTATAATGATTACATATAAATGTTTTATTACCACGATTTTTTTTTTTGGGAATTTACTCCACTAGTTTGTTATAATTATTATTAATACAAAAATCGAACTAGGGTAACTTGTCTACCACGTGAGCTACAGATTGAGTCAATAGTCAGACCATTTGGCTTTAAAAAAAAATGTATCCGGGTATACTTACGACGAGAGTGAGCATACTTACGACACACTACCGATTGTCGTAGAAAGTACCACTAAGAGCCGTTTTGAGGTGGAAGTGTGAAGTTGGCCACCCTAAAAAGTTAAAAAAAAAATCTTTGTTCCCCGGGTATACTTACGTCGAGAGTATACTACCATTACGTCGAGGGCATACTAACATAATACTAACGACCGTTTAGAGGGTGGTCAACTTTACACGAGTGTCAGACCTTACGAGTTTCTCTATGCGAAGATCTTTGTTTTTTTTAACGGGTGTTTGCCGTAGCGCTACCTGTGAGAAATCTATGAAAGCTTTTCTTCATTCAGCCAGGTACCTTTACACTTTACTCTCTCTCTCTCTTTCTCTCTCTCTCTCTCTCTCTCTCTCTCTTTATTACTTATTAATAAATCACAAATCATTTCTGTGCGCATCAACGATTACTCACAAGAAACTCATCATTTTGAGAGTTGTCAAAATTCCCACTTATTAATTAAACGTCACTCAGCACTTCAGCTCCAGATTACGATCGTTATTAAATTCAAATCAATCAAATTCAGGGTCTTAGTTGCTTGATATGGCAACATCCAGGATAGCAATTATTATAATTACACCAGCAAGTATATCGGAACACTAGTAAATTCTCCGAAGATTTTTTCAAATAAGTTATATTACAAGACGACCTCCGTGGTCGAGTGGCTTGCACACCGGTTTTCATGGTGCCGCCATCTTTGAGGTCCGGGGTCCGATTCCCGGCCGGGACAATATAGAAAAATTACCTTTTTAATACAGTTGCTCAAAACGTGGTATTTTTCGTACTACAAATCGTGCCGAAAATTGGATTTTTCGCACTAGTGCTTTTTACTTTTCCAATTTTTTTAACCGACTTGAGAAAGGAGGAGGTTCTCAATTCTGTATGTTCTTTTTTTTTGTATGTATGTTACGCGTTAACTCCGGTATTTGTGAACAGATTTTCATGACATTTTTTATTGGAAAGGGAGTACTTCCATAGTGGTCCCATTTCATTTTGAAGAAAATCATCCACCTCTAAGGTTGGCTGTTCACGCATGAAGATTCATTTTTATAAATAGCGCCTAAACTTTGATTTAGGAGCAATTATTTTAATGCTTGATTTTGCTATTTCTCCAATTCAAGGCGTTTTTCTCTCAATATACTTTGAGTAGTGAGAAACCGATTTTTATTATCTCCAGTGTCAAGTCCTGTATAGTGGCGAACTAGGGGATATTTCAATAAAACTTAGCAAATAGACGTACTTTTGAGGTCGGTTTGTTTAGTACTCTGAACTGAGATTATTAATTCACTGTTGTTTCAAGTCTCAAACATAGAACTAAAGAGGTTGTATATTTATTCAATATGTATGTGCTATATGACGTAATTCATTCGTCATTGAAACTTATATTTACTTACAAACATCTAATTTGTTTAAATTGCATCAGTGTTTTAAAAAACAACGGGTGACATTTAAAAATACCAAAATATTTACCATAAAGATGGCTGATTGAGTATTAACAATGACCGGAGGTGAGTATTACGCGAGACCGCTGCGCACTGCGCCACGAAAATAGTAATTTGTGGCTGAATACTGGCAACAGTTGCCATTGTACAAAGACATCAGACAAAGAAATAAAATGAGTTTTTTTAATACTGTTTTATTATACTTTCAATGTAGTTTTTTCGCAAATAAATTAAAAAACGTGGTTTGATACACGTGCGGATTTGTCATTTTCATTTGTCTCGAGTCTTGACCCTCTCCTCTGGCTCGGGCTAAGAAGCCTTGAGACTCGTGAATAGTGACTAACTTGCCGCACTTGTATCAAAAATAACTATTTAGTAGCAGTACAGCTCCTTTTGAAAGAGTTCCTCCAGGTTAGTACTGCCACCTTACGTATTTCTGCCGCCTAGCAGGAATATGACAGCATTACTGTGTTCCGGTTTGAAGGGTAAGAGTGCTGATAAAATTACAGTCTAGCTTACCATCAAGCGACTTATTCGTCCCGTTACTCGATATTATATTAAAAAAAATAACTTTTCTATATTGTCTCAGGTCTGCGTGTTTGTGGTATCGTCGTTATTTCCGATTTCCATAACACAAGTGCTTTAGCTACTTACATTTAGATCAGAGCAATGTTGTCTAATATATATTTGCTAAAAGGAGTTTTATTTTAAACATAGTAATGCCCGTGAAGCGCACGAAAGGAACCACCGCGCATAATGTACCGTTATTTTCTGTACGGGTGGCGTACCCACCTACTAGGGTATTAATGACGATTTCTTGAAGTGAAAAAGGTAACCTCGAATTGCCACAGCCAGGCGGCGCAACGCATTAAAACGAACAATGTAACATGAACTTTAACGTCTAAAACATAGGACTACATTTCCTTAAACAAAACTTCAACTTGAACAAGACTTCGAACTGCACGGAGCGCAGTTTATAAAATGCAATATAATTAAGAAAATATTCCCTACATTATAAAGTATAAATTTTATTTGAATGTAAAATAATAATTAAGTAAAATATAATTTTGTTCCGCTATATGTGCAGGTGAGTGTATTAATATAGGAGGGCTTGACAAGCGTCTTGAGATCTGAGTGACACATCAGCCAGTACACACTTATAAGGAGCTGTTTATTAATTAATACGGGACTAAATTTGTGCAACCGGTTTGCGTAAAGGATTTGATTGACTGACTAGATGGAAGGCTTACAGACGTAATGCAAATTGATCGTGCCTTTTGTGCTATTAGTAGGACAGTTTCGTAGCAGTAGAAGTCCTTGTAAATGAGTTCGACAAGGGAAGTAATGCCATCTTACCTATTTGGTGCCGCCAAGCTGCTGCTTGTCAACTTATAACGCAGATCTTTGCGATTTAAAGCTCTGAGTGACAGTGCAACTGCTATGGACAGACATGTCGCTTACCACCAGGGGCATGACTTGTTCGTCCCGTGATTTAGTATCATAAAAAGAACGATCTCGCCTGTTTAGTCGTATTAGAACTAAACGGACTATACCAGCGAAGCGGTTAAAGCACGTACTCCTTGTTAACCGACTTCAGAAGGGAGAACGTTCTTAATTCGGCTGTTTTTTTGTATGTATATTACGCGATCCATCCTGCGTTTACGAACCGATTTTGATGATTGTTTTTTTGATGGAAAGAGCCCCATTACAATTTAAAGAAAATATTCCTCCTTAAGAATGACAAACTAGGGGATGAGTCCGCCTTTGCTCATTTTTAGGTTTCTGATTCCAATAAAGCTTGACAAATAGATGTAATTCCACAAACTTTTGAGGTCTTTGTTTTTTAATAAAAAAGTTAACAAAGTCTGTTTCCTAAGTAGAGTACATTGTGTTTTATATCATCATAGTTATTAAAACAAATATACTAATAATATGATAACTTCGGCTTCGGTAGCTCAACGGTTTGTATTGGAAGAATGTTGGATAAAGTTCGAATACCAGTAGAACCAATTTTGTAAATTCTAAATTGATTCTAGTCTGGGTTTTCTGCGTAGAGGCCTGACGTGAATTCCATTGGTGAATACTAGTATGCACGAAAGGAGTCTTACCGTACGACGTGCTACTCCTTCCTATACAGTGCAACCAGGGCAACAATCGGCGGGTTCGTTACGTCGATTGGCAAATCCTTTCCTCCGATTGCAAGCATTATAGTGTATGCCATCGATATGATAAAACATTGACTTACTATTATATGGACGTCGGGTCCGCGCTAAAAAGTGTCCGAACTTATAGGGCGTTAAAATCGTATACAGAGCGTCATTCACGCTTTAGTCTTCGTTTGTTCGACTGACAGCGAAGCAAGCAAAATTAGACAGTACTGCGATGATATTACAATTCAAATTCAACGTTTTAGCTTTTTATATATTCCTTTACATATCACTACGTTTAAATAGGTTGACTTGGGACTTGTTTTTTCGTGGTTTTTTTATTAGACCCGTCGTCCATTTATTTATAAGTCAATGTGATAAAAAGAAATTGTGCGTTTTTGTTACTCATACCAGGTAAGTGGTGTGAGTGTCTCGTACATTATTATTGTACTTACATCAATGTTAAAATCTAATCTGATGAACTTCTATAAACGGCGTGACACAGCTAGAGTTTATATACAAGCACCCTATTTCATTTACATACAATTCAATTTTGCAATGACAAAAGTGACAGATTGTATAGCATTGTATGTGGCTAATGAAGACTACAATGCTTGTCGTCGAGCGATACCAAGAATTTTAATGATGAAAAATAACTTTCGTTCAATACAAAGGAAACAAATGGCACCGGCTCGGTGATATCTTTCTAAAAGACTTATAGGAATCGAAAAGGCTTTCAAAATTGCTTTAGAAGCGCAGACATCCGAAGGTAAAATGCTTTTTGAATATCCTTCCAGTCTTTGCCTTTCACTGAATTCCATTTTGAGATAAAAAGGAATTTTCGAACTCGGAAATTTAGCTCCGTTAAACATAATTTAAAAATTCCTTCAGCGTTAATTTTTGAATGTATTTTTTAGGTCAATACTTTAATAATACACATGGGCAATAAAAACGGATAGTCATAAAAAAGTAAAATAAACGACAATATTAACAAACAAAGTACAAAGCGACGCTTATTCAAACTTTTGTAATTTCGTTTTGATACTTTTTAACCGATTTGAAAAAGGAGGAGGCTCTCAATTCGACTGTTTCTTTTTATTTTGTATGTTTGTTACGCGATAACTCGATTTGTGAATGATTTTCATAATTATTTTTTTGTTGGGAAGAGGATAGAGGACCTCAGTAGTGGTCCCATTTAAATTTGACGAAAATATTCCACCTCTAAGGGTGGCGAATAGGGGATAAATGACTTTTGAGGTTGGTTTTTTTAGTACTCTGTACTGAGATTATTATGATAAGCATTTGTTATAAAAACTTAGACAATTTATAAAATCTTAAATTAAATTTAGACAATGAAACTATTTTCTCGGATCAAAATCGCGTATGTTTGTTTTTCAAACAAACCAACATTTCGGGTCCTAATTTAATTAAAGTTCATATTGTTAAAATATAATAATTTATAATGCATAAGCGTAAACTGGAATGTTCTTTGGAAAATTTAAAAATACGTATATGATCAATAACTTTTTAACCGACTTCAAAAAAGAGGAGGTTCTCAATTCGACTGTATGTTTTTTTTGTATGTATGTTAGGCGATAACTCCGGTATTTGTGAACCGATTTTCATGATTCTTTTTTTGTTGGAAAAAAGGCATCTTTTTAGTGCTCTCATTTAATTTTGAAGAAAACCATCCACCTCTAAGGGTGGCTGTTCACGCATGAAGATTCATTTTTATAAATAGCGCCTAAATTTTATTATGAGAAGCAATTATTTTAATGGCTGATTTTGCTATTCTCCAATTCAAGGCGTTTTTCTCTCTCGATATACTTTGAGAAGTGAGAACCGATTTTTATTATATTTTAGTGGGGAACCAGGGGATGAATCCGGGTTTGCGCACTACCCGGTAACCGATTTTAAAAAAACATCTTAATTATATGTAAATCCACGTACTTTTGAGGTCTGTTCTTTTAGTACTCTGTACTGAGATCTTTTCTAAGTATAGTGAAATAGGGTGGTTTGAGTAGACATAACTGGTTGATTACTTTATCAACCCAGTCAGCCGTAATCATGAGACCTGTAAAAGACCTGAAATATTGCTTTGTTTGAAAAAAAAACCAACATCTCCTATATAGTTATATTATTATGTTTTTCCATACGTAAGGAAATACGTTTCGCTATAATAAAACAATTCTGACAAACCAATTGTAATGTTGTATGAGCCCCACCAACAAACTACACTCATTTTATTTGCCCTAAAGTTATTCGACCCCTATTGAGCAAGCACTATGGTGTAGACTTCCTTATTAGAGGAATTCCGTAATAAGCAACACGACGTATGTGGATAAGTATAAGAACAGATTCTTTCTCTCTCTTTTTAATCAAACTCAGCATATACTACCTCTATCACACAACTGCATTACTTTTAATAACGAAGTAATATATGTAACGCGGTTCACCGTGGTGGCGAAGGGGGATCCATTCGGCGAAGTAAAATCGTCGTTATTAGAAAAAACAACGAATTTCTCTGTATTCATTAATTACATAAATACTGCGAGTCAGGAGGTCCGGTGGATTCTGGCTGCAACCTATTCGCAAGTGAGTCTTTCTTAGCTATTTAATGTTCAGAGGGAAAATCTTAACATCGTGATTCAAAATTTCATTCAAAACGGTCAATGCCATCTAGCGGCAAATTGTGAAACTAACGGTCCGCTACATGTATATATTTTTCTATTTCGTTTATAATTATCAATTGTATTTATATACTAATTTTTTTTTGTATTATGACCTTGTTTAATTTGAATAGTAAAATTGTATAAAATAATAAATTCTATAAAATAAAAAAAATATGATGATGATGATGAAAAGTATTAATGTCAAATTGTAAAATGGTGCATAATTTTATTTGTCATTCGTTGTCGCGTTATTAAAATTGTAAATAAGATTAAAATTATAAATAATTGAGTAATTTCATAAAATATATGGAATTAAATTATGAAACAAAATAGTGCGTCAAAATTGTGTCATTTGTAAAGATAAAAACTTAAAAACAAAAATTGTAAATGCTAATAACATCATCTCTAGTAGGTTTAGTTCGATTAAACTTTCTTTTTCACATTAGTGGATAACGACGAACAATCGTGAAAATTTTAATCACTTTCTAAGCGTGATGGAGTATCTCTCCTGTTCAAACACCCTTCTTAAAGGAGACCAGTACCCAGCAGTAGAACGTACAATGGGTAATTAACAACGACGCTACAATGAAAACACCCAATGAACGTTTTGCATTATTCAGATATTTCAATCAAAACGTGTTTACGAACTCTGGATTGAAATGCATTTATTTATCAATCAAGTCTTGATGAATGACAATGTAAAATAATAATACAAAATGCTAAAACAGTACAAGTCTCAAATCAAATCTATGCATCTAATCAAATTCTCAAATCTTTCCAAGTAGATTTCAGAATTAATAAGGAGAATAACTTGTTTTTGTTCAATAAAAAAATTATATGGTGATAAATTTTATAGATATTAGGGATGCGACATTATTCCAAATTCAATGTCGAGCACGCGAGATTGTTGACATTCACCTCAAGTATGCTGCAGTTTAGAAACCATTGTAAACTGTAAAAGGTGAAGGACAGAACAATACGAGGTAATGATTTTTGAGACCCCACAGCATAGACGAAGTTTTAAAGACTGCAGTGAATTTCTGGCGATTTGCCAAACATTTGTCCAGTATTCGAGTTTGACGAATTAATTTCAATGTATTATACAGGTTAAAATTACTTCCAATTTAATATATATGTCTGTAACCGTTTGTTTCTGGACACTGTCCAATAAGTAAGTCCATTTAATTTAAAAGTCAACACAAAAATACGTAACACAACACTATATGAAATAACTCCGCCATCCCGTTTCCATCGTTAGGGGACTTAGACGTAGGCTAGATTTCCACCCCTATGTTGCGTTACGCTTGCACATTTATATGGTGTACGGCATTCAAGTGAAATTTCCTGCACAGACTTATTCCCTGAACGGTATAATTAGGGCCTTTTCAAGGCGAGAGTGTATAGGCATTATTAGGTGTGCATACTCTATCGTCGACTTCATCATCACGTGAGAAGGAAGTCAAAACACACTTATTTTATCTATTAAAACAACAAACCAGTCGGGTAGTTTTGCATGCACAGCCTAGCAAGCCATTTTGGATCTTAAAGTTTAGCAATTAAGCTTTACTTTAAAATTGGTATAAGAAAATAAGACCAAATTTATTTTTTTTCAAGACTTTGTTCTTTTTAACATAACACGAGTAAATTTTAAATATCATATTTAATCTCTACGAATACATAATTTATTTTGAAACAAATGTAGTAGTTATGCAAAACTTCTCTATTTATCTCTAAAGTTGTTTAGGTACTCCTTATGTCTGAGAATCGTCACTGAAATCAGTCTGGCACTTAGGAACTGTCTCCAGCTTTTGTCCATTACAATCTACAATAATAGCTGCACAGAATGTATCTGGTGGTATTACGAGTGTTGCGGGTTGGATTGGAGTACTTTGATGCCGGAAGAAGTAATCTTAGATAAAGAATTTTCTTGAAAATACGTGATGAGATACCATATACTTTCAAATCTAAGCTTGCTCTATACAGCCTTAATCTTCCTCTATTTGGCACTGGCGCTTTCCACGAACTTCACAGTCAAGTTCTTTGATAAAAACAAATATTCCATTACATACCATATTTTTGAAAGCAATGTTTCAAAAGTCCATTGATTCACTTTACACTTGATTTACGTCAATGTCATTTTTAAGCTACCTCTTGTTCACTGTGCCGAGTTCCTTGAGAAGTGCGAGCAAAAAACTCTAGGAGTTTATCTAATTCAACTAACTTAAATGCCATGGAAATACATTTTGAATCAATTTTACATGGAATTTAGAGCCATTTCGTCTTTCAATTAAAATACTTTTAGTGTAAGTTATATAACACTTTGTATTAAACACTTGTATTAAACATAAATAAAACCGCAAATCCAAGTACCAGGAAAACATGACGAAGTTAGTGTTATCAAGAAATTGATTTAAGTAAGAAGAAAAAAAAGCAAACAATGAAATTAATGCTACTAAGCATTGACGTTGACTTATTCATTATGGACGTCGGGTCCGCTCTAAAAAGTGTCCGAACTTATAGGGCGTTAAAATCGTATACAGAGCGTCATTCACGCTTTAGTCTTCGTTTGTTCGACTGACAGCGAAGCAAGCAAAATTAGACAGTACTGCGATGACATTACAATTTAAATTCAACGTTTTAGTTTTTTCATATTCCTTTACATGTCACTACGTTTAAATAGGTTGACTTGGGACATTTTTTTCGTGGTTTTTGTATTAGACCCGTCGTCCAATTATTTGTAAGTCAATGCTACTAAGGCAAAAAACCTGAACTGCTCTTTTATTACGAGTTTAAATAACACAAGGTAGAGTTACCATTGCGTAACATATTCGACTTAACGACTATATAATTCGTATTACATTCCGTTCAAAGGACATCTAACTCAGCGCTACAGTACTAAATAGAGCCACATAACCCCAAATGTAGGACATAAGGTAGGAAGGTAATGAAACAACATGCTTCTGTGAGCCAGGGCTAAGTTAATATTAGGCTGTAAACAGACCTTTGTTTACGGTAACAAGAAGGTGGACGTCAAACAGGTATAAACGGGACCAACATTCTTTCGTGAGAGGAGCTTTAGTGGCACACAGTTTTAGTAAGTTCATTCATTACAGAACACTAAACATTTAAGCGTGCAACACCACGCGCGGGCGCGTGCACCCGTGTTTTCGTGCATATAAATACACGGAATTACACTCGCCGCGCTCCCGACCCGGCACGCACCCGACCCGCACCCGCTCTCGCGTAATCTCGAGTAATCGCTAACAATCTTTTATTCAGCGTCATGACTTTCATTTCCTGATACGAACTTAACCTTAACTTAACCTTAACTTAATTGACCTTAACTTTTCCCTTATTTACTTATTCTTTCCAACAAAAAAAGAATCATCAAAATCGGTTCACAAATGCCGTAGTTATCGCATAACATACATACAAAAAAAACATACAGTCGAAATGAAAACCTCCTCCTTTTTTTGAAGTCGGTTAAAAATACAGCGGTTTTTTTCACGTAGGTTCGATTCCATCAACTATTTAAAAATTTTTGAATGCAGTATTAGTTACTTTTAAAAATAATATAATGTATTCATGAAGCAAGATATCCTATCTACAATATTTAAAGTACTTTCCCTCCGTGTATTATAGCCGTGGGACAACCTGTATTATATTAGTTTAAAAAAATAAATTCATAAAAATTAGAACGCATATTTGTTATTCAAAATGTATACAAATCTTTCCACATATGTGTGTATATATTACTTGTAGTAAAGGTAGAGCCCCTTGTGAAAGTATAGATCAAGGAAGTACTGCCAACTTACCTGTTTTTGCCCCCAGATGATAAGAAAAAGGGTGCTGGTGAAATTACAGGCACGTGATACCTGTCAACTTACGTATCAGGGTGACGGGCGCACTAATAGCGACTCTCAGATATTGGCGATTTAAAGCTCTTAGTGGCACTGCAACTGCTATGAACGGCATATCGCTTACCACGAGGCGCAGGACTTGTTCATCCCGTCACTTGCTAATATAAAAAAAATACACATGATTGTACTTTCTAAGTGAAAGATTGTATCTCTAGAAAGTGTTATGAAATCTGGTTCTATAGATAACCAAGAAATATAGGACATATTCTTGTCCACAATAAAAAACAAAAAACCTACTCATAATTGCTTGAAGACTATTAGTAAACCTGAATACTATGCTAAGAATAGCGACGGACCAAGATGAATGGAAGTACCTGGAGAAGAAGCTTTTGTGCCTTTAGGTAACAACCACCAGTAAATGGAAACAAAGAAATTAGGTGTTTTCACGTTTATATTTAGCTATCTTTATTAATAATGTGTATTGTTAAAAGATTGAATTAAAAATTAGAATGTATTGAATTTATAGTAAATTAATGGGACAATAAAACCTTTGAAATGGAAATATAATAAATAAATCGTCTGTTGATCGTTCAGAAATATTATTTATATACGAGTGAAAATTTAATAATTAGCTGTCGATGATGCAAATGGAAACTGTTCTTTTAAAAATCAATGCACACTTGAAAGAATTGAAAAAAATATGTAGATGTTGTTCGTTTATATAACTTTAAAAAAACGTATGGGAGTAATTGTTGGGTATGAGAAGAATGAATAGAATAGAGTAGAATTAATGGAGTAGAAATGAGATCCTTCAGAAAATATGTAATGTGCGGTTATGTGACAGTGTGAACCCGGTAACGATGTGGTTTGAAAGAGGATATAGTGACAAACATATAAATGGGTATGTTGTTAAGGTGGTTTGGGCTCATGAAAAGCATGAATTAATGTAAATTAACCAGAGAAGTATACAGCGCCAACGAGGAAGGCATCTTTCGAAGAGAGTGTTAAAAAAACGATGGACTACGTAGTGAGAATAAGTGGGCCTGTATGAAAACATTAATAATGTAAGTGAAGCAAGAGAGGTTTATCAGAATCGGGCTAAGTGGCGATTTATTAGTATTTGCCTGCCCCAATGGGTACCCAAGGGTGTGAGTATAGGCATGTACTGATAGCTATCGTAACCAGTACAGGGAATTAGTTACAATACGTAGTAAAAAAAGTTAAGTATTAAGATTATTTCAAAGAAATTATAACGTAAGTCATAAGACTGACATTGGCACATTTTAGTACAGTATTAACTCGTATAGTCCCACTCTTTGGCACGCATTTTGTCTACAGAGCAGACACGTTTTATTGCTTTTTTTCTAATGTGATTTTTATGTATGACAAATGTGGATATAGCACTATTGCTTTTTATTATTATGTTTTACGTTATTTACTTCGATCTGTATAAATAGTAATTAGGCTTTATTAGTGGAGTAAATACTATTTATCAATTATCAATTATTAGTCTTGAAATTAGAATATATTTTTCAAATGTTTTTTTAATATATCTTATAGCGTGTATTATAAGGTAGATCCTACGTGCACCAAATTATGATGGATGTGTTCACGAATTTAAATTGCTATTTGTCTCTTTCTATTCGCATCCTTTGGAATTGAAAACATTAAGATCCTTGCTTTATATAAAAATATTTATATCCTAAAAATTAAGGGACTGCGGTACCCAAACGTTTGCAGCTGTCGAGCTAAACGTATTTACGTAACCATGGAAAGGGACAGCGTTGCCAGTATTTTGCAACTGTATCATCAATTTTATTTAGCCCTAGATCTCTTGCCTTCGGCTTCTAGCGCAACAGCTGAAATGTTGTTTTTTTTATATAGAATATCATGTTGTTTTTACTTCCTTTATTTCCATCTATTTTTAACCAACTTTAAAACAGGAGGAGGTTCTCAGTTCGACTGTGTGCTTTTTTATGTCTGTTATGCAATAACTCCAGCTTTTGTGAACCGTTTTTTATTTATTTTTTTGTCGGAAAAAGGGTATCTTGATTGTGGTCCCATTAAAAAAAAATATTCCACCTCTAAGGGCGGCAAAATAGGGGATGAATCCGGTTTCGCGCACTTTCCGGTAACCGATTTCGATAAAACTTGGCAAGTAAATATAATTCCACGAATTTTTCAGGTCGGTTTTTTTTAAACACTCCACTTAGTTATTATTACTTATACAAAGCTCGAACAAACGGAATAAGAAAGAACACCGGGGGAAGAGCGACTTGAAGCCTAAACTCATAAACTAAAGAGCTTAGCACTATAGTTTCACGATCGATAAAACAGACAAATTAGTGTTAACGATTTTAAAGAGATGTCGCTACGATGCTCCAAATTCAAAAGAAAGAAAAACAAATTTGACAGCTGGGAAATTTTAGAACACGAGACATACATTACCTTTATAAGAAATACGATGAATGTTCCTTTTACCCCTTCTTTTAGGATAATAAAAACGTTAGCACAATTTACATGTTTTCGGCGAATACATCGTAAGTATTGAATTTAGCGTAATGATTGTTTGTAAAGCTGATAAACAAAGGGAAGGTTAGTGTACTACAAAATTCTTAAAAGACTTTATCTGTTCTGATTTAAGTTTGTTGAGTCACGATCATTTACTATCATGATTTTTTTTTTGGGAAATTACTCCACTAGTTTGTTGTATTAATAACAAATATCGAACACTTATAAAAATTCATGAAACCGGCAGGATTCGAACCAGCAGTCTCAGGCAATCCGTGCCAGATGCTCTGCTAATTAAGCCACGGAATGAACCAGTAGACCTTACGAATTTTTCTATGTGCTTCTTAGAGATCTTTGTTTTTGGTTTTTAAAGACTTTTTGCTGTAGCGCCATCTGTGACAAATATATTTTTTCACTAAGAGAAGTATCTTTACGTCTACCATCGCCGATATAGATGTTGCTATAATTGTCATCTTTAAGTTTATTGAAATTTTAAATATTCTTCTCAAAACATTTGACTCACAACAAAATATGTCCTTTTACCCCGCCTGAAGGTCGATTCTGAACCTTACGATAACTCTGTTGTCGACCTATTCGATTAGATATCGTACGATTTCTTTTAATTTTTATTCACAATAACCGAAACGAACGTCAAACTGTCGTATTCGAAACCGAACCGAAATGACGTCACACCCGTAAGATTACTCGTAGTTCTCGACCGGAAAAGGCTACAAACGTTATTCAGAATACAGTTATCGAATGAAAGTTACCGAACGTCCTATTGTTTATAAAGAAAGAATTTAATATAGAAATCTTCTATTATTTTGAATAAAATATGGATTTTGTACAATTTTATTAATTTATTTTATTCCGAGACTAATGTATTCCTATATTTTAAAACATTAAAAATGTATATAAAAGGATTTCATTTTTCTTATAATATATATTCGCCGACTAACTTCGTAAACGTTGTTGGATAACGATACAGACAAATGTTCTGAATACGAGTAGCTCGGAAAGCGCCCTTCGATTCGAGAACGCTTTCCAATCGAACGATTCGGTTAAGATATTGAAGAATTCTGAATCGGGGTCCTGAGCATATTTATATTAATTTGACCGTTATTAGCGTGTAAATTAAGCGCACATTCGTTCTAACACGTTCTTATTTTAAATTTAGCCGGACATTTTAAAGCTGCGGCATAAAAACAGGAAACTCGCTGTTTTTTGCGTCGGTTTTTGAAACGAGCCGTGTGTTATCTTTTGTTCAAAATGAATGCGAAGTGGTCTGTGGATTAATCCGGACAAAATGTCAACAAAAGTAAAACATGTTGCGGCCTGTGATTGGTCGCTATGTTTTTATTTGCCAGGGGCTTATTCATGACGGAGTCAGATTAGCTTGTTACAGACTCCCTTTGATATTATATTCATGGCCTATATCGCACCCTTAGTAATATAAGGGCACAATCCAAAAAAAGTAGATTTTTGGGAAATCGCGTATTAAGATTCTGGATTCCTACATTACACCTATTTTTTCAAATAATATGCTTATTATTTAAGTTATAAATATGAAATTTGGCAGATTTGTTCTTTGATAAATGTATTATAAATAGCAATAAAAAAAAATAATATAAACAAATTCCATAAGTTTCAAGCAAGTTAAAAAAACACTTTCAAGTTAGACCCATATAGTACAAAAAATATAACAGAAATATGGAGCTATATAAGTTTGATCCCATTTATTATTTAAGTCCCTATCAATTCCCAAATTTCCCAAAAATCTACTTTTTTTGGATTGTGCCCTTATATTACTAAGGGTGCGATATGTACTTCTAAAAACTATTTTATTTAATACGATAAGTACTTTATTTAACAAGAGTTGTTCTTAAAATATTTTTATTTTTTTTTAAGTTAAGATAACTTATATTACACAATATTTATATTTTACTTTGTGATAAAATAAATTCGCATTTGACCTCCATCTTACCTGCTGGAAAGTAACGATGAGTTCGACGATGGAGCATGCACACCTAAATAATACCTCATTTTTATGATACTAAGTAATCAGACGAACATGTTGCGTGGCTGATCTCTGATCTGAACCTGTCCATAGCAATTCCAGTGTCACTCAGAGGTTTAAATTGTAAAAATCTGAGACGTACTGCCACTGCGCCCGTCACCTTAAAATATGAGTTAACAAGGCCCATATGCCTGTAATTTCACCAGCGCCCTTACACCCCAAAACCGAAACGCAATAAAGCTGACATTACTGCTTGGCGACAGAAATAAATAAACTGGCTATACTTGGACGAACTCTTTCACAAGAAACTTCTTTTCTTTATTTACTCTCGCTTGCCCAAGGCATGGCATTCAGTGAATAAGTCTGCAGGCAAAAAATTCCACTGAAACATTAATCATGTGAACTTTGGAATATCTACAATATATTTTATAATTTCATCATCAACTAGCGTAGTCCATGACACAAACCGTAGACGAACTTATCCATATGTCACACGTCTTTTGACAGAATAGAATAAAGTGCTAACTTACCCCGTCATTTTTAATACAAGACAAGCTGCCATAGTTCATGAATATAATAAATACATTGTATTGTTATGTACATTACAATGTGTCTTACTTAAAAGGGCTCTTGTTACAAAATTAAACTTCCCTGGTAAGCTAATAACTTTGTTTTTGACTGTACACCCCGAAAAGTTCTTACAACTTTGTTGTACTTACATTATATTTGGTAGCAATAGAGCTCCTTGTGAAAGAGTTCGTCGAGGGAAGTATTGCCACCTTACCTATTTCTGCCGCCAAGCAGTAATGTGAGCATTGCTGCGATCCGGCATTAAAGAAAAAGGATGCTGGTAAAATTACAGGACATGAGACTTGTTAAATAGCTAAATAATTTTGATTTTTATATTTTTAATTATAAAGTTTAAGATTAAGTTTATACATTACACGTATATAGTTATCGAAGGGCTAAGTCTCCTACCCCACAGGCATTTTATATTTAGCGCGTTAGCATCCGATTCAAACCTAGGAAACCCGGACCCACTTCGGATAAGCACTAAGTCACTTGTAAATCACTTGTACACCTAACGACAAAATGACACTTCGGACACCTGCGAGATTTAGGACCGTCATTTCTCGGTTTCGGAGCAGGCCCTGTAGTGCATTCACATAACCGCTCACGCGATGCGCTCCTCCTACCGCAAAATGGCGGCTATTTGGTTTCACAAATTAGAAAAGGATTCAGTTTAAATACAAGTTTTTATAAATAAAAATTATTATTCTGCATTGCTAAATAAATACCCTCCGTACTACCAACAAAAACATCCCAAATAAAATGCAGTAATACACCGCAAATCCTGCACTTAAAAAGCACTAATGAAATTTTTGGTGTACTTGGATAAATATGATAATTTTCAGTTTGAGTGGTTCTAACATTTAGCATGAAATTACTCCTTAAGGTATAGTTTATTAACATTTATATTCAAGGAAAACTTAAAAAACGCTACTTACGGTATGTTTTCAATAAATAAACACCGAAATCACCAGCCCAAACAATAACACACACTATTGTCGTGACGTATTTTTGAAGTTGTTTATTTTTTTTAAATGACAGACCCAGGCATTAAAAACTTTATGGTTTGCTAGAGTAGTTACCGAAAGAGCAATTAGTATTAGTTCTTTTACCTGTTATAACATCGATATCCGATAAATCGGTATAAAATCATCACCGACACCTCTAGGTGTGGTATGCGTCTACGGCTGCATGTATCGCGTGAGCGGATAAGTTCAAGCTATCAAAATATCGTTTAAGTTACTTAGGCGTTCGATCGAAGTCCTATACAAAATGGGTATTTACCATGTGGCCTGTGGTATTCACGTATCAATTGAACGAATGTTGATATGAGTAGAATCGAAACGTAACGACTAATTAACGAGATCTTGGTTTGTGAAATTTGCCATTTAGTCGTCGAAAGTCTATTGAAAGAACTGTCAAAATTTTAGCAGAATACATATGACTTGTCGTTTAGAGTCGATTTAAGTTCTATTCATAGACCAGAATACGCTTTAACGGCATTTGGATCGAATGACTTTAAAATTGGACCCGTTGACGTTCACTGTCACACGTGAATACGAAGAAGCAATCGCTACGATATCGTAACGGTTTGATTACGTGAATCACCCCCCTGTACTCTTGCTCTCCGCCCAACATTCGTCCGAAACATTTACGGTCAAATAAGTAATACGCGACTAAATTCAAAGACGCATGATTCAAATAAAGCTTCATACATGACATTTTCTTTTCATTTAGTCACGTATTACTTATTTCACAGTAATGTTTCGTCCAGATATCGCATGGACAACGAGAATAGATCCCCTGATACGAATCGGACGTAGTGCACAAATGCTCTTAAAATTAAACTCCTGTTAGTTTTGCTGTTGTTGTAAGACCTTTAAGAAATAAACTTTTAAAACTATTACTTAACGTAGAAAACTGGGAGTTCCACATGAACGTTGCACGTGATTCTTGAATTCTTTGTTTGAAGACAAATTACTTCCACTACAATTCTCTTTTAAATTTGCTACGTCTAAATTGAAGCAGACTCTAGAGTGAAACATTCTGGAGAGAAAAATTGGTATTTAGGCCTTATTTAATAATTAATTAGTCTGCAAGAGGCGTTGTTCTTAATTAGGATTGACGTAAACAAGCATAAGCTCTCTAAATTTGAGCTGGAAATGTACTTTTGTTAATGAAAATAATGACATTATTATTCTCGATTAATTCCTCGATAATAGAAATTATTGTTATAACTATATTTATTTATATATAATATATATAATATATATATTTAGATTAGTCTTTTACAGTATTAATGCGATACTAAAAGAAAATATGAACCCTTTTATGTTAAACAAGGAAACGATTTAGAAAATATATTTCTCATTTATGAGACGGTTGAATTGGATGTTCATAAGTACAAAAGTACGTATTTTTCGACACCTGTCCTGTAAATTAGAGAATGTTTTTAAGCTAAAGTTGTTATTGTAAAAGAATAATTATAATATTATGTTTTTTTGTGAAATTACTTTACTAGTTTGTTATAATTATTAATTAAGACCAAACAAAGACAAAAATAATCCTTTGATGCGGCAGGATTTAACCAGCGCCTTCGGCATACTGCGCTTGACACTCTCTCAACTGAGCTACGGAACGAATCAGCAGATCTTATGAATTTTTCTAATGCTTGTTGTAAATCTTTGTTCTATGTCTAGTGTTCAGCAAAGTGTGGTCCTAAATCCGGCCCGCCAACGTCTCTTCTGTAGTAGAAGTGTATGGCCCTCGGGAAGGTATATATTTTCGACAGATCAATTTAACCATCAGATTAAATAGGAATGTTCTTTGGAAAACTTAAAAATCATGTATTTAATTAATAACTTTTGTAACTATACTGAAAAATAGGGTTGTTTACAACAATATTGTACATACTGGTTGATGACCGTCAGCCGTGACGATGAGACTTATAAAGGGCCCGAAACGTTAGTTTGTTTGAATAACATATATACGCGATTTTGATCCGAAAACACACTGGAATTTTTTACGTGTATTGTTATAAAAAAAAACGAAAACCTAAGAAATCGATATATTTCATAATCGATAGATTTCATGATCATAATCAGCCTCGTCTATATCAACACGCAAAGTAACATAACACACAATAATAATTAAAAATATTTCAAAAAGAAATGCAATTTTTATAAATGTGTCCGTGTGTGTGTGAAATTTCTTATGTTTTTCTGGTCCCTAACGAAAAAACTTTCTACCCCATGTGTAGTCGCAACTATAAAATAGAAGTCGGAATAGAATTGGAATGCGATCGATGCGACAGTATCGTAACTGCCGACTACCAATCAATTGTCGTAGGACGTGCATCGGAACTGGAAGCAGTCCGCCTTGTCTTAGCCGGCAATCGCGCGCTTGTCTACAACGTTTTAACTACTATTTGAGAATGCTATGCCATCGAAATACAGCCCGTATGATTAAAATATATGTGTGTATAAAGACAACATAAATATCTCTGAATACGTAAGCATTTCTGTTCATTCTGTAGTCAGTACACAAGCAGCAACGTGAAATTACGTTACTGCACGTGATAGTTACCTTACATTGTTACAAAATATGCAAGTTTCGACTGAGCTCTATGTTCCAGGTATGGCTTGTGCGTAAGAAAAATATAACAGTAAGACAACTTATCTTTGTTTTTCAGGTAATAATTTATCATAAACATCGGTCCACATACATGAGCTCCCTGTTATCCCTCTACAGACCTCAACTCCAACATGACAAATGTCGTAGAGTCAGTAATGCTTTTATACATGGGAATTTACGACTACACTACTTCGGTAAGTTAACCACAATTTGCTGCTCATGTTACAAACCCATTAGGTCAAAGATAATGTATTACAGCCAGTCGAGTTCGTGAAATCCTGACAATCGGCTGATACATTATTTTTTACTATATAAACTGACCAGGGGGCCTACTACGAGCTTTTAAAACAATCGCAATTAACCCCATAAGTTGAATTGCCTGTCAAATTCGTATTGTGACCTCTAAAAGCCTTTAGTAGCAGAAGAGCTCCCTGTGAAAGAGGTCCTCCAAAGAAGCACATTACCTATTTCTGCGGCCAAGCGATAATGTACACATTACTGCGTCCCAGTTTTGAAGGGTAAGGGTGTTGGTGAAATTACAGCACACAAACGTTCCCGTTTCCAAATGTTAGTACAATGCAACGCGAACGTTAAAAGTATATACTTGTCAACTTGTGACTCAGGGTGACGGACGCAGTGACAGTGCCCTTTAAATCTTTGCGATTTAATGCTCTGAGTGGCACTGCACCTGATGTGGACAGGCGTGCCGCTTCCTACCAGACACACTACTTGTTCCTCCTGTCACTTGGTATCATAAAAAACAAGGCAATTTTCTTGAAGTTTATATTAACCATTCAAAGAAAGTTACTCGGTAACAAACTTGCGCCAAAATGGCAGGTTTTTTGTTACAATTTCATTTTTAATTTTATTACATATTCAGTTTTTTTTTATGTTGTAAAGCTATCTTTTTTTTCGTATAATTCATTGTAGGTATTTCGCCCCATTATGTTCTCTAGGTGACAGCGTTAGCAGGTCCGAGTAAATTACTGTTTAAAAAGTAAAATTAATGACTTTTACTTTTTAAACAGATTTCGTGTAAGTCATGATATTAAACAATTTAATTTTATCACGTCAAATGAACCACATGTAACAAGGCTGGTTCCTTACAAGCTCATAGTAGGCCCCCTGGCTTTCGACAAGTAATATAAAGTGAGTATAATTTATGGAGTCTCCAATTACAAGTGACGTCGTTGAGCACATACTTGAGTGTAAAGGTAGGTCACCTGTATCTCTATTATGGATATTAAAATAAGCGAATACCTAAAAGATTTATATTGCAAATTTTGCAGTGTCCAAGAAGAACCAGGCAGACTGAACACACAGAAAAACAAGGCAGATTGAACACACAGAAAAACTTGCATCGACCCGGTGGGAATTGAACCCATGTCCATGCTGCACCGTAGCATACCTCTAACCACCTGAGCCACGGGTGCAGTTGCCGAGTCGTCGAAGCCCTCCTGTATTTTTGTTATAGATCTTTGCCTGACTTTCGGCATTCGTAGCGTCTATCTTTGTATTCGTAATTATAACAAAAACTAGTGGAGTTATTTAAAGTGACATCTGCGTCAGTTGTGATACCTATAAAGGTATCGGCTGAGGTGAGAAGATTATTCAAAAATATCTAGATGTCAGCAGCGACGAATGGCGAACGTCAGTACAAAGAGCTGTAACAAAAATACATAGGAGAATTTCGTCGACTCGATAACTGAACCCGTGGTTCAGATGGTTAGAGCAATACTACGGTGCAGCATGGACGTAGATTTAAGTCCCACCGGGTCGATGTAAGTTTTTCTGTGTGTTCGATCTTTAAATTCATAATCATAACAAAAACTAATGGAGTTATTTCACAAAAAAATCTCAATTAGAACTAATACTTATCATGAAAATATTTGACGCAGTCGCTAGTTACCCGAAGACTGAAAACTAATAGTAGATATAATCAACTATTCCTTTGTTATAATAGATAGTGGTAAGCATTGTACTAAGTCCAGTACGTGGGTGTTGGTTTATTACAATGTAAACGTTAAATATATGTTCGTCTTGAGACAGACAACGTTACGCCAACGCTGTCGCTACGATATTATATCCGAAGTAAGGATCACAATGACTCTGCGGTTGAACTGTATAAAATCATTATCAGTCTATGTTGCGTCAGAGTATGGTAGTAAGTCTGAGGATTCTTTAAGATATCGCATCATAATTAAATCGAATAGCAATAATTTTTGGAAAATGTAAAACAAAATTTTTTTGGAAAACATTTTCAAATGAAACTATTTTTCCGGATTTAAATCGCGTATATTTGTTTTTTCACAAACCGACACACAACAAAAAACCGACAACAACGACAACAAGCAACAACGACAACGATAACAAACCGACTTTTCGGGCCCTTTACAAGTCCCATAGTCACGGTTGGCTGATGACCACGCGACCTGTTAAGGGCCCGAAATGTCGCAATAACAATCGCGAAAACCTAAGAACTCGAAAAAAATGCTGAATTTTAAATTTTATTTGTATTTCATTGATATCCGGACCCATCGAATAAAGGTGTATAATATGTGAAACGTATAGACAATACATGTAACGCGTATATTATGTCTGATAAATACTTTTTCATGAAAATAAACTATTTCACAACACATTACTCAGTCTAGTGAAAGAGTTCGTCCGGAGAAGTACTGCCACCTTACCAATTTCTACCGTAAGGCAGTAATGTGACCATTACTGCGCTCAGGATTTGAAAGGTAAGCGAGTCGATGAAATTACAGAGTCACAGGTTGATGTACAAAGTGGCAGACGATGAGTACGAGGATGTAGCATACATACATAAATAATGCCTATTCACTCTCGCCTTGAAAAGGTCCAAGTTATAGTGCTCGGGGAACAAGTCTACAGGCAGGGAATTGCACTCCCGAGCCGCTCGCCATACAAATGGGGAAGAGAAACTTCGTGCGAATCAGGGGAATATCCACAACATAGGGGTGGAACCCCAGCCCACAACTAGTCCACCCATGATGGAAAGGAGAAGGCGGAATCAAATTATGCAATGCACACTCTCCGTGATATATCCTGTGGAATACCGATAAGCTGGCAACTCTACGGCGGTGTTCAAGGCTCTGCAGCTTCGCCTCTACTAATTCCGAGTCACCTATAAGCCGCTTAGCACGCTTGTCTATTGAATCCAAGGTGGCCAGTTGATATTTAGCAGAGCCATCCTATAAGTGGCAGCAATATCCCATACACGAACGGCCTTATGCTTGGTACAGCCGAATCAACTGTGGGGTACGGCGGGCGTCCAGGCTAAGCCCTCCGCCAGTTATACGTCTTCACGGGCGTCTCTGGCGGACCCGGACTTGGGTATGGACTCGCCGGGGTTTGTGGTTAGCTGCAGTGACGAACACGTTCATCTGCCCCGGTAGCATGTGACCGGGGCGTTCGTCACGCACCCAGCTAGCGCGTCTTAGTAGCGGTCTAGTTGAAGGCCTTAGGCGAGGAGACGCGCAGGGCACGTGAGTTGCCCTTTAAGTCGGTGGCTATGTCCGGACAATGTCGCAGGACACTGCCACTTGGCATCTCCGGCACTAACCCGGAGAGCTTGTAGAGGATGAGCTAGACATTTTCCGGTCCTTCCGGCTGCGGAACTTAATAAATGGAGAGACACCGTTCATTCGGCGTCGGGAAGTGAGCGTGCCTTACAGCTCCGCCACCAATGAGAAGATTTGGTAGTCGGCTTAGAGTCGGCGGCTTAGCGGTGGCAACCGTTAGTCGTACGGAACACGACGGGAAGTGAGCATGTCTACAGCTCCGGTATCTATCTGGAAAATAGGGAGGGTGCTGTACGTGCACCAGAGGCGGCTCACCTATGGCACTAGCCTTACAGGGAACCGGATGAAGTGCGTGCAAACCTGCTGATCTGGGGTTAAGACCTGACTTAGATGGTCCCTGTGCGGGTTCGCTTGCATAGGTCATAGTGCCCTTCCCGCATAATCAAGAGGTTGAGAGGGAGGGGCACTGTAAACAAAAACTCATATAGAAAGATATGGGACTGTCCCGGTGTGAAGTCACACCTCACCTTAGAAAGGATGCCAAGCTTCCTGGCTGCATTTTTGGCCATGGATTCAATGTATCTGCCGAAGTTCAGATTGGACGACAAGTCCATTCCAAGTAGGTGAAGACAGTCGGCTATCAGTATGGATATATCACAAAAAATCGAAGTCAGGTGAAAGGGACTCCGTTTAATGGAGAATAGACACGCTTGCGTTTTGGTAGCATTAAATTTGACAAGATTAGCATTGCTCTAATCCGCGACTGCCTTAAGTGTCAAATTCAAACCACTAACCATGGACTCTTGACAAGACTGGAATTCTTCTCCACTGACCCTTGCATTGGTCAAGTACCTGTCCACAAATGAGCTATCACTGTGTATCATGGTTATTAAAACACTACAGAAAATGTTCTATTATGTTTTAACACTAACTGTAGCCGACATATATTAGCACAAAGTTAGGCCTTTGAGCCCCAAATTTAAAGCCAATATAGTTTCATTTAACCGGGGGTAGACAGACCACTGCCTCAAATAACAATTCCTAGATCACATCATCATTAACAATGCTTAACATTTCAAAATATCCTGAATTATTTTGTATAAAACGCTGTCGCTGAGGAGATCCATACAATATGTAAGAAAATACATTATCTAACTTTACTCTTCTATGTGCTCAGTGTCATCTAAAATTAACCAATCGAAAGCAAAAGTGAGGTCAGTGAGGGAATAGGTGAACACTGAAAGTGCTTTAAATATAAAATGTCATTGGCACACTAACCATAAACCTACAACAAAAACAGCCTCCGTAGCATGCTGCCACCATAAAACTATTATATCCAGATTTAGCTGTTAAATCCAAGTGATAAAACCGACATTTTGAAATTTTATCACAAAGCGAACATAGCGAGCACTGTGACGTCACATTTTTTACGCTCCGCGACCAATGGCCGCGAAAGCATATCACTGTTGATTTTAAAACATTTTGACAGTTTTACACGATAATTTTATCAACGTAAAAATCGAGCATGGTAAACGAGAGATTCAGAAATAATAAAAAGAAACAGGTTGTTATATATTAATTTTATTGGAAAAAGGTGAGGAGATTTTGGAGATTGAATTTTTAATACAATTCTCTACAAGAGAGTAATTTGAAATACGTAAATATTCATTTTAAAAATATGTTAAAATTGTAATAACGAAACACCTGTCATTTTTTGTTTTGTCGTGTTATAACGATGAGATTAAAAGGATTACAATTTTCGCGGCGATGATTGAACAACAAAGATAGCTCTATTTTATATAGATACTCAATTTTATATGGTTTTCCTTATACTCCAAAATGTACAACAATAGTACTTTAACAAAACAACTAAGGTACGAATGACACTAGTGCGGTATCTTACCGATTCAGTATTCGCAATAAAAAAATAAAATTTTTACTTTTATTTTTTACTACTTTTATTTTTAGCGATAAATATGTCGCAGGTAGGTTTATCACACATCGCATGCGATTTACCGTCCTACGTTTTGCAGGTTTATTTGCAATGATCAGTACTACGAAGAGGTTTTTTTATGATAATGAAATATGAAACCGTTTATCTAAATAACGTTGTTTCGCTTAACAACATTCAATAGAAATGATGACGAACTCCCTAAACATTTCTGATTATCATTTAAAACGTCAGGTATTTTATTGAAAATTCGGCCATGTATTACGCACAGGGGAGTCATAACATTGTTTTGTTTGTTTTAATGAATCACTGTACAGTTGAATCATTATTTGAAACATTCATTTACAGATGTAGAGATGTAGTATTATGATACTAAGGCACATATTTTCTTTACATTTGGATGCTATTGTCATGAATAAAAAATATATAATAATTAAATGTTCATAAATGAATATAGCATCCAAATATGAAGTAGTTGTATGTAGTTTAGTATCATTTTATTTGTCATTATTTTATATATTGTAGAAAAACACAATTGAATCTGATTCACACTCCTTTTGTGCTGATAGCCTCATGTAAATAATTGTATTACAATATTTCCATCAAAGCATATTACGAAATATTTATACTATATAATAAGATAAATATAGATATAGTTTATTAATTATAATATAACCTATGTTCCTTTAATTTAAGATACTATGTTCTATAAAAGGAATTAATACATAAAATTGACTCTTTTGATTGGCGTCATAAAAATGAAAAAACTTGTTTTTTCATATGGTCAGATCTACTCTCAGATGAGGCAAGAAACTTTTTAAAAGTCTTTGAATGCAGTTTTACTTATTTTTATAAATAAAATAATATCTCGATTAAACAAAATATCTTATCTTTAATATTTAAAATGCTTTCCCTCCGTGTCCCTTAGCTGTGGGACATCTTAATATAATACACAAAGTAAAGAAATATTTTTTTTAGAACTCATCTAGTTAAAAGTACACAATGTTATAGAGGGCCTCGCTCATAAATATTGGGTCCAGGAGACTGGCAATTTTTTCTTATTTAAATAGCTAAACTATGCTTTGAAGGAAGTACCTGCCTAACTTCTGATTTCCGGAGACTTCAACTTTGGAGGAGATTCGCTTGTGATCCTACGAACTCAGGGTATCCATCATAAAATGCATAAAACTGTTGGATTTGGATTGGATGGAATGGATTAATATTAGCTGGGTCTATTTCCATGGAATTTTTTAATAATAACAGTAATTAAATTATTTATTTAGGCATGAAACCCATTATATCTCACATTCATTTAAATATATTAAAATTAAAAAACAAAAATTAAAATTAAATTTCAAGTTACTAATTTAAAATGTTAATACGTTACGAAATTAAAATACAATTTTGAATCACTGCCGCACGTCACATTTCATTTATAATTCTGTCAATAACTAATTATTTACATCATAACATAGTAACAATATCTAAAAAAAACGATCCCGTCAAAATCGTAAATTCAATACTCAATATATTTATTGTCTTCATATGGTACATAAAGTCTTAAAATTAAAATAATGTTACACATATGAGCCGTGTCTTAGGGACAACAACAAGAGCAGAGGCAGGCCGAGGCTTAGACTAGTCACTTCAATTGTTCATTATCGATATATGTATAATAAAAGGATATCACTGATAAAATTCCGATTAATTTAAATTACAATAATATGAATATATAATACAAAATAATTCAAGATTTATTTATTATATATTAATTTAATTATTAAAATTTATTACAATATTATATTTTGGCATTAAAGTATTCACTTAAATTGTAGTTACATTTATTAATTAGGTATAATTTCAATTTATTAAGAAAGAGTGAATACTTTTTCTCCTTCTTAATGATTGGCGGGAGACCGTTGAATATGTTTACCGACAAATTACGTAATATTCGTGATATGTTCGTGATACAGCGGCGATAAGAACCAATACCCTAAATGATCAATATGGTTTGATTGGATGATTGAACGCAAAATTGATGCAAAATAACCATCTTAAACAATTTTTTTCAGTACACAAAACAGTTTGTATACCTGTTTTTACTTTACCGTATATATTTGTGCGACCATGGGCCAACAGCAGAGGTTGTCCGCCACTTCGTTGGGTGGATGACATTAAAATGTTCCGCGGGCCGCAACTGGATGCATGTGTCACGGGAGCGACATAAATGGAGATAAATGGAGGAGGTCTATATCCGAAGACAGATGGAGTAGAGGCTGCTTGATGATGATGATGTATTTCTGCATTTTGATTTATAAACAGCTTGTGTCAGAATGTTAACAACATAATTTTCCTTGTCTTCGTTCCAGGATATCACGGAGAGTGTGCGATGGAATGGATGATTTGATTCTGCCTTCCCCTTACCATCATCGGGGGACTAGACATGGACTATGGTTCCACACCTATGTTGTGGATATTCACAGAATTCGCACGAAGCTTTTCGCTTCCACATTCATACGGCAAGCGGGTAGGGAGTGGAATTCCCTGCCTGCAGATTTGTTCCCTGAATGTTATATACTTGGGCCTTTTCAAAGAATATTAGTGGAGAAACCAAATTTCAAGGCGACCCGTGCAGTAATGTAATTATATATTCTTACCAATGCATAATACTGAACAGGACCACACCATTAATTCTATTAATATTTTACGTGCATTGGTTACGGCGTGGTCTCTGTCATAGCAGGGTTATTACCGAAATTTAGGATATTTAGGATATTTAGGATATTGTCAATAATTCGAGTAACTCGTAGCACTGGCTTGATGCAATGTCCTACGTGCTACGAGATCGCCGTAGCAGAATACAACTTTATTACTAACTCTACGACCATTGCGTTTTATGTACTTAAAACTACTATGTTTTAGAGACACCTCTATTAATCTATAAAAGCAATAAAACAACGACAGAAATACCAATACATGCGGTCGCTTACATTGTGTTTTATATGGCCACGAAAAACGAAAAACTCGCGAACGATTTGTTCCTCTCGACATTAGGTATCATAAAAAAACATATTATAATATCTTTACATCCTCTCCCAGAAAAGTATTCAGACAAGTCGGTTCTCCACTTGGTATAATACATAAATACTTAAGGGATATTTTTTTTTTTTGATAATGTTTCGCGGTATCAAAAAACTACGAAATATAAGTAATGTCCCTCTACCATCATCATAATTGATTTATATGCCATAACAACGCTTCAAAGAGTCTCATAAAACTTGTTCTGTACGAAGTTCATCATCTGCATGAATTTTGTAAAATCGTACATGTAACAATGGAGATTGTACGAGACTTTCCAACAGAAAGTTTAAAATGAAGCATATGTCACGTTTATTGCTTACTTCAAATACTTTGGGCTTTATTGAACGGAAAATATCAAAGCTGATATAACTCATAACAGACATAAATTCCGTTAATTTAAGCTACGTTATCAAAGCATCAAAATAAAACAATCCACGAATTCTACGCTTTAAAGATGCTATAGCTCTGAAAGGAATGACATAAGTTAGGTCCATGGGATACATAGCATTAAAATTATGCTTAGTTTTCTGACATTGAAAGGAATTTTTTTATGATACCAAATGTCACGATAAGTGACACGCTTTAAATCGCAAAGATCTGAGGGGCACTGCCACTACACCTGTCACTAAGAAACAAAAGTTGACAAGCCCCATGTGCCTGTAAATGCCAAGAACCCTTACCCTTCAAAACCGAAACAGGGTAATATTCACACTACTGTTTCGAGGCAGAAATAGGTAAAGTGACTTCCCTGAACTACTTCTTCCACAAGGGGCTCTACTGTTATCAAAATATAAATAGATTGAATGAGATGACTTTGGATCGTCATAACAAACATATCAAATTGTCTGTAAAAACTCCCTTCGACTTACGTTATTGACTTTTTTATAATAAAATATTAAGCATTATACATTTCAAGTACGATAACCATAACATAATTTGCTAGTCAACTTAAGACTTAAATGTCAAATTATCAGTAATAATAAGTGTTTGAAACTGATAACTAACTCCAAACGCAAAGCGCATAAATTATATTTCCCAGTTTAACATTCTGTGTTCCCACATTAGATGACTTAACACGACACGATTACGACAAAGATATGGAAATTAACTTACATGTTTTTAGTACTGTATAAATACGAGAGATGGTATGAATGGATTAACATTTAGCAAAAGGTAATTATGGATTACTAAACCATACTGACACATTGTAAAATCTCTGGGATCAAAAGAATTACTCACAACAATTAAAATTTAACAAACATATTCAGATGATTTTCTACGACATTATCGATATCGTGTCATGTCGTGACATCATGTGGGAAAGACCAATCAATATAATCGGATAATGTTGTAAATATCCAGCACCAAAAGGATTGTCCACTAAAATTTTAATTGTAACAAAAACATTTACACTCATTTCCGCGTCATTATCGCTATCGTATCATCTACTGAATCATTTGAAAAACGGAAAATCGAATCATGGTGACACATTTTAAAATCTCTAAAACATTAATGTTAATTTCCATGTCATTATCATTATCGTGTCATATCGTGAACTCATACGACATCTGCCAATCAATCAATCAATCAAATTACATCATGTATGTTGTATATTAAAACATTTATTCAACGCCGATATCATACTCATATTGTACACAATTTTTTTTTATAAACTGAAATCAAACTTTTTTCAACTGCCTCTGTGGCTGAACGGTTACCATTCTGGACCGCCACGGTCTGCCACGCAGAGGTCCCGGGCCCCGATTCCCGGGCCGAAAGAAATATTTGTATGGCCTACATTTATGTCTCGTGAGTTTGTGTGTAATTTGTGGTTGTCTATGTGTGTATCCATGGCACCCGCGATACAGGGTTTCCCTAGTGCGAGGATAGTAAAAAAACTAATGCTTTCAAATACATAATTCCCTATTTATAATTTATAGGATTTACGGCAGCATTAGAGAAATAGTGAAAGGGTTTTCCAATATACCCCATAGATAATCTATTTGACCATTATGATAACACTGGTATAGGAAAATTACAACAAAGATTTTCATTTAAACCCCAGTTAGACCTGTTGATCACTAGGTTATTCATAAAAACTATACAGGAAAGATTAGTGTTGTACTATTTTTTTTTTAAATAAGAGCTTAATGTATTATTTTAATTAGTAGCAATAGAGCTGTAAAAGAGTTTGTCCAGTTTGTCATCGAGTAACTCTCTTTGCATGGTCAACATAAACTCCAAGGAAACTGCCTTGTTTTTTTCATGATACCAAGTAACTGGACGAACAAGTAGTGCATCTTATAGTAAGCGACACGCCTGACCACATCAGTTACTCACAGTGCCCCTCAGAGCATTAAATCGCAAAGATTTGAGGGGCACTTCCACTGCGTCCTAAGAGTCATAAGTTTGCTGCAATTTCACCAGCAACCTTACCCTACAAAACCGGAACGCAGTAATGCACACATTACCGCTTGGTAGCAGAAACAGGTAAGGTGGCAATACTTCCAGCTTACCTATTTCTGTCGTCAAGCAGTAATGTAAGCGTTACAGCGTTCCGGTTTTGAAGCATAACGGTGCTGCTTAAAATTGCAGGCATATGATACTTGTCAAAGTATGTCTCGGGGTGACGGGCGCAGTGACAGTTTCCCTCAGATCTTCGCGATTTAAAACTGTGCGTGGCACTGCAACTAATATGGATAGGCGTGCAACTTAACAACAGGCGTACGATGGTCATTGGTATAATAAAAAAATCTAATAAAATGTTTCTCTGCTTTTAATTACTCTGTGTCATCGTACCGGGCAGGCATTTAAATTATGAGTCGCTTGGGATGGTCTTTATATTAAAATCCGTTTTCGAGTTTCTTTTTCAATTATTTCGTTTCGATCGCAAAAACTTCGTTTAATATTTTTATCTTTATATTTTATCTTTCTTTTCTTTTTAAGTGGTCGCATTCCATAAAGCAAACAGAGTTGTAGAGACCAAATACGAGGAGATCGATTACCTAAATCTATTGACACTCTCTTCATACTCATAGTATAAATAATAATGGACGCATGGAATAAAATAACGATAAACAGCTAGTCGTAAAAAAGCTTTTCAAATTTAATGTGTCTATAACCATAGTACTGTCTATAATTTTATAAAAACAAAACCATAAAATCTAGTTCTGTTTTAATAAAGTTAGATAGCGTGTTACTTCATGTATCATCACCGTTAATGGACGTGCAATTGAGCGTGTTTCTTATGTAAAATACCTGTACACCTAAACAAACTCACTAAACAATACATCTTTCCGCAAAAATGGCAAAAACATTTTCACTTTTATGGAGAAAAGTAAACAAGGATTCGTTTTTTGTTTCCTTAACTAAAAGGTAGGATTGTAACTGTCAAGGAGATTGTACATGGCTAAAAGAAAGTCCTTAATTTTTTTGGGGAAAAGAAGAAAATAAACAAAAAATGTTTCAAAAGATGTAAATAAAAAAAGAGAAAAAAAAACTAGTTTTTCAGTACATGGGTGTTGTAGACGAACTAGCAATTATATAAATAAATAAATAATATTAGACAGCATCACATACGTAGGTCTGATCCCAAAGTAAGTAGCTAAAAGCACTTGTATTATGGAAATTGAAAACCTTAGACAATATAGAAAAGTTAGTATTTCTACATTGACCCGACCGGAGATGAGGCCGTCAAAATTTTATTACGCATATATACTAGGTTCCGATTAAATCATAGGTAATTTAACTGCAAGGTTAACCAAGAATTAATTTGGATTCAACTTTCGGCAGTTAAGACTGAGTGGAGTAAGGAAATAGTTATTTGTCAAATAGCTTTTGTTTTCAAATAGTTATGACAGTGAGAGCACTTTGGTTACATTCGTTTTATATGTACGTATATTGGTATAGGTATAGAGTTTGTGCTGGAACTAGATTGCATGTCTCGATATATTGGATTGAACTGAATGAATACCAGAAAAACATCGCGTTTTCGGTTTTTAAAGTGGCCCTAGACAGTCGGTCTGATAATAATGAATGAAGTAGATAAGTAGCAGTAGAGCTCCTTGTGAAAGAGTTCGTCCAGGGAAATACTGCTACCTTACCTATTTCTACTGCCAAGCAGATATGTGAGCAAAACTGCGTTCCGGTTTGGAAGGGTAAGGGCGCTGGTGAAATTACTGGCACATGGGACTTCTTATCAACTTATGTCTCAGGATGACGGCCGCAGCGACAGTGCCTTTCAGATCTTTGCAATTTATAGCTCTGAGTGGCACTACAATGTTATGGACAGGCGTGTAGCTCACCACCAGGCACACGACTTATCCGTCTCGTCCCATGGTATTCTTAAAAAAAATTATAGGGATTAAAATGAACCCTTGTTGTAATAAGGTCACATCTGCATATTGACAAATTTTCAGGAGAGAGGTTGAAAGATTGTAAGAAAGAAATTAGTCGTTAACTTTTTATGCTTAAATAAGAGAGTTACAAAATTTCTCATTTACATAATTTGTTTCCTGTAGTTTGTATTATTTTCATGACTGTCACGTGATAAAATTATTTTTGACGTAAGATCACATGTGGTTTTGTTATAAAAAGGCATCGAGTATATAACCAGAAATAGAGACGAAATAAGGGCCATCCAACCCTGGCAACTCATTAAGCAAATTGGCCTTATATTACTTTTAAATATCAACTCTCGTTTGCCCTGAAATCACAAATTAGAAAGCTGAAATAGTACAGTGCCAACAACTGATCTGTGTGTACGTCTCCGTATATTCTGAAAATATTCTGGGGGCTGTTCCATTCGGTAGTATGGGAAAAACGTCTAATTACAAAACAAACGGAAACACATTTCGTCGGTAATTAAATGTTAAATATGTAATTTTTCGATTTTCGTCCATTATAGCAAAGCTTAAATTAAACTGACCGATTTGTTGACACCCGCCGATTGTTTCGAATTCGGGCTGGCCAATCGGAGCGCTATTGTTACCATAATGATTTGGCAGAATAGTTTTCAAACAAATTAAATGACATTTCGTCTCTATTTC
Organism: Hyposmocoma kahamanoa; assembly: GCF_003589595.1. Lineage (NCBI taxonomy): Eukaryota > Metazoa > Arthropoda > Insecta > Lepidoptera > Cosmopterigidae > Hyposmocoma > Hyposmocoma kahamanoa. The sequence goes on from NW_020654466.1 coordinate 18,804,607, forward strand.
TTAAATATATGATATAAAAAGGGTAAGCGAAACGAAAAGAGGAAAACCCCGCCGAAGTCAATTTCTACACTAGCATAATAGTTAGCTAGTTGTCTTTCGACGCGTCATAAAAATAACTATATAGTAACGGTTTACAGCCCATGGCGAACTCACAAGGATCTAGGTCAGCTATGGGTCACCACCATCATTTATAACTGTTTGCACTTTTTTATATGTTATATTTTGTTAAATTGATGATAACGTAGTATCATTTGTAGGTACAACTTTATTACATTGTGTGATCCTTGTCAAAAGTCTTTCAGTTAATAATGGTTTTGCTTTTCAATTTGTCGATTTAGCTGTTTCTACATTGTGTACGTAAAAGACCTACTACGTTATTTTAAATTATATTGTACCTATTTTATTTTAACGAATATATCGTCGTTTTAATAGCAAACAAGTAAAGTTCACAAAATTCACAATTGTATTTGTTATGTTTTTATGTCATGAAATTTGACTATATTTATTATCATAATTATCCTTAATATTATCTAAAAAACAATATCCATGTAGTTTTATATTATTGCGATAATACAATAAAATCAGATTTGTGTGTGGATTGCGGGCCCACGTGATTTTTTTCCAGTTGTAATAACTGGAATGTTTAGTACAAGTTGTAAAGCATTTTGTAAAACGCATCCTGGAACTTGTAAAGCATATATTAAAAAGCTGTACCACCTAAGGTGCGGTCTCTAAGTTCTCGGGACCATATAATGAACAGTGTAATTATATATAATCATTGTCAAATTACGTTTTGTTGTAAATATTTAAAGAGGTTACTTACCCAGAAGTGGAAGCTTTGGTGTGAGAACTGAGAGACCGCACCTTGGTGGTGGTATAGCTTTTTAATATACGCTTTTTTAATTCCAGGGTGCGTTTTACAAAATGCTTTACAACTTGTACTAAACATTCCAGTTATCACAAGTGGCAAAAATCATGTGGGCCCTCAGTCCACACACACATAATTGAAAACAAAGTTACACTTTTCAACTTTTCTTTGTAAATTACTGACTACAAAAGGGCCTTGTAACCTAATTGTTTTAGTTGGTTGTTTAAGGTAAACATATATTTAACAATAGAACAAACATATTAAATTTCAAACGGAATAATTATTTTCATTGTTTATCGAAAAGTTCCCTTTTTTTTTCATTTTACTCAATATGTTCGACTTATTTCAATAGGTCGAAGACTTCTTTAAAACTTTTCTAGAAATTACTATATTCAACATGTAACGAAATAACGAATAAAGAAACGAAAAAGATATTTTAATATCTTCTCAGAGCGTTCACAAATCTACATCCCTTTGCTTAAGGCAGCCGCATACCTTACGTAAGCTCGTGCTACTGTTATCTTTACTGCTTTTTTATCTATATACTTACACCACGCCGATTTTCGATCTTAAATGCGCTTGCACAAAAATCGTATATTTAAACGTGGAACCACCCTTAACAAATCTATCACCAATTTTAAAACTAATAACACGATTTTATTGCTTCACGATTCAATTCTAAAGAACACAAGAAAGAGTTTATAGTCTGTGGAAAGCGCGTAAGCGGAGTGAAGACGCTTGGCTTTATTTTTATTTTTCTTATGTATTGCTTCCAGCCAGGGCGATCGTGTTTTGTTTTGAGGGAGGTAATGTTTACGTGTAGAAGGAAGAGAAAGCGTGCGGCCCGGCTGGTGACTGCCGGCGGAGTAATGGGTCCATGCTTGAGGGTTGCGCGCGCACTAGGGCTTTCCAATAAGTACTTATGAACCTGCGTCGATTTTATTACGTAGGTGTAAGGTTGAGTGGCGCTTAAGCATTGGCGGTGGCGGTTTTAATTAATGACGGACTCCTCATGAAGCGAACATGTTATAGGGCGTATGGGCCAACTGTCATTCTCCTCACTAATTGCCTAAAGGTTAATTTATGAGAGGCAATCGTGTTGTTGTCGATTAATAATTCCGTAACCCGATGTGTTTTTGTTATTTCTTTGGTTGTGGTCAATTATTTTTTATCGATGACCGCAAATAGGGATCGGTTATAAACTAAATTTCAATTAACTATGTCATGGTAACTGTGTAGGAATTCTTTGATTAATAAGTCTCGGCGGATATTCAATCCTCTACGAAAACAAAGTTTGATATTACATTTTAAGTAGCAGTAGAGCTCCTTGTGATAGAGTTCATCCAGGGAGCTACTGCCACCATATCTATTTCTACCGCCAACCAGTATGTGAGCATTACTGCATTCCAGTTTCGAAAAGGGTGCTGGTGAAATTACAGGCACATGAGACTTGTCTATTTGTCTCAGGGTGATAGACGCAGTGCCCCTCAGATCTTTGCGATTTAAAGTTCTGAGTAGCACTGCAATAATGTTATGATCAGGCGTGTAGCTTACCACCAGACACAAGACTTGTTCGTCCTGTCTTTTGATATTATAAAAAGAAAACACGTGACGGTGCTGACCTCCTCACCTCTATCGTCATTCTACCTTTTTACCAACCTCTTTTAAGGTTCCTGGTCGTGTATATTTAAAATTTTGAATCGTTCTCCAATTCTCTTTTCAAAACGCAAACCCCAACTTCATTTTATTAAACTTCACGTTAATCGCTATTAAAATTATACAATTATTATTGATCTTTTTGGGATGAGTATTGTGTATTATGTTATTTAGTCATAAAGGGAGTGTTTGACAATAAATGTTCCTTTTTATATCATTTTATTATTTGTTAGAGCGTTTTCCCTCTTTTATCATCTTTTACAATAAATATTGTGTACCAAAACTTTCTGCATTCTTCTCATTTCCCTAAGGCTAGGCCATAACACTATATTGCCTTTTACTGTCAAATAATTGAATATGTATATTTGTAATTTCCAAAATAATTTCAAAAATAACAAATTTTTTGCAAAAAGAATGAATGAAAGAAATTGGATTCCCGCAGCAGGGTGCCCATAATGCCTAAATTTTATTATAATGTACACAGTCCTACAGTTTCCATTTACGGCAAAGTTAAATAATAAGATAGATAGATAGATAGATAAATGGTTTAGTTATCACAAAACACACACATGCGATACACATAAACAAACAAAAATAAATAAAAAAACTAATCCAAAAAAACAATAGTACAAAAAAAAGCAACACTACATACATAAATACAATAGAAGCATTAAAACAAGATATCATTATGTTTAAATTTAAAAAACAAAAGATCAAGTAACAAAAAGTACAAACACAGAAATATATAATGCATTACAATAAAAGCTCGCAACGCATTGCATGTGTGCGCTGTAGCGATAAAATGGCCGTAGCTCAGCGTAATTGCTGCTCAATTAGAGCAACGTATACTGATATTCTGCTACGCCTGAGAATAGCAGAAAACGGCGAAACCGCTACGCGTGTGCGAGAGTATATCAAAAGAATTAAATGTTTATAGAATCATATTTAATTTTATATGGTTAGTACTGTTAGTTTGTGTCCACATAGTAATAATAACAGAATAATTAGTTTGGTGTTAGTGTTAGATTAATAGGAGTTACAAAAATAAATTATTGATAGAAGGTAGCAATGGACAAACCATGGACTCAAAGTGCTTCGGAATACCAAGTTTTTGTAGGTGAGGGTTTAGGTAGGGCTTTTAAATTTCATAATAATAATAATAATTGTAACATATTCGAGATTTCATTATCATTGTTTATATTAGTAAAGGCAATATTATCCATTTAATTTTAAAGTGTAATATTGTCACAATGATAACATGAAATAAATTATTTTTGAAATTTTTCTTTAGGATGATTCCAAGTGACGGGATTAACAAGTTGTGCAGATGATGGTAAGCGACACGCCTGTCCATAGCAGTTGCAGTGCCACTCAGAGCTTTAAATCACAGAGATCTGAGGGGCGCTGCCACTATGCTCACCACCCTCAGACACAAGTTGACAGGTCCCATGTACCTGTAATTTCTACCGTCAAGCTGTAATGTGAGAATTACTGCGTTCTGGTTTTGAAAGGTAAGGGTACTGGTGAAATTACAGGCACATGGGACTTGTCAACTTATGTCTCAGGGTGGTGAGCATAGTGGCAGCGCCCCTCAGATCTCTGTGATTTAAAGCTCTGAGTGGCACTGCAACTGTTATGGACAGGCGTGTCGTTTACCACCAGAAACACGACTTGTTAATCCCGACACTTGGAATCATCCTAAAGAAAATTTTCAAAAATAATTTATTTCATGTTATCATTGTGACAATATTACACAGGGTGGCGGTGCCCCTGAGATCTTTGCGGTTTAAAGCTCTGAGTGGTACTGCAACCGCAATGGTCAGACGTATCTCTTACCATCATGCGCGCGACTTGTTCGTCCCGCGACTTGGTATAATAAAAAAGAAATTAATTGCACAACCTGCACGATAAACATCGAATATAGCCTTTTGAATCCAACAAACCATTTTACATAAACATTGTAGTACAGTACAATGAGGTTCCGGCGTGAATGTGCAATAACTGTTATATGCAAACAGGACGGTGATATATCACCTTATCGCTACGTTAAACAAGAGCCAACGAGCCTTTCATAACAGCGTTGATTAGGACATTGAGGTGCCAGAAAAGAGCCTCGCAGTGACGGATGATATTCGGATGTAATCGTAATCGGATGTCTGGCGCATCCTGGGTAATTATCGGCGAATACCTTACGCCGATTGGCATCTTTTCACCAGGATCCCATGCTCAAAGTGAAAGTGAAAGCGAAAGAGAAAATGAACGTGAAAGTGAAAGTTAAAGTCAAAGTCAAATAATCTTTATTTCATAGGTAAGCAAATTCCACTTGAAATCGTCATACTGATTAGAGTCTACTGCTAATTCGTAAGGCCGATTCCCCTGATATATAGTATATATACTGAACCGATATAAAACTACCTGTCGTCCATATAAAAGTAATGGGGTTGTAGATCTCGTTCCGCTAATTTCAGATACGATAATAACTCAGTTTCGCTAACATTGTCGATTACGTAATGTTACACGGCACCGTGAACCGTAAGAGTCGGGCCACACGATACGTTGCAGCACCGCACGTAAAGATTTTACCGCGTTGGCGGACATAAGGCAGGTGCGACGCCGCTGCAGCGACGCAGCAACATTGTGGCGCCGCAACGTTGTTACGTCGTCGCAGTAGCGGGCAACGACAGAAGAACTGTTGGGCGAACAGTGGTCTACAGTCTGTTAATAAAAATGGATCGGAAGAGACAAAAAATAAAGTAAAAAGAAACAAAAAATACATAAAAATAAACTGAAACAAGCAAGCGTATGACCATTGTTCGACCGCAAAAACAATAGAGCGACGGAGAGCGCGCCGGCGCCTCTCGACGCGTCCACCGTGTGGCATTGCACTAACATCAGCGGCAACCTTGCATTTGTAGACACACTTTCATACATGCATCACGACGACGGCGGCGGCGGCGGTGGCGAGTGTTGCCGCAATTCTCTACTAATGTACGACATTAGTAGATAACGCCGTATGGGCTGCATTTGCACCGCTGGTGCTGTGGTATGACGCCGTAACTCTTGCGGCGTGACAAAAAACGCCTCTGCCGCGGCGCCATTTGTAATCAGGTTACGTTAGGATAATGAGAGCAGTATACAAACCACGGTCACCACATTCGGCAATATCCTGGAGAAATTTACATACATTAAAACCCCTTTACAATATTCGTAGCACTATTTGGCCGTGCAATCAAAGGACAATACCCTACCGGGTGGTGGACCCGTGTTATTGGGACAAGAACCGACCCGTCTCACTGGTCACTATCTAAAGTTTTGGCATAGTGTAACTCAAAGAAACCAACCCTTTGAAATTCAAATTTGATAGTCACATTCTAACTACAATACTAAATTAACTAACATTTTTTAACGGCTTCAAAAAAGGAGGAGGTTCGCTGACATGTCCAGCCTACTGCCGCTTAAGCTTACTGAATTTGCAAGCTATGTCGGTCAGTTCAGTTCTTTGACGTGTAACTTCATTAGCGATTCGGTCTATCAAAGAAACCCTAAACAGAGCACGCTCCATCGCACGCTGAGCGATTTTTAATTTGAGGATGAGGCCTTATGTACATAAGGCAAATTACTAATTAAGTGTATTGCACACAAAAACAAAAGACAATAAGTCGCCTTATTGCTAAATAGCAATATCTTCTAGGCAGTTTCTTTACGTCAATATAATAAAATAAGCAGACGATGCAATTATTACTTATGTTACAACCGTATCAATTCAAACAAAATAGCTAACAAAATATTTAGTTAATACAATAAAAAATATAAACTAGTGAAGATTATATAAACTATGTGAAGACTGTAGCCACCTTCCAGGTTCACATATGCATGAGTGGTGTTGGCTCCGTCGCCACACGCCCTTTTCAACCTGTGTCACATTTTTCACTTTCATTGTGACAACTCTGAGTCGCCGGGGGTCTCCGACGGAACCCCTCGTTAAGGAACTTTCAGTTCGCTTCGTTGAGGTCTCCGGTGACTTCTGGGCATTTACTTCTGGCAAAGAATAAATTATAATTTTATAGATGGATAATAGTTATTCAAAGGAGAAACGTTTGCCAGGCTTCTAAATATGGACGCCTTTAGATGAAACTTTCTTTGTTTAAGTAGAAAGTAAATGAACAATATGAACGAAGAACATATGTTTTATTTTCCTCTTCCTGATATTACAAATATTTACAAATAAATTACTATACTATAAACAGAACTAAGGTGCGCAAACATGGACTTAATAAATTGGTTACTAATTTAAGCTGGATGATAGTGATTTTGTTCAATGGTTGTTTATTAACAAAAAAATAATAATTTAACCGTTTTATAATTAACATTATAAAAAATAGAAAAAAAATGCTATGCGCTAATGTAATAATTGAATAACATTGAACTGGGCTGAGCAATCTCAATATCATTGCCCTTAAATGGAAAAACAATACTGTGACAATTGAGAATCATCTAAATATCTACGTTTTTCATAGAATAATCATAATCGCCATTTAATAGATTTATTTAAACTCTTTCACTTGAAAGATTTGCCTTTTACCCGACGTCGTCAAAACCAAAACAAGAGCCATGATTAAAATATAAATATAGCAGCGTATTTGTGCATTTACATACATTTACTCTTCATTTACTTACGTACATACTTAGAATAATAACGCATAGAATGATAGTTTCATATCAAACGAACTGTCACAAGTGAGGCAAAAATCAAATTCATTTAGAGTAGTTTTAGTAGTAGGTTAATTTTCGGTTTTAGTGAATATTTGTATAAAAATACAAGTTGAAACGCGTTACTTCCTTGTGGAATGTGATGTTAGTATCTATTTTATGTTTGTCTGACGTATTTTTACACTCATCTACCGCACATTTCGTCATTTTTAGCTAAAATTCTTGAGCTGTTCGCGGTACAAGTTGACCTTGAGCACTGACGACCCGCCCGTTCGTGTAGGCCCTTTGGGAGCGCTTCAATTTGCCTCACTTAGCGTGTGTGGACTAGGTTTCTATGCGTTATTATTCTAAGCGTACATAATAATTATATCAATGCGCAAATTTCAACGCGGTGATAGCGATTGGGGATTGGTTATCGTAACCGTTTGTTCATTTCCTATGTGTAACATTAAGAAAACCTAAGAACTCGATTTAGAAACATATTGTAAATAAAATGTATTAATAAGAAAAACAGTAGGTTTACTTTTTAAATTTTAATTTAATTACTTCTAGTGTACATTACATATGCATGGATGTTCATACAACTTATTTCCTTTTATATATTCAAGAATCTATCCTGCAACAATTGCAATGATTGAAACAACCATCTTAAGCAATGAATTGCGATTGATTAATTCAAGTATCAATTCTTGATAGGCTAACTGATAAAAATCAATGTTTTTCAATGTAGAACTGCCGCAAAAAGGAGACACGGAGTCGGCTTATGTAACTTAATACTCTTTTTTTATGACACTAACACGACGGGACGAGCAAGTTATACCTGGTGGTAAGCTACACGCCTGTTCATAACATTATTGCAGTGCCACTCAGAGCTTTAAATCTCAAAGATGTGAGGGGCACTGCCACTGCGCCCGGCACTGAGATATAAGTTGACAATTCTCATGTGACTGTTAGTTCAACTCTCTCACAAAGAGCTCTACTGCTATACACTACGAGACTTACATTACTTATTTCGGTTACAATATAAATAATAATATGTCACTAGTCCTTTCAGTCAACTGTGGCTTCCATATATTTTTTGCGTTCTTTACATCAATGGATTCCGATGAACCCGATGATCCCTAGAATTTTTCGCCTATGAATTTGAAAGGAAATAAAAAAGTCGACCAAAAATGGCGTCAGAAAGGTCCGCTTTTAATATTAAATGTGAACGTAAACACAACGACATTGGATTTTGGGGACACATTTTGGGGAAAATTGTGGTTAGGGGTTTGAAATTAATAAGTAAATGACACTTAAGCAATTTCAAAATTGGAATTTGCACAATATAAGTAAAGCGGTTTACATAAATCTGCATACCTGCCTTTTGATCGTAAATTTGGCATTAAAGCGTGAAACACGCAGAGAACGGGTGCGGTACAGGTGCGAGTCGGGTCGACCAACACGGCGGGTCTAATTCCGTGTATTTACGGACGACAACACACCGAGCGCGGGCGCGTGCACCCGTCTCTCGCCCGAGCTTGTTGATGTCCATATAAATATACGGAATTAGACCCGCTGCGGTCCCGAACCGCTATCTGTTTGTTTCACGCTTTATTCAATGAAGGCGAGTTTTTCTGTGTCAAAATAAGAAACGTCATAATTTTGTTATATCTAATGCTTTATACTGTTGGTGACATCAATTTACTACCTCTCTGACTCCTTCCCCGGCGTACAACAAGTCGTGCGCCTTGTGGTAAGCGACACGCCTGTCCATAGCAGTTTGCAGTGGCACTCAGAGCTGTAAATCGCAATCTGAGGGGCACCCGTCAGCATGAAACATGAGTTGACAAGTCTCATGTGCCTGCAATTCCTTCAGCATCTTTACTACAAAACCGAAAATCGGTGCCAGACCTAGGTAAGATAAGAAGCTCTATTGCTACGAAAAAGAAATATCAACAGGAAGAAATAGTAATATTACAAACAGAAAAGGTTTCAACGTAATTTCATTATGCAGCACATCCTGGCGTGAGTAATGAAATATCCGAGCGTAACAAAAGTAGCCTAATTCCTGGTAATGGATTGGTAACGTGGATTTAAGATTTTCGCGAAGTTGTTTTTTTTATGGCACTGTCTTTGCGTATCCGATTGCTGTTAAAGTAATAGAAGTGGTCGTGAAGTGTCTTCACTTCCATTATTTGATATATTATATTGCGTCCGTGGTCGAATGGTTACCATGCCGGACTGCCTCGCAGAGGTGACAGGGTCGATTCCTGCGCCGGGAGAAATATTTGTACGGCCTACATTTATTTCTCTCGTGAGTTTGGGTGTAATTTGTGGTTGTCTATGTGTATGTCCGTAGTGCGAGGATATGAGTGTGTGTGTCATAATTATATTATTATTAATTAAATTATATACTAATTAATTATAATTCCCGCCGGTAGAACGTCTGATTGCTCAAAATTTGAAAGTCGTGAAAAAACTCTACTGTTTCCATGCTAAAGTTTTCTTACTTTACAAAACCAAAAACGTTCGAAACAATACGAATGAAGTCATCGCGGCAAGTCGAAACGGACCCCTATGAAATCAAAACTAGTACTTTGCCATTGACTGTAGTCAAGCATCATTGATTACGGAGACTCTATAGTTACATTGCACAAAATGATGCGGCATTTGCTTACTAACAGACGCTTGCTAATTTATTCTGTTGTACTCCGGAGATAACACCAGGGTATCATAAAGTTAGGGTGAGTTTAATTGAAGCTTCGTAACTATAATTATTACATATATGACATATATTACATACCGGGCTCTGGGGTTGATGGATGATACCTTTATTAGCAGTAGAGCTCCTAGTGAAAGAGTCCACCAGTGTACTTAACACCTTACCTATTTCTGCCGCTATGCAGTAATGTAGTGCTGGTGAATTTACAGGCACATAGGACTTGTCACCTTATGTCTCAAAGTGACGGGCACATTGCAAGTGCCCCTAAGATCTTTGCGCTTTAAAGCTCTGAGTGGCACTACAGCTGTTATGGGTACGCTCAAAGTCTAATTTGAAGGCGCTCCCGTGTCCAATGTTATACATAGATACTTCCTTAGACGGAGGCAGTGATCAATTTTCCGCGGGTGAATCTTAGTTACTATTCAGTTCTTAGGTTTTCGCGATTGTTACACATAGGAAATGAAATTATTTTTCCAAATTTAAATCGGGTATATATGTTTTTTCAAACAAACCTTAGTTACTATTACATGTCTACAAATAAAACCACTCTTGGCTCCCACTGTGGTTCATCAAGACTCTAACAGCTACCCTGCTGACATGCATCGTATTCACAATACATTTAGAGTCACGCCACATAAAACGTAGCGTTGGCGTTGTGACGTCTGAGCTGTGACTCTGCGTTATACTATTATGTTAAGAAACATAGTATTTTTGTTTGTGAAAAATAATGACAGACGTAACATTAATACGAGGAATACAAATAAACTAGCTGTTCTTGACAGTCGTCTTCACAAAATCACAAATCCATTAGAGGGGCAATATACAGGGTGGAAATTTGTAATGCCACCTGCAAATGCAAATTTTTACTTAAAGGAAACATTCCTTTATTTTTTTAAAGAAATAAAACTGCATTCATAGATTTTCGAAAATTTCTAGCAACACGCAGGAATCGAACCCGCTTTAATCTGAAAAAAATGCACCCTGCTCTTTTATTGTATCGATCGATCGGGTTAATTATAAAAATAAAATCTCCCTCACAAAATTGGTTAATTAAATGATAAAAAAAACTAAGAAATCTTAACGTATTGTAATAAAACGAAAAAATTGGAAAATTAACTAATTAGTTGCTCAAAATGAGCTCCATTTTCTTGAATACACAAATTTGATCTTTTAGCGAATTCATTTTGAGTAACTTTTAATAACGTGTTGTGATGAATTGTATTACAAACCGTATTCTGAACCTCAGCCTTCAACTCGTTTACACTCGCATAGGATTTAAGGTAAATACGCATAACAAAACGAAACAAAAGCATACTAAAGGTTATTTATTCAGCTTTTTTGTTACTTGAGTTTTGTGACCCTTTTAGCTCTTGCAGATAGTCGCGATTGTTTGAAATAATACTGTAAATGATTATATGTTTACAAATATTTATTTACAAAGAGCAACCCCTAGAGTTTCTTGCTTATTCTTCTCAGGGGAATCTGTCTTACGAATAAGCTGTAGAGTTTAATCAATATGACTATTCAAGTTTAATTTGCTTAACTATGGAATGAAGATTTTTTTGACTTTGACTTTGTATTTCATATAACATACATGCCAAATGGTGCGTTGAAACAACACACGGCCACAGAAAACGTGCGCATCGAATACGGGGCCAGGAGACGAAGCGGTGAGAGGTACTGCGCTGCGGTGCGTAAGGATGCGGCGTTACATTGCGACACCGCATGCTTGTGTCGCACTCACATTATTGCGTTGCGACGACGCAAGCGCCAGCACCCGTGTAGCATTACTCTTATGATATTATAATAGTATATGCGCGTCAAAACTTACGAGCAATAAATACATAGGGCGACGATACAGAAAATTCCTTTGATCACAGGACGCGAACTTGTGTCTGTGTCAGACTGATGATGAATTTTTTTCGAGTCTTGTCAGATCGAAGGAATTTTTGTTTGTGGTTGAGCTTTGAATTAATAATTATGTTAGCATATTATTCAGTATTGCCATTATTTAGTGATAAAAAAAAATGGAGTGACAACGACCGTAGCTTACATTACACACTACATTGAACCTCTTTATAAAATTCAATTAAAATTAAATCAAATTAAAAAAAAAGAAATGATTTTTTTTGTGTTTGCAGCAGTTAGCTTTTTTAGTATGCAACGATATGCAACGCCGTATGTCGTTGTTTCGATGGCTGCTACATAGGGCGCACTATAAGTTTCCGGAACTGGCCACTTACATAAACAATATTTAAAAAGTAATTACAACATTTGAAAATGGAACTCTTTGGTTGTAGAATACAGTTTGTTTTATCTGACTGTCACTTGTTTTTACATTGTGGCGTCATTTTAGAAATTGGTTGTCTACATCACCATGGATTTAACTCGTGAAAATTTTCGTAGTATGATTTTCTACGACTTTAAGTGTAATTTAACAGCTCAGCGGATATTCGCTCGGCTTCAAACTCCTTTTGACGATGAAGCACCACGCAAAATGACTATTTATAGCTGGTTTGCAGAATTCAACGCGGTCATTTGAATCTCATAGACGAATTTCGTGATGGTCGTTGCTGTGGACAACAAAAACACCGACGCTATGCGCCGTATGATCAAAACAGACAGGCATGTGACATACAATCAGATTCGAGCATCTTTAGGCATAGGCACGAGTCAAATACAATCAATACTACACAAACATTTGGGTGTGAAAAAGCTCTGCTCTCGCTGGATCCCACACAATTTGACTGAGGCTCAAAAACACGGATCACGTCACTTGGTGCAATGCCATGCTTACCAGATTCACCGAAGGGGCGTCGAATTTGGTGTGGGATATAGTAACAGGTGACGAAACATGGATTTATAGTTACGATCCCAAAATAAAGTAGCAATCGCGCGGATGGGTCTTTCGAGATGAGGCGAAACCAACCAAAGTAGCCCGCGTGCAAAATGCCTTTAAGCGGATGATTGCTTCTTTTTTTAATAAAACTGAACACGTGGCTGCTGTTGCTTTGGAGAAGCGTTGTACCGTAACACTATTTACGGTACAACGCTTGTCACATCATCAACATTTGGGTGTCAAAAAGCTGTGCTCTCGGTGGATCCTTTACAATTTGACTGAGGCTTAAAAATGCAACAAGTGATGCGATGACATGCTTACCAGATTCAACGAAGGGGCGTCAAATTTGGTGTGGGATATAGTAATAGGTGACGAACCATGGATTTATATTTACGATTCCAAAACAAAGTAGCAGTCGAGCGTATGGGTCTTTCGAGATGAGCCGAAACCAACCAAAGTGGCGCACGTGCAAAGTGCCTCTGAACGAATGATAGCTCTTTTTTAATAAAACTGGACACGTGCCTACTGTTGCTTTGGATCATCATTGTACCATGAATAGTGATTGGTACACGATCATTTGTTTGCCGGAAATTATTGACAAACTCCGTAAACATAACCGTAAACGCCGTGTCATCTTGCACTACGATAATGCCAGTTCTCACACGGCCAGACAGACAAATGAATTTTTGAAAGTGAACAACGTTGACCTTATGAGCCATCCCGCGTACAGTCACGACCTGGCACCTTGTGACTTTCATTTATTTCCAAAAATTAAGAACTAGTTACGCCGTCAACGATTTTCATCACCTGAAGAGGTTGTCGAAGAGTATGAAAAATATGTTTCAGAGATTGTCACGGAGGAGTGGTATAAATGTTTTCAAAATTGATTCATTGGTATGAAAAAGTGCATTAACGCTAACGGAGAATATTTTGAGAAGAAATAAATTCATTTCTGACCATTTAAAGTATTTTTTTCTTATTCATTTCGGAAATTTATAGTGCGCCCCACGTATACAGGCGGAGGCCGAGTGTTGCGAAACGCGGGAAAACTGAGAACCATACCAAAAGAGAAATCCATAGATAATATTCCATTATTACTCCGATAATATGAACAGCCGCCTGCAAGCCTGAAAAGTATTACCAACGACAAAATGTTTTATACTTGAAAACTCCTTTTATTGGATAATGAATTTTACAGTGTAAAGAAGTTTCTTTCCATGAAATTTGTGTTTTTTTTATACCACGTGACGGAACGAAAAATGCGTGCACCTGGTGGTGACATGCCTGTCCATGGCAGTTGCAGTACTACTCAGAGATTTAAATCGCAAAGATGTGAAGGGGCACTGCCACTGCATCCGTCACTCCGAGACATAAGTTCACAAGCCCCATGTGACTGTAATTTCACCAGCACCAAAACAGCTTCAAAACTGGAACGCAGTAATGAAAAGGATATTTAAGCATTATAAATATCATTATAGATAGTACACCAAAAACTTAAGTTTATGTTTTGTAAGAACTCATGGAACAACAGTTGTTGTTTATGATGTTAGTTATCACAATCCTGCTAGGTCGTTAGTATTTGACAAATAACCCTGTTTATAGAACTTATATCTTCATAGCCTTAACTTCTTGAGTTAGCTTTGCTTTTATGTATAAGTGCCTGTACTATGAGATTACAGTGACAATTGTCGCAAGCGACCGCGTAAAATGTTTGTATAGAAAATGATGTGTCTTCCTGTTACCGCTAGGGGCGCTGTATAATTTGCGAAAATTAATTGTGAAGTCATTTACGCAGTCGCCAGCGACAACTGTCACAGTAAACATATAGTAGAGGCAAAGATTTATAAACTAAGATTTATAATGGGTGTACAACCTTAATTACAATAACTTGGTTGAAAGGTAATCTATTAATAAGTTTTTTAATTATTTTCTTTGTTCCATACCTAATAATCTTGAATAGGTTGTTTAATACATAGGGAAAAGTTTGAGTTCCTGTGTCCACAATAATTGCTAACTCTTGGAACAACAAATTCATTCGAGGTTTACAGCATGCAATACTGTAATTAATGTGTTTCTTAATTTGCTAAACTAATCGACGGATCAAAATATATTGTTCACCCTTTTTAACTAAGTAGTAAAGAGTAAAGGATAGCGATTTCTTTGAAATCAAGCCTCCGTTTTCAAATGAGCTGTCGTTGTCACGCAATAGAACCGATTAATACATAGGCTCTTAAATTTACCGGTATTCGACTTTACACTAAAGTACCGCTATTTCAATTCAATGAAAATTTTAAACATAAACATTAGAAGTATGTTTGTGTATACATATACAAAATACTTTTAAATATAAAACAGGTGTTTGCTAGTTTGTTCGAGTACGCTAATGAACCCAAGATTTTATCGTTGAGCTCATTCATGTACACCATCGAAGCGCATACAGATACATAAACACACACACACACACACACACACACACACACACACACACACACACACA
>NW_020654466.1:18819890-18846914 GCF_003589595.1 Hyposmocoma kahamanoa
ACACACACACACACACACACACACACACACACACACACACACACACAATTGTCGCTCCACAGTTTCATTTATAACTAGTAAGGGCTTAATATTCAAGTTCATCTTAGAATGTTCCTCGCATAATAATGTCACATAACGCTAAGCTACCATGCCATTAGGAAGGATTTTATTATCAATTATTATTCACTAAGTATGCAGTATCATAGGTAGTGTACTTATATACAACTTTATACTTAGTAAAGTAAACATTCACGAACCTAAACAATCACAACTTAATTTACTCATAGTGGCGTGAAGGTACACGCGTTGCCACGTTTCATAAATTATGCAAACATGACGGCTGTCTTCACACTCAGGTACTGCTACTAACGAGATAATGGGCTACCATTAAACAATTGAGTTGTCGAAGTCTTGCGGTGCTTTGCATATTTCTTAAAAATTTGTAGTACTAATTCATCGATAAAAAAATTTAGACAACATGAGTAGAAACATTTTTTTTATAATATCAAGTGACGGGACGAACAAGTCGTGCGCCTGATGGTCCATAGCAGTTACAGTGCCACTCAGAGCTTTAAATTGCAAAGATCTGAGGGCACTGCCACTGCGCCCATCACCCGGAGACATAAGTTGACAAGTCCCATGTGCTTGCACCAGCACCCTTACCCTTGAAAACCGGAACACAGTAATGCTGACATTACTGCTTGGCGGCATAAATAGTTAAGGTGGCAGTACTTCCCTGGAGCCACAAGAAGCTCTACTGCTACTAATTTTTCCTTTGAAGAATATTTAGCAACTGTCACTGTACAAACAAGGCTCCTAACCCTTATGATAAACTTATTTGGGGATATAAGAATAATCGAAATTCAAAATAGCTTTGTTTAATAAGTAATCAAAATTTATTTCTGAAATCGTCACATAGATTTATATATATATATAGGTACTAATGGTTCTTTACGTAAATTATCCGTTATTAAATATTAAAAACTTACAAAGTTTACTTCAAATTGTCATAATAGAAACAGTCAGAAAAGCACGGATACAGAGAAGAGGAATAAATATAATTAATAACGTACACACACACACACACACACACACACACACACTCAACATAGCCCCGCACTAGGGAAACCCTGTGTCGCGGGTGCCGTGGACACACAGATAGACAACCACAAATTACACCCAAACTCACGAGATAAATAAATGTAGGCCATACAAATATTTCTCCCGGCCCGGGAATCGAACCTGGACCCTCTGCGTGGCACTCCGGCATGGTAACCGTTCAACCACACAGGCAGTTAAATTGTGCCAAAGTAAATGAAAGAATAATACCATTACAATTTTTAAGGGAATAGACGTAAAAGAGCCGAAAAAAGGTTGAAGCGGTTTTGTAAAATCAAGAGAAAAATTGCTGAATGAATTAACTCTTAATATGTCTTAATAGGTTTTCCATTTTCACATTTATAATGTTTGTAGGAGTTAAAAGATTGACATTTACCTCATTGTTATCAAATTATTGTTTATATATTATTCAGCTGAAATTTCCTCGTAATAAGGAAAAGTTTCAATTATCATGTAAGTCTCCCTATCGTTAGTTCTTCTTTTTTAAATTTAATCGTAAACTAAGAACCAATAATCCTAAACCTGTTCTTCAGTCAAAAAAGGATCAATGACAAATAACACGAAAATATTTTAATTTTAAATAAAAAAATCCTGTTTGTCGACGCGTAAACATACTCCTTCATCAAACCACGATGACTTTAGCGTAATTTGTAAAAAATAATTCTCTCCTCTGTCTTCTCTATCAAACTGTACTTTCTGTTTTCTTAATATTTCTACTTCTATATTCATTGACTTACAATTATATGGACGTCGGGTCCGCGCTAAAAAGTGTCCGCACTTGTAAGGCGCTAAAATCGTATACAGAGCGCCAAACTCCGCTTTAGTTTTCATTTGTTCGACTGACAGCGCGATACTGCGATGACATTACAATTTAAATTTCGAATAGGTTGACTTGGGACATTTTTTTCGTGGTTTTTGTATTAGACCCGTCGTCCATTTATTTGTAAGTCAATGTCTATATTATATTCGTATTAACGCTGCTAGTTCGTATTATTTCCCACAAAAGTTTGGAATTGCAACTTCTCTGAGTTTTTTTTTATAGAGTAAGTTATTGAAACAGATTGTGTAAAATAGAAATTTTACATTTTAAATTTAAAGAGCTGAATACTACAAGTAAAAAATAATGTAATAATAAAGGTAGGTAAAGAATAAAGGTAGTCAATATGTTCAAAGTTTTGTTTTATTATACTGATTCGCTTACAAGTTAAGCGAATGTAATGGCACTTAATAAAATACCCAAAATGTCCTGTGTAATGCTAAAAAAAGAAGTACCTACAGGTTTAAATAAACTTCGTTATTTTTTGCACTTACCTGGGTCACAACGAGAATATGCGATGATGACCGAAGTGGTGAATATTGGTGAACTTATAGTGAGAGTTATTCCTTAATCGTGAGCAACGTTTGTGCTTCGTGATACGTACCTGAAAGTAAATAAAAAAATTTAACAGAGAAAATAACTATAGTCTATTTTCTTAAAGTAATTAGATTTGTTCTTGACCATTACTTAACCCTGGAACAAAGGAAATATCTACAAAGGAGCGAGCTCGCCCAGAAGATGCCTATTCATCCACACCTCAAAGATACTCAGAAACACAGTCACAGGCTGGGAGTCACACAGTTCCATTCACGGGCTGTACGCATAATAATTAATGAAAACCGCTTAGTTTGAAGGGAATATCGACCAAGTAGTAGGATGATATACCACTATACGTCTGGATCTCTGACCATCTCGGACCATCGGAATGAACTGATGGAGCTAATATTGTAAAGGTAATATACGGGACAGTCCCATATCTTTCTGTTTCCAGATATGTACCGGAGCTGTAAGCACGCTAAATTTCCATTATGCACTGCGCAACTAACGGTTGCCACCGCCATATACGGGACAATTTGTATTCATGATCCGTCGTTTCAGACCTATCGAAACGACGAATCGACAGTGTATGTTTATGTGTTAACTTGAACCCCAGGTGACTAACGACGTATTGATACGATTATTGTAACGATCGATCGAACCGAGAAATCGTCTGTATATAGGGGCCTGTGAAGTGAATCAAGGTGATGATCTGTTTAATACCTCAACTCCTGATTAACACCGCATTGAATTACAAATATTTGAAAACAAACTTAGCTATTACTAAAGTTAATTTCAAAGTGACACCGTGTGGCCGGCGCGTTGTCCCCGGGACTTTGACTTGTCCTCTACTAATTTCAATGAAGTATATAAAACATGCTAAAAGCTACATAACGTTAAGTTTTCCATACCCTATTTTCAGATGAGGCAGTGTTGGGGTCAGACTGAGACATTAAATGGACAATGACCTCTGAAAGTCAGTGATAAAAATTTTGGTATTTACACTTGCGCCATTTTTGTGAATAAAGCATTTAGTAGCTTCACGCATTAACTTCATGCAGCCGAAACCTCGACTGCATGAAATTGATAACGACTGCAAACATGCAGTTAATCTGTTAGCAGCGTAGCGAATTCTAAATTAGGAGATAAGTAAATGTTTCATATTTAAATATTAGTAATTTAAATATTTCATAGGTTTTTCTGATAAAAAGAACAGTAAAATATATGTTTCATATTACGTAGTTTATTTATGTTATAAGTACATACTACATGTTTTATACAGAAAAGTTTCTGTATAAAACATGTAGTATATACTCATTATATATAATGAGCCGATTTTAAAAATACTTTAATTTCCTCTTTTAATTTAGTAGAAAAAATATTATATTTGCATAAGGGCTAATAACTAATTTAAATGTGACATAATACTTGACTCATGAATAGAACTAAATGGTACAATTGTATTCAGGTCCACATTGCTAAACAAAATCCTTCGATATTAGTGTTTTTAACATAATAGACGTCAAATATGACTTTTATGGTAAAAATAATCTGATTACTGGTGTCAGTTGTGCCCTTTGAGCTTGCAGTATAGGTAATATTCAATAATTATTGAGATACCTATATGTCTACACAAAATAGTCGATTTTTACCTGATTCCGAATATCTAAGTAACATAATTTTGAAAAAAATGTTAATTGTGCCCTTTTTTGTTCGAGGGCAGTGTTATTCAATTGTTATTCTATATTAAATAATATTCTTATTGGAGTGTTTATTATTATTAATAGTGAAATTTATATATAATGCAATCGAGTTTTCCGAATTAATTTGACTTTTGCATAATTTTTTTTTTTGTTAAGTAATTTGTGATCCTTGAGCCAGCAATTTACATTACTGTTAAATAAATATTAGGGGTTAAAGTATGAAATTGCCGTTTCGTACTGAAAAATTCAAACTTTTTTTTTTGTAAAGACAAAATAAATTTATTTGATTAATGTATTTACACTCGTAGTCAATACATTTCTGCCATCTAATCGGACGGTCATTTATACCTTTGCGATAGAACTCTGGGGACCTGGACTCCACAACCTGAGTCAAGGCATTTGTACTGCTTCCTTGGAAGAAATTTTTTTTTTTTTGTGTAAATAATTGTCCAAACCGCTTTTTAACGGAAAAAATGGTCCAAATGCCATTATGTCATATTGTGGGTATACTAACATTAAACCATGCCGCTAATTCCTTGGTAGTTTGATACGGATCGGCTGTCATCATCACCTTCAATTCATTGTTATTTACCTCAGTGACTATAGTTTTTCTCGTGGTTCATTTTTCAAGTCGATATTTCGAAAATTGTCGAAAAACGCACGATGCGTTCGTTAGTCGTATCCTCTTTAAGCACAGCATTGACACTACGAGCAGTTTATGCTGCGTTAACCCCATGTGAGAGCTCGTATTCGAAAATTACTCCGATTTTCGCTGTATCCATTTTAACGTTAAAAGCTGAATGTAAAAACAATTGAAAGTCAAAAAATCAAATATCATGTTATTTAAATTAAGAATGTTTTAGTTTTCGTGTGAAAAAGTTTCACTCTGAAAACTGACACCATACAGGTTTAATTTTAATTAAAACTGACCAGTACGGTAAATCGACAATTTCATATTTAAAACCATAGGGGTTTAAATATGAAATTGCCGATTTAAAACAAGTTATAAAAGTATTACTTTCAGTTGACAAGTCCACTTCTCCACACACTTCGCCAATTCAAGTAGCGCCATCTATCTGAGTTTCGCAACAACTCACAACTGGCTGACCTTAAAGAACTCTTTGGTTCTGTTTATTAGAAGTGGCCGTCGCTAGTTCCACTGTAACGCGATAGATGGCATTATACGGATTTTCTTGACGTAATTTACGTATTTTCACTGGACTGATTCATTATGTGCTACATGAAAATAAATCGAATTTGTACACCTATGGATTATATTTCAAATTATGTTACGTATGTATGTACGCGCTGTAAATACTCTAGAACACGTGTGAAACTCAGGATTTTTTTTATTAATCTGCCTACAGTGAGTACATAATAAAATTATTAAAAATGTGAATAGCGGTACAGACAAACATAATGGTTGGGGTCACAGTTTATTGGGTACTTTTGAATAGGTACGAATTTTTCCATTAAGTAAAATGACACATTTTCCTCGAAAATATGGGCTAGTATTAATGTTTGTGTGTTAACGTGTCTTTACGACATTTACCATAAAATTTAATAGAAGAAGTTGTAATTTTACCTAAATTTCCGCATCAAGAAGAACGACTCTCTCTCGTGAATAAAATATCAAAGTTACCTCGTCCTTTTTGTTTCGCGTACGTGATTACGTGTCAACAAATTGCAGGAATGTGTTACGAAAGTTTAATTTGCTTTTATAAACCCTCTTACGAAAGTATTTTTATTTTAAAATACTTCTACAAAGCCAATAAAAGACTTACTAGCTTATATTACAAGATGATTATCACTAATATCAGGTTTCTTACCACGGTATGACCTTAGAATAATAACGCATAGAAACCTAGTCCGCACACGCTAAGTGAGGCAAATTGAAGCGCGCCAAAAGGGCCTACACGAGCGGGCGGGCCTTCAGTGCTCAAGGTCAACTTGCACCGCGAACAGATCAAGAATTTTAGCTAAAAATGACGAAATGTGCGGTAAATGAGTGTAAAAATACGTCAGACAAACATAAAATGGATACTAACATCACATTCCACAAGGAAGTAACGCGTTTCAACTTGTATTTTTATATAAATATTCACTAAAACCGAAAATTAACCTACTACTAAAACTAGCCTACATGAATTTGATATTTGCCTCACTTGTGACAGTTCGTTTGATATGAAACTATCATTCTATGCGTTATTATTCTAAGGGTATAACTTCTTTTTATTTTCCCGATATTTCGGAACGGTTGCACGCTCCATGGTCACGGGTTGACTGGACGGCGGCAAATGACAGCTTTAAGAGCTGATCTATCTGTCTACCCTCTTGATATGTAACCACGATGTGTATGATATGTATGATAACCACGAAAGTCTTAAAATCTTTATAATACAAGACTTTTTTTTATATTTGCAATATAGTGTATTTTGAAAAATAAGCGTTTTTAAAAACATTTTAAGCGAGTAAGTTTATAGAAAAGTGTCATGTTAAGTGACACCGATTATATACTGAAAATTATCGCATAATTATAAAAATGACACCGATTTTTAAGATCCTTTGAAGTAATCGGATAGTCGAGAAACCCAGTTCAAGTGACGCAGAAAAATTTCAACAATATTATATAACGTAATTTCATTGAAAACGTCGCTTCTGTTTCATCCTTTCCACTGTTATTATAAATACGTTAAAAGTGTAAATAATCACCAAATAAAGAAAACTCAGCTATGTATTTACTGAATTGATAAAAATTACATTTCATCATCATCAACCCATTTATATATCCAATTTAGAGCCTCATCCCTAAAACTTTAGGCCATAGTCCGCCACGCTCCTGGCCCAATGCGGATTTGGGGATTTCACACGTTTTCCGAGTGTTGTGGACCTTCTTCGACGAGCCCATTAGGCTAGCACAGCTTTATTTTTTTTTTCATGGCAAATTTGAGTGTAATGTTTTCATGAAATCAAAATAAATTTCGAGGTTGAACATAATTGTGTTTCCTTTCTTAAATCTACATTCCTGTAAAATAAATTTGAAACTCTTGCTAAGTTATTCATTTCTTTTTGTTAGTGATACATACAAAAATGTATAGTAAATGTGATTTAGGGGACGTTATGGAAGCCCAAGTTACAAAAAATAATTTCTTGCCGCCGAAATCTAGAGAAAAATATGTTGTGACGTATGTAAATTTCTTATGGTAGAAAACACCAAAAAAAACGCGCCGCTTTCTTACCAATTGCAATGTATTGGAAAACATTGCGTTAAAAATGGCGGGTTTTCGTAGTTGTTACACGAATTATTTTTTAGTTTAAGAATGTATATTAGACAACATCACATTACGTTGCTCTGATCCCAAAGTAAGTAACTAAAGCACTTGTGTTATGGAAATCAGAAACAACGACGGTACCACAAACACTCAACAATATAGAAAAGTTAGTTTTCTACATTGCCCGGCCGGAGATCGAACCCGGGACCTAGCAGATAGCAGCTCGACCACGGAGGTAGGTCAAATGTTTATTACGTTTTGAGTTTCTTAATTATGTATTATCTTTTTTTTTTACTTTATTGTTCAATAAATGTACAACATTGTATGTTACTGGAGCATTAGGATTTGAAAAAAATTAGGATTGTTGCAAACTCACGACTTTTAAAGCCTCGCTTATCTTTTGTCAACACGTTAGCAATAACCTATTTCAGTGCGTTACTAGACCATAAAACAACGTAACACGTCTGTGATGCTGTAGTAGTAACAATGAGGCGATGTTGGTGGTACCTTACTTTTGGAGACCTTAATCCTATAATAATAATACCGCGCACATTCAACATGGGCTATGTACTCACTAGGTATACCCAGGGTCGCGGGTGCCATGGACACACACATAAACAACCACAAATTAAATGCAAACTCAGGGGAGAAATAAATGTAGGCCATACAAATATTTCTCCCGGCCCGGGAACTGGACCTGGGACCTTTGCGTAACAGTCCGGCATGGTAACCGTTCGGCGACCGAGGCAATTTTATTTAGCCTTAAAGAAGAACATGCAAATATACATTAAGAAATAGATTGAACTAAAACAAGATAATATAATTAATTACAGATTGATATATGCATCGATTTGGGATTAACTACCTTTATTTATATTTGAAAAAATCAAGTAGAACAAGTGTTTAAGAAGCCAAGTAGCAATTCCCTTTTAAACCTAGCCACAGGAAGGAACATAAATCGATCCAGTATTTTATTAAAAAGTTTTCGACATATTGCATAATAGTTTTTTTTAAATAGCCCCACACTAGGGAAACCCTGTATTGCGGGTGCCATGGACACACACATAGACAACCACAAATTACACCCAAGCTCACGCAGAAATAAATGTAGGCCATACAAATATTTCTCCCGGCCCGGGAATCAAACCCGGGACCTCTGCGTGGCTGTCCAGCATGGGATCGTCTTATGGATTGGGACAAGTAATACTTTATTTGGATTTCTTAGGCTTCTAGCAGTCACATCCTTCGCCAGTACAAAATAATTTTTGTTGATTTAACCTTATAAATACACCAGGTTCGAGTACATACATACAGGGCAGGGGTAATAATTTAAGTGATTTAAAAAGGGGGCGACATGATACATCTGATGCCAAGAAGATATAGAGACTGATATGTGATCTCTATACTACTTACGCATCCTGGGCCACAATCGGCAAGTACCTTAGGTCGAATGGCAAACCCTTTCACCACGATGGCAAGCATTATAGTGATGCTGTCAATACCATAAAAAGAAGAAGGTCGGAATGGCCCGCAGAATATTGACCTTAACTACAAGTAACAAACAAATACCTTATACTATTCTGGGGTCAGAGGGAGCTGACTCCAGAATAGGATAACTAAAAATAAAAGGCAAATAAAATTAAACTTTAAAAGCGGGGTACTCCAAAAAATCAGTATACACTATCTCAATACTCCAATGACAGTACGTTAATAATTTACTTTTGGGCCTGTTCTGTTTTTATTTTGATTTTTGTTTTTTTATTTTTTATTTTAACAAAATTCTTTTTTTTAATTTTGTTTTTTGTTTCTTTATTTTGTTTCACAAAATTCGGAGAGCGTAATAAACATGGCTGTTTACAAAAATACCAGGAAATGACATAAAGTTGGCGTAATGTTCATTGAAGGTACCGCTCTGTCTGTGGTATCGTAGCTCCTAAACGGGTATGGACCGATCTCAAAGCGAATTTTTATAACGACATAAGTGCGCATTTGACATACATCTCACCTGATGGAAAGTGACGACAAGATCGACGATATAGCATGCACACCTAAATAATGCCTATTGACTCTCGCCTTGAAAACGTTCAAGTTACAATGTTCGGGGAATAAGTCCGCAGGCAAGGAATTCCACTCCTAGCTATGCCAACTTTGTTTTTTGGTAATTTTCATTTATTTTTGTAAACAAACCATATTTATTTATTAATGTTGTGCTCCCCGAATTTTGTGAAATAAAAATAAAGAAACAAATAATAAAATTCGATAAAAAAACAAAAAAATATACCGATTTTGTGAAAAAAAAACAAATTAAAAACAGAACAGGTCCGAAAATTAAGTTGGCGTAGTATTCATTGGAGGTATCGAAACAAACACACAGATACAAAATCTACAAATTTCTAACTTCCTTGTTATTGGGTCAGGCGTCAAGAATGAAAATAAAATAATTACATTTTTAATTACAATTACAATACTTCTTTTCTAAATTCACTGCCGCAGTAAATTGCTCTTCATTCATAAAAGAATGGGGAACAAAACACAATACAACAATGCCAAGATTTCAGAAGGAGATATTATCTACTCTCCGTGTATCTTTGAAATTTATGCAAATAGTATATGTTCTCTTTGTTCCGTTCTCTAGTAACAACGCATTACAATAAAGCCAGATGCTGGTATAAACAAGGATAGTAAGCTTTGATGAATGAACTAATGGAACTAGTCCTTAAAGATACATCGCTTTATCATAAGCTTTAGAGTACGTCCAGAGACGTAATGCCACCATATCCATTTCTATCGGATATGTTCGGATATTCTGTACACCAATTGATATGAAATTTATGCGGATGACCACAATAATGCCACTGATAACGTGCGGTCAATTACGAAGCAACAAAGGCTGGAACTTTTGTAAAACGATCCAAAGTTCAAATAAGGATATTGACTCGTAAAAACTAATAAGAAGTCCAACTAATCTGTCGTTTGATTAATCTCAAATAAACAAAGAACACGCTACGAAATTGGCGAAGTTACTGTTATCTCATATACAAGTTTTCTCCTAACCTGACTTTATGAATATTGCAGGTAATTCTACTAATGATATTCCTTTATTACATGTATTATGCTTATATTAATAATAGGAACAAGTATTCGTCGCAGTAAAGCTCCTTGTGAAAGAGTTCGACCAGGGCCGTCACCATAACTTTTCATGGTACTGTACTTTCGATTTAGCACTTCATATCTTGAATTATAGCTCGCGTCAAACGCTCTTTCTGTTAATAATAATAATAATTTAATACATTCAGATTGCTCGATACAAAAACAAATACAATACCTTTCCTTCTCATGCATAACTTCTCATAGATTCTTCTGCTTCCTTGACATATTACACTAAATCCTACTTTGTATCATTTCGCCATGAACATGGGATGCAAAAAACCGTCAAATCCTAGCTTAAGAATCCAAGTACCTTTCCACCAGCGAGGCAAGACGAGGATTGAAATTCGTATGGCAAAATTTCATTTTTCTCCTCTTCGGTCTCTTCGGTCTTACATTTGTTGGAAATATTTGTTGATGTAATATTAAACTATATAGCTGCCCACATAAAGTTCATTTAACTCTCCGACGGAAACACGTTTCTCGCGATAGCTCACGCAAGCTATTAATGGCAATTTTTGGTGGAAATAAGCCGGCGAGATCTCAATTCTCTTTTCGCCTCATCTGTCTCGCCTCGCCAGTGGAAAACCACCAGGCCTGTAAAATGCAAAAACATTTGGTAGTTTGAAAAAACGAATGCACGAAATTCAGTTCCAAATAAAAAACATTTCCAATGTGAAACTATACTAACTAAATATGTATGTAAAAAGGTGGACGTAAGATTATTGGAGAACGATCGCTTTTGAAAGCTGAGTAATAATCGTACGTCGAACTAAATTACGACAAAAATGTCAGATACAGCAGTTAGTTGACAGGAACGATATTTTCTTTTTGAATATCAAGTGATGGGACAAGCAAGTTTATTAGAAAAGAGCATTCCCTGTTTCTTGCTCGTTCTTCTGGGGGAAGTCAGTACAGTGAACGAGCAGTAGCTTAAAAAATTACGTTTTCAAGTGTAATTTATTTTACCTGTGGAATAAAAGATTCTTTGACTTTGACTTTGTGCGCCTGGTAGTAAGCGATACGCCTGTCCATAATTGTTGCAGTGCTACTCAGAGGCAGAGAACAAATAAGTAATGATAGCGGACACCCTCCGCCCCTCCCTAGCTTTGGATACCGCACCACGCCCCGCACATTGACGGTCACATTGACTGAACGAGAACAAGGCTGTCGGCGAGCCGTTTTCGCTGTAAGACGGTTTTGATATTTGAACATAGTTTTCAAAATTTGTACGTAAATATATAACATAATTTTACGTTACTATTTATAATGGTCGTAAATAGTGCTGTGTACGGCTGTTTATAATCATCTAAAGAGGGTTTCTTTCGTTTTCTGAAAGATGAAACGAAATAAGTAAAAAAAAATTATGACTGAGACTCATTCAGTTATTGTTTTCTTTAGTGCAGAGTAATATATAATACACATTTATTATAATATAATACGACATAACTTCGTGAGTTAGACAAAGGTTCTCGAATTTTCAATTTGTATTGCCGATAAAATATTACGTAGTGAGTATACCTAATTATTAACTAGGTAATGATAAATTTGGACACGCAATTTCAAATACTTTGATTACCTTAGTTAAAGGTACCTGTCCAAAATATAACATTTTAAGTGCTTTTAATATATTTTTAAAATAAATCTTCAATATTATTCCAGTTAGTGAATTAATAAAAAATATAATATTATATCGATATATAAATACGTAATGAACGTGTGTAATTATTAGGATTCTATAATAGAATTATAGATAACAGATTGCCGTTCTGACCACGTAACGTAATAAATAGTACGAGCAAGTGATGTGTAACTCTGCCACTTCACGCACATATTTGCGCGTGTGCAGATAGCGCCTTGCTGTATGTAGTAGTAATAAGTAAATAATTTCCGACTGTTGTATGGAGTGTCCGAGATGTGTCAGAGGTTTAAATCGCAAGGCTCTTAGAGGCACTGTAAGTGCTACCGTTCACCAGCATCTTTACCCTTCAAAACCAGAACGTAGTAATACTCAATTTTCTGTTTATCGACAGAAATGGGTCAGGTGGCAGTACACCATAGACGAACTCTTTCACAAGGAGCTCTACTGCTGCTAAAATGTTTCTATGAATGTGGTTAGAAGAGATTCATTAATATATTTATTTGGCAAAAAGTCAAAAACCATTAAAAAAAATTATATCAAACTTGCATCAATTATATATTGGCCATGTTGATTCATAATCTGTTGCTATCCTTCGTCGGTAATTTTAATTCTAGAATTTTCCCTTCTGTACTTATTAAATACAGCTCTAATGTCCACTTGCACAAAATGTAGGTATGTCTTAAAGCAATGCCTACATTGATAAGACACTCTTAACACAATGTATTAAGAGTGTCTTTTGCATTGTAAGCGTTGGTTTAAGACGTAGTTAAGTTTAATGCAAATGGGTATAAATGTCGTTTGATAGTCTTATTCGCTATCAAAGTCGTGTCTGATCAAATAATTTTGTAAAGACTGAAACAAGTGAAAATCTGAAGGGGCTATGTCAGGCAACTGCAGTAGTTTTGACTTTGTAAAGATGTGTGTAGTTTGGTATTACCGTAATGAAAGATGACAACTTTACGACTCACCAGTTCTTGGCGTTTTTCATTAATTAAAAACCATAGATTTAGTATATAGTACCTATATACTAAATCCACATTAAAAAAATTAAAACTTTCCCGCCTATTCTTAAACTGCGCGCTAAAATGATATTCTTAAAATAGACCATAGACAATATAACTTTTTTAAAGAAAAAGGTTCTTTTTTGTTTAAAAGTGGCTGGTGGCGAAAGTCGCACGGAATTTTTGACCAACCCAATCATCTAGCAGAAAAACAACTGCGTCTTCTTGATTATCATCTGCTTTACGATATTCAGCCCATTTTCCAAAGTTTTATGTACAATTATCCCATTTCTGCAAAACTCAATACTTCTTTAATAAGAGCAGACAAAATTTAACTTAATTTCAACTCTATTTCCCTTCCAACAAGTTTGGTTCTGTCAAAATTAGCTCAGCATGCTCTTGACTGTGTTAATGAAATCAAACTCATTTAAACAAATATTATTCCATATCCAATCAAAACAGACCTCAACTAACCCAATCAACTTATACGATCACTATATAACGTTACGAATATCCCTTAAGGACACCTTACATAACACGTTATCTAAGTTATCCACAATATTGGCTTACAGAAAATTTTCCCTTATTAATCACACATGACAGGCACATTATTGCATTAACTTCTATATCTGTAATGACCATAATCTTCACCATTTATTAGGATCACTCCCATATCTTACTAGTTAAGTTTCCTTTATAGTACCCCTCCCTATAAACATTTGGTTATACGGGATGAGCACTATTACCTGCAAGTTAGGAGCCCCTTAGCCTATGGAGAGACATTGTCTCTCGGTGTGTGTTCTCCGTCTTTATAATGGGGAGTTTGTCTGAAGAACTTTTCAAACTGGTGCTACTGTCTCGTTTCTAACATCACATCTCCCGCCAAAGGAGTAGAGTCCATCCCCACATCTTAGATGCCTGGCTTTGTAAGACCACGCAGGCGTCTCGTTCGTTCCTTCCTCGAACCTGCAAGATGTGGAATGATCTTCCTCCTGAAGTATTTCCTTTGCGCTATGACATGGGGTTCTTCAAAAAGCGTGTTTACGAGATTCTCAAAGGCTGGCAACGCATCTGATGTTGCAAATGTCCATGGGCGATGATGACCACCTCCCATCAAGTGGCTCGTCTGCACGTTTGCCTCCTTCTTTACATACAAAAAAGGCTGCACAGGAACCTTATTAGTCAGGTCCTGATACCAGGTGAGCCCGTTGACACAGACTGTTTCCAGTTCTCAAACGGCTAGTGCCTTGGGTGAACGCCCCGGGGTGCACGTACAGCACTCTCCCTGTTATGCAGATATGGCTCTCTCACCTCCCATTGTGCATTGCATAACTAGCTGTTACCACCACTGAGCCATTGAGTGATTTTTTAGAATTAATAGATTAGTAGCAGAACAACTCTTTGTGAAAAACTTACGCACGTCCAGGGAAGCGCTGCCACCATATCTATTTCTGCCGCCTTGCAGCAATGTGAGCATTACTACGTTCTAATTTTGAAGAGTGATATATAGTGCTAGTGAAACTCCAGTCACGTGTAACTTGTCAACATTATGGCTCAGCTAGCAACTTGTGAGTGGGCATGTCACTTTTACCGGATTTACATTTATTTGTCGCATAGTGACGCATCAGAACGGTATCGGTTTCATACATTTAATATGAATATTAAATATTTGTATTATATATTATATATTTGTATTAATGTGTCGCAATCTGACGTGACGTCTTGTGTTGTGTATGTATATGAAACGATACGATACTGACGCGTCACAACACGACACGTCAGACAAATATAAATTTGGCTTTACGACCCAACGCACGATTTGTACATCCTTTGTCATTTGGCATCCTTAAATAAAAGATAAGAGAGAAAGCGTTTACATGGCCGTGGTCACGGGCAGTGCAACCTGCCCGAAACGTCGCGAAACTAGGTAGATGTGAAAAATACTTATTCCTATGTAAACGTGTTTATTCCCGTTTCCAAATGTTAGTACATTTAAAAGTCTTGAACAATTATTTGAAAACCGATCCCTTCAAAACAATACTATGAAATTATAAGATTGAGAGAAGAGTTCATAGAAGAAATAATTATTACGTAAATAGAGCGCTATTGTCATGCTATTGTTACTGGTCTGGAAATTGACAGGCTTTATCTTATCGTAAATAAACGAGAACCTGTCGAACTCTATTTAGGCGAAATTAAAATTGAGCGTAAAAATATTTCATAGATTTCCCACAAATGGCGTTACGGCAATAAAATCCGTTAAAATCAAAAACAAACATCTATAGCAAATACATACAAAATTTCGTAAAATCTGCTGACTCGATGTTATAGGTGAGTTGGTAGAACGTCGCATGATATGGCACAGACGGTTCGTGTCCTGTCAGATCAAAGGAATTTTTCTTTGTGTTTGATCTTTGTATTAATAACAACAAACTAGGGGAGTATTTCACAAAAAGAATTATGAATGTCATACTAGTAAAACAGCATAATGTTAATTACAATCAATATTGAAATTAAAGTTGCCATCTTTGAAAAGTGATGTTATTTAAATCTGCTTTCAGTGGTCTCGAAATGAAATAGTTCTTTTACGTAGTCATTGTCAGGTAAAATAAATGAAATTTCAGCTTTAATGTTTTAATTCTCCATGGGTCTAGTTGTTAAAAAAATATGTATGACTACAAAGTAGCTGAATAGATTTTATTTGAGCTCTGTATACAGGTTGTTTGTAAAACACAGAAACCTCGTAGGACTATATTACTAACATCTTAAACAACAACTTTTGCTACATGATTTTTCACAAAACATGATCAATTTACAATAACAAACTTTTAAGTTTTTCTTGTACTATCTGACACTTTTTATATCTGTGTATTAGCTACGCCTCCCGCATGCTGTCATTCATAACAATAATTTTGGTGGTTGGTGCTTTCTTTTGCTAACGCACTGTTTGAAGCGATTCATTGAAATATTTTTATGTATGTACGAAAGTAAAATCTGACGAATCATTAGAATAGACTAGAATCATTTATTTCATATTAACAATGTCACAATATTACAATTAAAAATACAATGTCAACGGATAATATGATCGTCACTAACGCAAACAATAATAATTAATACATAATAAAGTAGTATAAATCTACTGCTTGTCTAAATACAAAGAAGTCAAGTAAAACAAAATTATAATTGTTTGAAAAGAAAGTTATCGACACTGTAGAATTAATTATCCAATAAAAGGAGACGGGTATTAAACGTTTCGTCGTTTGTAACACTTTTCAGGTCTGTGGGTAGAATCACAGAATCGGGGCCCTGCGAGTAATACCCGCAGATTTCTCGTTGAGAGCGTTTCGCAACGCTTAGCCTCCGCCCGTACGTCGCCCATAAGTGCTCAAATTATAAAGTCATGGAACAAATTTGTTGTTTATGACGTTAGTAATATCTTCCAAGGTGTTAGTATTTTACGGATAACTCTGCTTAGGGACTTACACACGACATTGCCTATGGTACTGCACACTTTCAGTCCGAAAAACCTGTAACTCTCATTTTGTTGAAAGCGACGATAGATTTGTATAATTATTATTTTTTATATATATAATATCAAGTGACGGGACGAAGAAGGTCGTGCGCCTGATGGTAAGCTACACGCCTGTCCATAACAGTTGCAATACCACTCACGAGCTTTGAATTGCAAAGATCTGAGAGGTACTGCCACTGCGTCCGTCACCCTGAGACATAAGTTGACAAGTCTCATGTGCCTGTAATTTCACCAGCACCCTTCAAAACCGGAACACAGTAACGCTGACATTACTGCTTGGCGGCAGAAATAAGTTAGGTGGCAGGACTACCCTGGACAAAGTCTGTCAATAGGAGCTCTACTGCTCTGTTTTATTTTATTAATTAGCCTGTATACTGTCCTACTGCTAGACACAGACCTCCTCTCATAGCGGGAGGGCTTGGGCAGTAGTTCTCACTCGGGTCAAATGCTGAATTGCAGAGTGTGCAAGTATCATCACGATGTCTTCCTTCACCAAAAACTTCGAGGCAAATTTCAAATTAAATTTTACACGTATATTTTGGAAAACTCTAAGGTGCAAGCCCGGATTCGAACCTACGACGCTCTGCTTGAGAATCGATATCGATAATCGATAATCGATAGGTCAAACCATGTTCGTTGAAGGTTTGCACGTGCCATTAAACGCCCCGCTGAACGCACCACACTGTTGCGAATTTGTGGCCATAGGCTACCACGATTTATTTATTTGTATAGCTATATTTTTACAATTAAGAATTGTTAGAGTGTGTATATGTCGGTGTGGTCAGTCTCTTATCTTCTCTTTTCTCTACTCGTTTACTGTCTATAGTAAGCTCTATGTAACACGGCGCGAAATGATTGGTTTTATTTTGCCTTGTAAAAATAGTCGTGTATTGTAAAAAACGACTGTTACATTAAAAGTCTGCCGTGTGAGCGACTCGATAGATTTCAAAATTCAAAATCGGTACCATAAAAAAACGTTAAACGACTGCGTCGCTCATTCATCGATGTTGATAATACTTTCCGGTAGATGTCATCACCTTGTACGCGTTAACAAGAATTTTTTTTTTTTCGGGCAAGGTTATTCAAGGACAAGTACTCTATTTTACTACAAAGTTATTGAACTATTCTGTAATACCGCATGTTTAAGAAAATTACTTATATTACCTTCAATAAAACGACAAAACCTGGATCTATAAGCCAATTGTACGGACGGCAGCGTATTAAGGTACACGTAGGCGGATCTGGTGTCATTGCTCTGGAAGTCATATTCGAATAAAAGTGAATAGCGCTGTTGACTGTGATATTTATATTCGTGGAACCATTCTCTGAAGTATCCCATAAAGAAAAACCCGAGAATTGCAAACGTCGTTTAACATAAGTGCCTTTTATTAAATCTCATCAGCCAATAATCCTCCATACAACTCTGGTTAATGAAATTTCTTAGGGTTTTAATCTTTTAGTTGACAAATTTGAGACGGTGGACGAAACCTTCTTTCATATTACATTATCGGGCTTTACACAGACACTCTATCGTGCGTGATACAGCAATCGAGCTAGATTGAGCGCACGCGTAAAGACATTGGAAGGAAAAGGGATAGACCGCGCGATTGCGCGCGCACTCCAACATGCGCCGGTTTCACGCGGTCTATCCAGCGCTATTAGCCTTTACACGGACGCTCTTTTCATTGTAACAAAAACGAACACGAGCAATTGCGTGCGAAAGAACGTTAGCTTAAAAAACTTCAAACCGGTAATCGAGCACGATAGCGCGTGTAGACTTTCCCGCGCGCAATCCTGTACGCTCCTGATCTATACCGCCTGAATAGCGCGGTAGAGTGACTGTGTAAAGATGGCTATTGCATAGGAAAATTGTATGCAAATTTTATCAAAATTGTGCGTAACTTTAAAAATCAAAGGATTTGCTACAATTAGCGCAAGCGATCGTTAGAAGTCTTGCGTTGAAAAGTCGTGGCCCCGCACTATGGGAAATAGTAGAGCAACAGCGTATCAAAAATGGTTTTGACCAATGTCTTAATTGAAATACACATTCAATTTTATTTGATAGTGTAGATGTCATATTTTGTTATACTGAAGGTTTTTTATTAGATAGGTACGTTGATTTAATAAAAATACCTCCAAAATGTCCATTCCCGTACTCATCTCATTGTGTCGTATAATTTTGGAACATTCGACGTCGTATTTCGTATTGATTTTGTTAGATAAGCTATATGTTATTATATATTAGAAATATTTAATTTGGTATTTTATTGTTATTATAAAGCACATCTTACGTAAATGTCAAAAATAGTTGATATTTTTCAAATTTGTTGTGTAATGTAAAGACAATAAATCATGATTAAAAATGAAGACATTAACCTGTCTTTATCAAATTCATCAAAAGTTTTGACTGTTAGCGAAGCTTGCCGAAGCTTCGATTTTTGTATTATTTCATAGCGCAAGTATTCATCACCAAAATTTTATAAAAATCACCTGCGGTTTTTTTGCGGTTTCTAAAGAAATGAAAAAATCGTAACAAAGGTCCTACCGCAGAAAAATACCCTTATCAATGCAACGCTATAAGATAATATAGATGCGATTGCATTTATCATATTTATTAATATTATTCCCACGACACTATTACGATATAATGCTTTGATACATTAATTTCATAAATTTATTAAAACAAGCAGTCATTTGTCTCTGAATATACTTTTGAAAACTCCACCTCTCCTCCTCTCCAACTCCTTTGAAAATGAGTACTTTCAAATGTTTGAGACGAGAACTAATACTTTCCTACATTGAAGGTCGAAGAAATGAATCGGCTCTAGAAACACTTTTACGAGATTGGTATGAAGTTTCGGAGGACAATTTACGTTTGATAATTATTGATTTAAAAAAAAATTGCTAACACAGTTTAAACAGTCGATGGAGCCAAACATCACGAAAGAAAGAAGCCTTTTTGAGGGTTAACAGTGATTAGTTGGATCAAGAGTTTTCTGTTACTTTGTCAACGACAATCGATTCCATTCCATCTACTTCAACTGGGAAACCAGGAAGACCATGTATGTCTTACGAAAATTCTTCAGAATCTAGTAAGAAGCGCAAAAATATTACACTACTTAATGAATATGGATTTGAACACGTCTATGGTGCATATATTCAAGGGCTGCGATCAAAGAGAGAAAGTAATGAAGCAAAAATCGTGGAGGCATTGAGGTCTGCAGATGCAGAGAAAAAAAATCAGTGCTAAAAGTGATGGACGACTCTAATACTATCCAAAAGCTGAGCGATCAAGAAGCATTAAGTGTATTTATTGAATAAGATCTAACCAGGGCTCAAGAATATTATGGATGAACGGAACTGTTTCTTACTACCACCTTATTACAAAATACAAAAAAGTAAACAAAACTGTTACCCACCTGCATCAGCTATTGAAATTACAAACACATGTGCAAAAATGTCATCCCTACAGGATTTATTAGATCACACAACGGCGAGGATATGGATGATAGATTCCGTGTACAATAACGATTTGAAACAGTTGGTTTTATATAGTAAATGGGGATGTGATGACTTGTCTGGTCAAAGAAAGTATAAACAAAGACTTCCAGAGGAGTCTAAACTTGTGTCAGACTCATACTTATTCGTCGCATCTGTTGTGCCCATCAGATTAATTGATGAAACGACTGGTACTGTTGTTTGGCAAAATCCTGCGCCTTCATCCGTGAGATTCTGTCGCCCTATTTTAATTGAGTTTTCGAAAGAAACTCCTAAGAAAACTAAAGCTGTCGTTTACGATATTCAAAATCAAATAGTTTCTTTGAGTCCATCGTTGATTGTTAAGGAAGGCAATGGTGTTCAAATTAAACATGAACTTTTTTGACCATGATAGACGGCAAAGTAGCTCAGGTATTAACCAACACTCCTTCAAGTTTAACATGTAATATTTGTGGTGCTACTCCACGTCTAATGAACAATTTACAAAATGTAACTGATAGGCCCGAAAATGAAAATGGATTATCAACACTGCACGCCTGGATTCGCAGTATGGAGATGATTCTGCACATTTCTCACAACCTTTCGTTTCAAAAATGGTCAGCTACGAGTGACGAAAATAAACAAAGGAAACAAGAGAAGAAAACTGTGGTACAAAGACGCTTTCGAGCAGAGCTTGGATTAATAATTGATAAACCACGGCAAGGAAGTGGCAATACCAATGACGGTAACACTGCGGGAAGGTTTTTTTTATAATACAGTCTGCTCAGCTGAAATTACAGGAGTCGATGAAATTTTGATAAGCGACTCTATGTAATGCTTTAAGCTTAATCGTCTGGCATAATGGTAGATTCCCTAAAATTTGGGCAATATGCTTTGGAAACTGCAAGAATATACGTCAGTAAATATGATTGGTATTTTAGGCCATCTTCGGTACACAAAGTATTGATTCACGGAGAAGGTATAATTAATCATCTTGCAGTGTTACCTATCGGACAGCTTTCAGAAGACGCTCAAGAATCTCGTAATTAAGACTACAAAAAATTTAGATTACACCACGCAAGAAAGTGCTCTAGATCTGCAACAAATGAAGATGTATTTCACACGTTACTTTGTACTTCTGATCCATTTATAACCAGTAACCGAAAACCTTATGTAAAATAGACAGGAACTTGACGAGGAGACGCTACGTCTATTGAAAGTGGACCAACTCATCACTGATTCTGCAAAAGATATTATATTACAGTAATAATAGGCTATGATAGAAGAGAGGCTAGAGTCTAAAACAGATATCCGAAATAATAACAAACATGCTTTCACGTTTATTCTTGACTCGTAGTTTTATTTTGTATTATTTTAAGTAAAATGTGTAATTACATTTAATGTATTTTATGAATAAAAAATTACCGTAACATAGCATTTCCATTTTTACAAAAATAAATATTGGGTAGTATTTACCAGAGAGAGATTTATGATTTTGCACATTTTTTTGTCTCTCAATTATAGGTAGTTAAATAAAAATGTATATGCGTTTAAAAGCATCGTAATCCCACTATATATAATAAAAAATTGAAAGGTGTATCTCAAAAAACAAAAAAGTTACAGATTTTTGGTTCGTAGCTGACCTAAATTTCCCATAGTGCCCCGGTGTGGTAACAGACGCTGGTTACAATTCAGTACGATTGAAATAATTTTTCTTTGTTTAGTACGATTTTTATTTCAATAATAATAACAAACTAGTACATCAAGGCTGTAACTAAGTCTATGTTGAAAGATGCGAACTAAGATTTGAGAAGCACATTCAGGAGATAGTAAGTAACTGCTTCTATTGCTTGAAAGTGCTTTACATGGTACGCAGGTTTCTAAGCATTGAACTCCGAATTAATCTTGTAGAGTCTCTGGTACTTCTAAAATTCAATTATGCAGACACCGTATATGGTCCACGACTTCTAGCTAAAACCAAAAACCTAGTGCAACGCGTACAGAATGCCTGTACCAGATTTTGTTTTGATGTTCCTAGTAGAGATCATGTTACACCATTCATCAATCATGCGAAATTGCTGAATATGTCATCTAGAAGATCGGTTCATTTTGCATCTTTAGTCTTCAGTATAGTGAAAACATGCAAGCCTTTTTATCTGTACAATAAACTTACCTGGTCCTCTCGAACACAAAGGTTGTTTCCCCATTCGCGTGGTGTTATTCTCAAAGTACCTCTGCATAAAACAACTGCCTTTAACGGTAGTTTCAAATATATGGCCGCTAAAATATGGAATAATATTCCCCCGCCCCTGCGCAACCTGTCATACATTCAATCTTTTAAAACTAATATAAAACTATCTAGAGGTCCAACTGAGCGACTAGGTAACAATTTTTATTTATTTTTAGTTAGATTGTTTATTTTGTTTCTTTTTATTTCTTTAAGAAAAATAAACTTTAATGAAAACTTTAATGGAATTGCTTGCTTCAGTAGTGACAGCCTTTTCTAATTCTAGTTCCTCTTTATTAATTCTCGGAAGAGCAGTATTTCATACATTCAATTCTTGTAATGACTCCTAACAAGTGCAGTATTTTATATATATTCAATTCATATAATAATTCCTAACTAGCGCAGTATCGGTGGGTAACCGACGGATGCACGTCGCGTCCGATCGGCTGGTCTGGATATCTTTGGGGAGGCCTATGTTCAGCAGTGGACGTCTTCCGGCTGATATGATGATGATGATGAAGTGCTGTATTTCATATACATTCAATTCATGTAAAAATCCCTGACAAGTGTAGTATTTTATATACAGTCATGTAATAGTTCCTATTAGTAATTTTTCTACTTGTTTTTAGTTAATATTTAAGTTACGTTTTATAATTTTAGTGTTTATCACACTTGTACTTACGTGCCATCTCATTTTGTAAAAGGCTGTTCCAACTGAAAACCAGCGTTACAGCAGGCGAGCTGTAACATATACTGAGTTGGATCCGTTTCAGCTTTTGGATAGGTATATGAAATAATTAATGTGAATGACCTGTTTAGCTTGAATTATCTTAAGCTGAATAAACGTTTCTTTCTTTCTTTCTTTCTTTCTTCCTTTCTTTCTTTAATTATTACTACGTTTAATTCAAATGTAATATTATTACTAAATGTTCGTTGCTTGATTACTTATTTCGCCTTTCAAAAGTTACCGAAATTCAAATGCGTTAGTTATGACAAGGAGGACAGTAATTTTGTTCGTAGAATCCATCGAACAATAAATACAATAGAAGTGGTTAGTTAGCGTCTGACGCGTGCCAACTATAGGTCTCAAAATATCTGTCTGAGCTCAATCCGCCATTTTCGCTTTGTATAGTATGGTTGTGTAATTTTTTCTTACAAATTCTTTAAAATCCTAGAAAAATGACTTGTGCTGTTTTGGAGTACAAAATTGATATCCACACAAATGATAACAACACAAAACACCCGTGGTGGTATTTCATATCATCGGAAAGTTTTATGTTAATAAATTTTCAACTTTCTGTTTATCGAAATATTTTTTTGTTACAAAAAACGAAAGTAAAGCTTATACCCCTGCAATATGGTCGCTTCTTATTTGGACAACTAAATTAATAATTCCAATTCATCGTCGTTCAGCAATTGACCGGTAGATTGCAGCATGTTCATTAAAATTTCAATATAATATCAAAACGTCTTGACTTACAATAATAGGTATTGATGGTGTTGAACTTTCAACTATACGCCAACAGGGTAAAGTTTAAATCATATTAAAAATACAGAATTTATTACTTATTCGTAAATTTGAAACTATGACCAATCAATATCAAGATTTTGTGTGTTTCAAATTAAGAACGTGTGAGTTTTGGCGACATGGGTTCTCATAGTAATCGAGGCTTAAGGCACTTTTTGTTATTGCAGGCACACCATTGTTATTTTTTCTTCCGTGGTAGAATCTTTAAACATTTCTCCTGCAAAATTGTGTTTTGCAGATATGACCTTATTATATAGATTTTAAGTTCGAGTTCAGTTTCGCGTGTGGATACAGTGAGTGTGGTTTGTGTGAAAAAAGTGAGTGACAATGGTAACGCCACAACAAATCGCGATGAA
The DNA here is from genome assembly GCF_003589595.1 of Hyposmocoma kahamanoa. Lineage (NCBI taxonomy): Eukaryota > Metazoa > Arthropoda > Insecta > Lepidoptera > Cosmopterigidae > Hyposmocoma > Hyposmocoma kahamanoa. The sequence continues at coordinate 18,844,252 of NW_020654466.1, forward strand.
GGTAGTCATCGACAGCGCAAGAGGGTAGACAGATATGTCTGCTCATAAAGCTGTCATCTGCCGCCGTCCAGTCAACTCGTGACCATGGAGCGTGCAACCGTTCCGAAATATCGGGAAAATAAAAAGAAGTCATACCGTGGTAAGAAACCTGATACTAGTGATAATCATTTAATGACCTTATTACGTGGGGCCCACCATAAGTTTCCGGATTGAATAAGAAAAAATATACTACAAATGGTCAGAAATTAATAAATTGTTTCTCAAAATATTCTCTGTTAGCGTTAATGCACTTTTTCATAAGAATGAACCAATTTTGAAAACATTTATGCCACTCCTCCGTGATAATCTCTGAAACATATTTTTCATACTCTTCTACAGCCTCTTCAGGTGATGAAAATCGTTGACCGCGTAACTGGTTCTTAATTTTTGGAAATAAATAAAAGTCACAAGGTATTTGCACGCGAGATGGTTCATAAGATCAACGTTGTTCACCTTCAAAAATTCATTTATCTGTCTGGCCGTGTGAAAACGAGCATTATTGTGGTGCAAGATGATACGGCATTTACGGTTATTTTTACTGCGTTTGTCAATAACTTCCGGCAAACAAAGGGTCGTCTACCAATTCACGGTAAAACGATTCTCCAAAGCAACAGTAGCCACGTGTCCAGTTTTATTAAAAAATGAAGCAATCATCCGCTATAAGCACGCGCGCCACTTTGGTTGGTTTTGGCTCATCTCGAAAGACCCATGCACTCGATTGCTGCTTTGTTTTTGGATTGTAACTATAAATCCATACTTAGTTACCTGTTACTATGTCCCACACCAAATTTGACATCCCTTCCCTCATCCCATCCCTTGAATCAGGTAAGGATGGCATTGCACCAAGTGACGCAATCCGTTTTTTGAGCCTCAATCAAATTGTGTGGGTTCCGCCGAGAGCACAGCTTTTTCACACCCAAATATTTGTCTAGTATTGATTGTATTTGACTCATGCCTATGCTTAAGGATGCCCGAATCTCATGGTATGTCACATGCCTGTCTGTTTTGATCATACGGCGCACAGCATCGATGTTTTTGTTGTTCACAGCAGTGGACGGGCGACCATCACGAAATTCCTCACTGAGATTCGCACGACCGTGTTTGAATTCTGCAAACCAGCTATAAATAGTCGTCTTGCATGGTGCTTCATCGCCAAAAGCAGTTTGAAGCCGAGCGAAGCTCCGCTGAGCTGTTAAGTTACACTTAAAGTCGTAGAAAATCATACTACGAAAATTTTCACGAGTTAAATCCATGGTATAATAATAAAAACAAGTAACAGTCATATGAAACAAACTGTATTCTACAGTCATAGAGTTCCATTTTCAAATGTTGCAATTACTTTTTAAATATTTTTTATGTAAGTGACCAGTTTCGGAAACTTATAGTGCGCCCTATGTAAACCAAGGGTGCGAAATTTAAAATTGTTAAGCACCCATTAATTTACGGAACGTTCGACACAATTTACGTACCTACTGGAACGATTCACTGAATTACCTCTGAGACCACGCACGTCGCCACGTATCCAATCAGATAACCATTGTACAAGTGTACCCTCTCACTCAAAATACTAACCCATTTCAATATTAAGGACCCTTTGTTTAGGACTGACTATAAAGTGACATGCCTATGCTGCCCCAGTCTAAAGGCTGACGCCTTTATTGCTTATTGGTACTCGTCAGATGACTAAAGCACAACGCTGGAGTCATTTGGACACATGCCAAATATATACGAAGGTGATTTGTAGAGGTCACGTATATATGAATAGAAAAAATGTCTTTGAATTACTTGGGAATATTCTCACTAAAACCGTGATTGCTGGTTGTATTATTTATTTATTGAGCATTGTAACAAATAATTAAGAAACTCAAAAAGTAACATAGGTACTTAAAAAAAACTAATTCTTGAAAAATCCCCAAAAAAATGTTTACATGCTGATAGTTTTCAATGCACTTTTTAAGTTTTAAATGCTAAATAATCTTTTTTATTAACAATTTTTACGCTTCCGGGTAATTGTAGCGCTATGCTAAATACCTAATACCTCGTAGCACAAAATTTTATTTTTTAATAATTGACTACTACAATAAAAGTAAAATACTACCGTAAGAAATTAGTTATTTCATTTACTGCCCAAGTATTTCAAAAACTGCCTAATTCCCATGTTTAGTAATAAAACCACTCAATTCCGGCGTTGTTTACACACTGAGCGAGTCTTTGATTAAAGAAAGTCATATCATTAATCATAGAAACATAAATGTATCCTTCGCTGATATTGATTTTATTGAAAACATCGCGCGGTCCCTAATTCAGACATATTATGTATTAGGTGTATATTGCAAAGATGTTATGATATTTCTCAGAACTCGACCCATAAAATCCCATCCGTATTATATGACGTTCCAATTTGCAATAGGAAATGGCATATATCCGCATCGTACTCCCCACAATACACTGAGAAGTGTATTTATTTGATGGGACGACTTTTTGTTACGGATGACGATAATTCTGTTGGGAATAGTATTTTGCTCGTGTTGTTATTCAATATTTTTTCCTCGATCGTATCTTGTTTTATTTAAGGAATTTCTGGGTAATTAGGCCATCATTTCACAGTCTAGAAGAATCCAGGA
>NW_020654466.1:18846924-18903617 GCF_003589595.1 Hyposmocoma kahamanoa
ACTTCCTACATCTCTCAGCATACATTATTCTTACCCTTTTTGTGTAAATATGTCTTTGCCCACAAAGGAAATGAAAAGACGCGAATCTATAACGATTGAACCAATAGCGTTGGGACCAATTCGTTTCATACTTTTTTACCTAAAGGCGACTGAAGAATGGCTTCCCTTTCACAAATATATCAGAGATAATGAAATAAGGGCATGCAACATGAAATTTTTGAAAATGAAAATATAGAAATCTTGATAGCTGATTACATCATCCACATGTACACACACACACACACATACACACACTTCAGTAGTGCCAATCCACCTGGTAAATATGGGAAGCTGTCAGCTGTTTGCGTTCCAAACGTGTCGTTTAAAAACAACTACGAAATACTTATAAATTATACATTATTTACTTAATCAGCCAGCAAAATTTGTACATTCAATACATTTTTTGCATTTCAGTAACTTTGTGTTTTAATATACAAGTTTGAGAATGTAAGGCGACGAAATGTCACGTTCGTTCTTTTGCTCGACGCGACCTGATTGTAAGCAGTTCCAATTAAGACGTTTTCGAATCTTCACGATGCGCTGCCGGTGTGCGCGTATAATTTCAATGCACCGAGTGCCACACGAGCAATGCGGTGTCGCAATGTAAGAGCAATGCCACACGGGTGCTGCCGGTGCGTTGTGTCGTCGCAACGCTATGATTTCGACGTACGAGATCCACACGAGCAACGCGGTGTCACAACGCAAGGCCGCTTACATATGTACGCATCGCAGCACCCTTCCCTCCTTCGTCTCCTGACCCCTTGTCGACCTCCTGATCCCTTGACCCCTGACGCGCACGCATTTCGTGGCACCGCGCCGTTTTGCAGCATGAGGCATTTAGTTCTAATTATAAATATATTAAAATTGTAAGTGTTAGTTTTTTTAATACATTTTAGTTAACATAGTTATGTTTTATAAGTTGTATAAGTGTTTGCGGCAATTACATCTCTTGTAAAGGTATGATAAGATGCAATAAGTAATATTGTACGTCCAGTCCAACGTCTGTACGTTGGTAAACCTAATAAATAAATAAAATAAAAATACAGTCGTAACGCCGACATTAAGCACCTTGTGGTGCCGCTCTAACACATCTGCCTTTTTCAAAATATAATATTCATTGATGGCCAAGATCTGTCAAAATATTGTAGGACAGCCCTGAAAGACAGTTCGCTATTTTGCTTAAAGCTGGGTCCGCACTATTCGTTCTTATCGCACTATTCAGCCTTTACTAGCGTTTTTTGTGAAACGTTAGCATAAAGAAAAGAATCTCGTAAAACTCCTCCACCCTTGCTGCTATTGTAAATCGAGAGAGCCAACCAACACCAACCATATCGTCAAATTTCATGAGCAAGGTTTTTACATTTAGTGTAGCGTCACACTCACTGAAATTCAGCCGCGTAATTTTGGTGTCTCCTAATTTCTTTCTCTCGGATATCATTACTTTATCATAAAATTGATTTCTATTTCGACACAGCTTATAATAAACTAGAACTGTTTATTATTTTATTTTTATTCAATATCATGATTATTTTATTTCCATGATATTACCATGGACCAATAAATTCGACAATGATTGCTAATCGCGATGCAAGATAGCCTTAGTCGGATATTTAGCAGCTACTGGTACGGAGATGTCACGATGAGTACCAAATAACTAATTTGTAAATAATTGACAATCTACAACTTATCAAAGCTCTGTAATCTCTTCTCATAATACTGATATTAGGATACTGCCGGGTAGCCTTTTATTTTGTTTAGGATTAACGCCATCTACCCATACTAGCAAGCGTTAATTAATAAATTAGTTTGCAACACACAATGCCATCTATTGACACGCATGTTTGCCAAAGTTCAGTTCAAAGTTCTCATCGTCATATTTGAATAATATTACAAGGAAAACTAACTATTAATATTTCAAATCAACGATTAATTAATTGATATCCACGGTCACTGACATAATAAAAACTACTTTCAGGTTATCGATCAGGATGTAAGACGGAGTTTTGACCTTTTTCAGAGTTGCGATCTATAGTAACTCTGTTCTGTAGTACAGGCAGCTTAGGTTTCGTATTTAGAATTGTAAGAATAATAGAGTATCGATGGCAAACAGACATCTACATATGTGTTCTGGACAAAGCTTCGAAATTGAATACACGTATAAAGTTATATTTATGATATAATCGTCTATATTTATGAAGTACTTCTCTCTACGCTACCTGTATTTTTGTCAAAAAACATAGTTATTAATTTACTTAAAAAAATGTTCCTTTTTCAACCCGATATCCCCGTTTGACTCGACATATACACACTACTATATGTTTTCAAAGGAATTACTATAACTTGTGCGTAAAATTACATAATGTACCTGACGATGTAAAAATGTTACCTACGTCTAGATTTATTGTGTGTGTGACCAATTGTTTTTATAATGTAAATGAGTTTTTGACAATAAATTTTGATGCCTGCGACCCTCTACATATTGATTGCTTTGACATGCGTTTCTCTTTTTTATCAAATCATAAGTTTTCTTTAATTCCATTATTTAATTAACAAAATTTAATTTTATGTTATATAATTTTGTATAATATTTGCTATTAATATTTGCATGCCAGTTCCTGGAGCAACACGTCGAACCATAAGTGTAATCTTAAATATGTAAACTGTATTGACAATATATTCAATGCGCTGCTATTTAGCGGTAAATAAATGAACGACGAACGATCGACGTCTTCAAGTAAGAGGAAAGGTTCGAAATATTTATTTATTTCTCACACATTATTTATTCCTTACTGCACACAATATTAATTACATCTTCATATAACATATCTAATAATTAAGTAATTAAATTAGTTTACACTTATGCTGTTTTATGTAATAACTCTTTATTGCACAAAGAAAAGATACATGAAACACAAGTTATTAAGGACATATGTATACAAAGGTGAGCTTATCTCTAGCAGAGATCCCTTCCAGCCAACCCTAGCCTAGGTGAAAAATGAAGTCTGTGGAACTAATTATTGTACAAGAAAATTTAAAATTAAATGTGAGTAAAAAAATGTAATAATGTGTATATATATATATATATAGCAGAATATATATTATAATCTAAACAAATTACTACTCTATAATATATGTTACCTATTAGCTATCTAACGCATTCGACAGGTAGTGCTCTTTTCATTTATGTTTGAAAGATGCCACCGATGGACTGTCACGAATGCCAGCAGGCAGTTTATTCCACATACGAGTTGCACTTACCGTGAAAGAGTTGTGGAAGAATTTGGAGTTGGATTGGGGATTTATTAGTGATCTAGTGTCACAGGTACGTTTTGGGCGGGAACTGGGGGATAAGGGAGAAAAACGGGAACACAGATAATGAGAAAGCTGGGGGTAATGTAGAATTTTGTAAAGGAGATAAAGAACGTGCATATCTCGGCGAAGTCGGATTGATAGCCATTTGTGTGTTCCGGTTCCGGTGTTCCGGTTTTGAAGAGTGCTGGTGAAATTACAGGCACATGGGACTTGTCAACTTATGTCTCAGGGTGACGGGCGCAGTGGTAGTGCCCCTCAGAGCTTTGCAATTTAAAGCACTCAGTGGCATTGTAACTGTTATGGACAGGCGTGTTGATTACCATCAGGCGCACGACTTGTTCGTCCCGTCACTTAAAGTTATAAAAAAAAAATACACAAATAAATTGAAAAAAAAAACTACAATTGTTTTCAAGAATGAGAACAAATGTAACTAAATAAACGCTGTCAAATTGTAACCAATAAGTACGACATGCAAGAACGCTATTAAGGTTCAATTTTGGGTTTTTTTTTTGTAAAATTAGACTATTTTTATTGTATTATCCAATAATCAAGCAATGATAGACCATTAGTTAGCTAGCGTGACTTGTAACGACTAGATTTTATTTAATAAAATAAAGAGCTAACATTGCAATATTAGGACTAGAAAAACGACGATAGCCCAGTGTAAAAACGGTCACAGTCAGCCATAGTAAATAATAAAAATTATAAATAAATAAATATATTATTAGACAACATCCCACATGTTGGTCTGTTCTTAAAGTAGCTAAAGCACTTGTGCTATAGAGATCGGAAATAACGACTGTACCACAAACATCTAGACCCGAAACGATACGTGAAAGTTGTTTCTACACTGGGGATTAACTCCCGTTCTCCTTCGGACAATACTGTCAAATAAGTAATACTCGACCAAATTGAAAAACACACGATGCGAATGAAGCTTCATACTTGACATTGTCTTTTTGATTTGGTCGAGTCGATCTGATGTTTTTGCAGTAATGCTCACGTTACTGCTTGCAAAATCATGTAAGGTGGCAGAACTTCCGTGGAGGAACCCTTTCATAAAGAGCTCTACTGCTAGTGAACTTCAGAAGACATCGCTTAAAACAACTATTGTTAATTTTCATTTTGAATAATTGTATAAACAAAAAATTTAAAGGCGCATTTGCAGTCATAATATACTAAATTCCTTCGAAGTTGGGAACTCTTAGCACATCGCATAACTTCACTCTAAGTGGACTTATGAGACTTCACTTGAACTTAGCAAAGTTGAGTAACTTAATAAAATTTCATACAGGCAAGTATATAGCTTTCTACATTCTTAAATTCATATTTTCTTTTCTAGAAATTTAGAATATTCTGTACCATTACGCAGGTGAAAGGATGTTAGTTGGCACCGCTGCGCCATGGTTCATATAAGGTAGAAATAAATGAATCGTTGGTTGGTAGATGACTGACTGACTGATGTATTATATTTTGTGAAACTTGCTTTACGTTTTCTAACTGTTATCTTTTGCTTGCACTAAGACGTGCCTGAATGTTGGAAGAGAGTTTGACACTGGCACATCTGGTGGCTGCTACATTCTGTTTTACTTTCTAAACTTTACTATATACTCACGCCCTTAGATCCACAATGAGGTAGGCAGAGACCACCAAATTTCAATTTAGAATTGATGATAATTATTATGATGCAGTACAGGACCTTTTTAGTCGCAGTAGAGCTTCTTGTGAACCCGTTCGTCCAAGGAAGTACAGCCACCATACACATTCCGCCGCCAAAGAGTAATATGAACAGTAATACGTTCCTATTTTGTAGAGTAAGGTGTTGGTGAATTACAGGCATATGGGCATTGACTTACAAATAAATGGACGACGGGTCTAATACAGAAACCACGAAAAAAATGTCCCAAGTCAACCTATTTAAACGTAGTGACATGTAAAGGAATATGAAAAAAGCTAAAACGTTGAATTTAAATTGTAATGTCATCGCAGTACTGTCTAATTTTGCTTGCTTCGCTGTCAGTCGAACAAACAAAGACTAAACCGTGAATGACGCTCTGCATACGATTTTAACGCCCTATAAGTTCGGACACTTTTTAGCGCGGACCCGACGTCCATATAATTGTAAGTCAATGCATATGGGACTTGTCAACGTATTATAAAAAAAATTAATATAATTAGACTGTTTGACGATTTCCCCTTTCCCCCTAACTTACTTAGTATTTGTATGCATCAGTGTTTGTATAAAGCATAATAAATAAATAGAAAAAAAAAACTATATAGGTACCTATACTTATATTGCATATCGATGCCTTACGTTCTCAAACTCGTATCTTATAAAGAGTAATTATTCAGGAGACGGCAAAACTTTCTATTTATTTTAAATTACTTATCAAATTTCATACAGGCAAGTATGTCGCTGCACTACTTTAAGAATAGGTAAAAGCCAGTGTGTGGGTATGAAGTAAACGTGACGAGAAATCAGCCTGCAAAAATTTGTACATACAATCCATTTTTTGCATTTCAGTAACTTTGTGCTTTAAGATACGAGTTTGAGAAAATAAGGCAACGATTTACACTTCTCTACACAAGTCTTCATAACCGGTTGTAAAATATTTGTAATTTTGTTTACTGGCGGATTGATGGCCTGTCCACTGTTTTTTGTCAGTTTCTGTACAACCATAATTTGTATGTATTTTGTCACCTATTGTAATACTGTTGCACTGAATACATTATTATTATCATATGTCTATGCGATTTAAAGCTCTGAGTGGCACTGCAACTGCTATGAACATTGTCGTCTACCGCCAATCACGACTTGTTCGTCTCTCGTCACTTAGTAACATAAAAAACAATAAGAAAGGCCCACATACCAAGTCATCCTTCATCATATGAGGTGGATTGACTACCTGATGAAGGCCGCGGTGGGTGGAAGGACCACAACCTTTAGTGGAAACATTATATTCCAGAAGCCTTTGTTTCAATATCGACCCATATAAGACTTCTTAAATATTTACATAGTAACATGCTATATACAGAGTTATATTTACTCTTTACTTTAGTTATATTAACTGCCTCCGTGGCCGAACGATTACCATGCTGGACCGCCAAGGAGAGGTCTCGGGTTCGATTCCCGAGCCGGGAGAAATATTTGTATTGCCTTTATTTATTTTTCTCGTGAGTTTGGGTGTAATTTGTGGTGGCCTATGCATGCGTCCATGGCACCCGCGATACAGGGTTTCCCTAATGCGGGGCTAGAGTGTGTGCGCGTTATGTTATTTAAAATACTTACAACCTTGCAGGACTGGATAACTAACATCATAAACAACAATATTTGTTCCATATTTTTTTCTTCACATTCAGTTGGTTCAATTCTTAGATGAGGAAGCTACCAAGCACTTATGTCATTATTATCACGTTTCAGTTTCGAAGGATGGATGCTGGTGAATTTACAGGCACATGGGACTTGTCAACTTATGTCTCAGGGAGACGTGGCAGTGGCAGTGTCCCTTAGATCTTTGCGATATAAATCTTTGAGCAGCATTACAACTGCTCAGAATAGGCGTGTCGCTTACCACCAGACGCACGGCTTGTTCATCTAGTCATTTGGTATCATAAAAAAAGACCGATGTGTGAAATGTACTCATAACTCTTTTTGTCTGGAAATTTCCAAAGTGCATATTTGTTCAAGCTCTTATGACCAAAACCAGTTCATAGACAAAAGAAATCAATAAATTTAATATAAATCGAGCTTACGTATTCAAATAGGAGTAACTCAAATATGAAAATGCTTCCAACAATATTAAGCCTACGCAGAGATGTACTCAGCTAACAGAACATAAAATGTAATATAACGTGTAGCTAAAGAAGGATGGCGAAAGTTGACCCAAAATCAACGAACTTTGCTAGTATAATATTACATTTTAGTTTCTGCTTAGTTAGTAAAATATTTTTGTATATTTTTAGAAGTCGGGAATAAAGAAATTGCAAAATGTATTTTAGGATAGATACAAGAACACAACGCAATTGATTCAGTTCGACTATAGATTAGGTAACGTTCTTGTACATACGTTTCATTTAAAGCATGATTGAATGTTTACCTTCCTAAAGTATTGGTTATTGTATATATAGTACACACATACAACATTAAAGCTATAATATATCCAATCAAAAAATCATTTAAACAATAATGACATACAGTAAAAAATAAAACACAATGCGACAAAAATGTTTAGACAATATTTAAATGAGAGGTACGAAAGTTAGCAAAGGAACGTTTTGACAAGAGGCCTCTTACCAACGTCAATGTCACTTTGATATTTTTTTTAATTTATTAAGGCTTTGGCAAAGCCATCAGCCTAAACATGAAGTTTAATTATGTTTCTGTAAATATGGCCGCCACAAAGAGCATAGGCAATTTGAGGTGGCGGCGCCGGCGTGCTTGGATTGACTCGGGATTCCTTAAAACAGGCCGATACGGGTATTTTAGTTCGAGATTCGTATAATTTCGCGTTTTAATCTTCGATTAAGGTACAATAGCACTATCCTATTCCACTTTAAACTAGATTTCACAAAATAATTGAAAGTCAAAATAAAAACGACACTTTTCCCTCCAAAAGGTCCAGAGCGAATCCATGTCACTTTGAGAATGAGAACAGTGTGACCATTTGTGGCAAATTTCTGCCATTTGGGCAGATTTAATTTTTATTAATTTCCATTGCGATAGAACATGTTAACGTTGTATTAAATGTGGTAGAGATTGGCAGATTTAGGAATATTCAGCAAGTTCTTTATTATTTTTAGGAACAAACCGAAAACTTGTTATTTTCTGCTACTACGAAGAAACATCTGAAGCGAAATACAGGACAATGTTATAATCATAACTTTTATCAAGTTTATAGCCCCCAGCTTCTACGGGCTGTACTTAATTAGCTTTCTTGATGCTTTGATAATGAATCACAGGCATTGACAGGTCTCTTTAATACACATCGTCAAAAACACTGAGTCACAAAATACACGGGATATCTCCATCCTTCTTTGGGTTACTTAGCCATGGTGTCTGTTCGAATAAAACTGTTACGCAGATGTGTAATAAATACAAGAATTATGTGTCACCAATTATCACACACAATACTGTTTATTGTCATAATTATTGTGACGATATATCAAATAATCCCCAAATTGCTGAACTAATAACAATTTGTTTGGACACGATAACTATGTTATTATTATTGATACAATACGCATAGAAAATTCCTTCGATTATAGATAGATACGAACGGAGATACAGGCAGAGTAATTTGTAAGATCCGCTTACTCGACCTGTGGCTCAGTTGGTAAAAACGGTGGACACCATGCGCCGGATTGAAAGAATTTTCTTTTCACCTCACTAGCTAGGAAAGGCTTTCTTTCCTAGCTAGTTTATTAGAAATCTGCACGCAAAAGCGTTTTATCCACGATAGCGTGGAAAAGATTTTTGAAATTTGAACTTGACGTTGGACGGCGGTGCACCTAACTTTTTCTTTCGAGAAAAAAAAATAATGACACATTCAACTACGCGATTTGTCGTACATTATTTATTTAATGTAAATCCGTTGGTACATATGTAACAACAGAACAACAACGGTACATATGTACAAAATTTAGGGTTAAATTTATTTAGGGTTTTATTTATATAATTGTCTATATTAAATTGACGACGATAGCAAATTTTCTTTATTAAAACGATTTCCTAGGGTTCAACTATTTTTCTTTCTTTCTAGCCATAGTGAGGTGAAAAGTTGTATGTTTCGATTGGCAGGAATGTTGTTTTGCGTCTCGTGCGTAGAAACTCTCGCTATACTCAGGATTCTATTTTTGAATCCTAGTAGCCTTCACTTGCTCTGGTTTCAATATAAGCGCTCACGTCAAACAACAACTTTGCAGCCTTGCATAACAAATAACTATTGTTTTGTTCGATCTTCGTATCCATAACAATAACGAACAAGTGAAGTACGAACAATATAATGAATATCATGATAGTAAAAATATCATGACGTTCAATAAATAAATAACACAATAATGTTTACTGGAGCAATCATTCACGAAGATAATTAGAGACGCAGAGAAAACCGACGTCTATTTCCTATTTCCGTAGCTGTACGCTTGCGGCAAACGAGATTATCATATTTCGCGTCGCCTAGTCGAATGCCGATCTCATCGGATTATGTATTTCGTACTGGGTCGCGGGCCGGGTGGACGGTCCCCACGTACTATATTTGTACAATACGAATTATGTTGTAATAGGATTTCACTAATGTTCTTACAAAAAATTTACCACAACATTTTGTGTAGCAACTGAATTTAATGGCACTGAAGTTCCTTGCCTAAGAGTTCATGGAAGTACTGCCACCTTACCACCACCTTAATTCTCGCAATTACGAACACTGGGTAGTTGGCTGTATGAGTTTTTCTTTTGCCTGTTTACAATTCATTGTTAATCAAAACTGTTGTAGATAGATTTAAAAGTTTAGAAATTATTAATGAAAACATTTCCGAGCATGTTTGAGAAAATGTAATTTAATTGATGGCGGGCTTCTGAATGTACAACTATAGCTTTTACAAAGTTTATATTTATTGTAATTATATTATGAAGAAAAACTAAGAAAGAAATAGTCATGAAGAAAGTTAGAACTATATGCTTTATTTTAAACCAAATTACAAAAGACTTTATCCTAAAAATTCCAATAATTACGAATTCAAAGTTTTTGTTCAAAGTGATAGGAGATAATGTGCTTTAAGTGAAAGTAAAAACATAAAGATTGACTCCCGCCGCTTAAAAGTTATTTAAAAGAAAGTGAAAACATAGTGTATTAGAACCACAATGGAAAATATTACTGAGGATCCCTGTAATTAAACGAAGACATGGCTTGCTTCAAAGAACTTGTAACCAAGCCAAAACTCTTAATAAAAAAAACTTAATTTAATTTTAGTCTGTGACATTTAAATAATATTCTTCACCTTAATTGGTAGACTATAGAGTACAAACCAATATAATATTTTAAACCTTTTGTAGGTAATTACCTATCAGTAATAAGTAGATGTTTCTCTAAATGTAGCCGCCACAAAGAGGATAGGCAATTTGAGGCGGCGTGGTTGGATTGACTCGGGATTCCTTAGAACGGGCCGATACGGGTATTTTAGTTCGAGATTCGTATAATTTCGCATTTTAATCTTCGATTAAGGCACAATAGCACTATCCTATTCCACTTTAAACTAGATTTTACAAAATAATTGAAAGTCAAAATAAAAACGACACTTTTCCCTCCAAAAGGTCCAGAGCGAATCTCCCTATCAGTAGAGCTCCTTGTGACAGTTTTCGTCCAGGGAAGTACTGCTACCTTTTTTATTTCTGTCAAAGCAGTAATGTGAACATTATCCTGTTTCAATTTTGGAGGGTAAGGGTGCTGGTGCAATTACAGGCACACGGAACTTGTCAATTTATGTCTCAGTGTCACCGGCGCAATGACAGTGCCCCTCATATCTTTGCGATATAAAGCTCTACAACTGCTATGAACAGGCGTATTGCTTACCATTAGGCACACGACTTATTCGTCCCGTAACTTGGTATAATTAAAAAAATAGATACTCGTGAAACGTTTATTGAGCACAAATACTATATAAAGAAACGAACACTTCACACTTATTACACGATAGTAAAGCTTAGTCGCAATATTTACATCCTAATTTGGATGAAATGCATACCAAATCGGCCCTGAGTCACCATGGATGCTGAAAGCCTTGACAATCGGCAGCGCTGGTAATTTACCAGTGTACCTATTGATTTAGTTACTTAAAGATACCCTCGAGCATATGGAGAAAGGTAAGAGACATTGCTTTTAACCGACTTCAAAAAAGGATCTCAATTGAACTGTATTTTTTAAAGTAAGTTACGCGAAAACTTCGTTTTTCAAACTTGTGCACCGATTTAGACGATTCTTTTTTGTTGGAAAGAGGGTACCTTAGTATTAGTCCCATTTCAATTTGAGGAAAATATTCCACCTCTAAGGGTGGCACTAGTATGGCACAACGTTTGACGTTTTTTTTTAATATAAAGTTACAATTATCTTTACAAAAATTTTGTTGGATGTTTTGGTTCATGAATGTTAAATAAAACACTTTATCGTAGTATAACACGTTTTTATTCACCATTGAACAGATACATCACCACATGTTTTTTGTCAACAGACACTAATCACCCCTAAGTTCCCGCCATATCAAACACTTATCGTAAAATGCCGCCAGAGGCGCTATTACAACACAAATTGGAAGACAATAAATTGACCACCTCTTTCTTACTCTTACTTCGCTAACATGTCTAAACTACAAGTACATGAGCCTAATTCAAGTTATTTTCTTTACAAGAGACCAGAAACAAACAAGCGCCTGAGTTTTAACCCCAAATCCCAAAATCGGCTTAAAACCCATTAACACTCAAAATCGAGAGCAAAACTATTTAATAATAATAATAACGCACACACTCAACATAACCCCGCACTAGGGAAACCCTTTATCGCGGGCGCCATGGACACACACATAAACAACGACAAATTACCCCAAACTCACGAGAGAAATAAATGTAGACCATACAAATATTTCTCCCGGCCCGGGAATCGTACCTGGGACCTCTGCGAGGCAGTTCGGCGTGGTAACCGTTCGGCCACAGAGGCAGTTAAAAATAATGTGTTGTAAATGGAGTTTTATTCAAATTGAACGATATTATGACAAATGTTTATTGTTTTCAGATCTAGACACGATTCGATTTGCCTTTCTATTGCATCGATTCGCTTGTAAATCGACACGAAAAATCGTTACGTCGTATGATCTTGAATCGATTTTCATAAGAATGTAACCGTAATGTGCTTCCTTAACAGTGAGAATTCATAGAATTGTGTAGAGTTACCTCTTTTCGTCGATTTTTTACGTCGCAATTTGTAATAAGTAAAGAATTATTCCAAATTCTGCTCTACCATCAACCCTAACCCTAACCCTACCATCAATGTATATTTACGAGGTCTGAGTTTATGTCAAACAAAATGTAAGCGACTTTAATTGGGTCAAAACTAGATATCCAAGAAACACTAGGAATAAAATAGAAATAGTTACGGCCCAAACAACGCCCTAACTTGGAATTTTAAAATGTAAAATGTAATAATTGTGTATACATATATACACAATTATTACACAATTATATATATATATATATACATATATATATATATATATATATATATGTACATATGTATGTATGTATATACGTTTGTCTTCCTATTTTCCGGTTAAATTGTTTGTTGTTTATGCTTACTAACCACGAGTGTGTTTGTGTATTAAGTGTATGTGTGTGTTGTCTATTGCATATGTTTGAATGTTTGTGTCTCTTTTTCTGAGTGTCTACGAGTTCGAGTGCGTGTGTGATGTATGCAAATGTGTGTAGCAAATGTTGAAATGTAAGACATTACTCGTTCAATACCTACATACTACTAAATTGAAGAATAATTTTTTAGGCACGCGGATGGGAATCGGATTACGTTGTCCCTTCGCTTCGGATATCAACGCACCCATGTGGAAAATACATCACTGATTTCATCCTCATGGAAAGTGCTGCTAACTGCGTCAATTGAGGCCGACTTTTCGAGTTTTCATACTACGACTGAAATTTTGGGGAACGGAAATTAGATATTTCCGGATATAAAATCGCGTATTATTGTTTTTCAAACGAACCAACGTTCCGGACTCTTTACACATGGTTAACTGAGATGGTATTAGTCATGAACGATTTACATCTAACATATTAGGTCTGTGATATCTAACATTGACGCAAGTCACCCTATTCTGAACTAGTGACCAATATTATTACTTTAATTACCAAAGAATTATGCTTCTTTTTACGTGCGATTTGCAAAATATTATAACAATGTATTTACTACTTAATCTATTTTATGAAATAAAAAGAAAATAGAAAAATAAAATAAAACATATTAACGAGTCGATTTTTGTCTGTTTCTTTCTTTAAAAAGAATAGAATACTAACTCATGGGTTTCGTTTGTATTTTTTCTATTACGCAGGCATTTTATGTACCTACCTTGAATATTGTGATTTCAAAATGAAAAAGTTCCAATCTTGAAATGTTTACTAGCCTAATGGAATCGTCAATATAACTGACGGAGGAAACATTTTGGCGGAGCGCAAAAGTATGACTGTTGACCTCGATTGTCAAACACGAAGTAGAAAACAGAATTTCTTCAAAACAACATTTTACCTCCAATGAATACTACGCCAGCTTTATTTTTTGGTCATTTTCTGTTCATTTTGTAAACCGCCATATTTATTTACTAATATTATGCTCCCCGAATTTCTAAAATATAAACAAAAAATAAAATTGGAAAAAAACAAGATAGATAGCTCTACAGCTAAAAAGTCGTTGAAAAACCATATACGAAGACACGACAACAAGAACATAGAAAAATTCGTGAGGTCTGCTGATTCGTTCCGTGGCTTAGTTGGTACCGCGTCTGGCATAGTATGCTAGAAGACGTGGGTTCGAATCCGGCCCGGGTCGAAGGAATTTTTTCTGTTTGATCTTTGTATTAATAATTAGAACAAAACTAGTGGAATAATTTCACATGAAAAATAATTGAATATCAATTCACTAAAAATTAAAAAATCAAAATAGGTAATTTTGTGTAACAAAAAAGAAACAATAAAAACAGAACAAGTCCAAAAACTAAGTTGCCGTAGTATTCATTGGAGGTATGGAGATATTAAACTTAATCCTGACTATACTTCGTTTTTTTACCATTAGACAGTAGAACTCCTTGTAAAAGAGTTCGTCCTGGGGAGTACTGCCACCTTACCTATTTCTGCTGCCAAGCAATGATGCTCACATTACGGCGACGTGCTGAGGAAATAACAAACTTTTGAAACTTGTCAACTTATGTATCAGGGTGGCTGGCGCAGTGACAGCGCCCCTCAGATTTTATGTGTCATTTAATGTTATGAACAGGCATGTTGCTTACCACCAGGGGCATGAGTTCGTCCTGTCACTTAATATCACAAAAAATGTAAATGAAACTATTTTTTCTGATTTAAATCACGTATTTGTTTTTTCAAATAAACCAACATTTCGAGCCCTTTACAGGTCCCATGCTCACGGCTGTTTGAGATTGTAAAGTCATCAACCACCTTTGTTTATTAATAAAAATTAAATACTTTTTCAAAACAGAAAAGAAGAAAGTTTTTGGTTTCTATCAGGCGCCATTTCATTCCATCATTTTGTAAGCAAATCAATTAAAAAAAACTAAATTCTCCTGTTCATAAAATTTATGTAATTATTACGTTTCATTCAGTACCAGAATTCACTGAAGTATAAATGAAAACTTGCTATCTTTGCATACATACCTACTTAATGTATTTCAAGAACTTACACAATAAAAAATGTTAAACAAACAGAGGATACGAATATTAAACGGAAACTTATTATAAAATAACAACATATTTTCGTGTATATTTAATAAATGTTATTTATTTGTCATCAATTCTCACGATGTTGTCCTTCACTGTAATTTGTTGTCCAAAGAAAAAGGTTTATGATCACCGCTTCTTTGTTTTCGTTTTTTTAGTTCTAAAAACACGAAGGTTACGTTACAAACATCCTATCACGAGTGTTACAATAAAATTATGCGGAACTATTTCAAGTTCTAAAGGAAAACGGAAAAAGTTTTTTGTTGTTGTCGAACTAGTACATTCACATTCACAAGTAGGTACTACTTTATACTTTCATATCATAAGTCGAGCGAATGAGTCATCAATGTCAACCCATTACAGCCTACTCTCACGGCGCATTCTTTACGCGCGGACAATGCGTATTTCACGAACGCGCGTTTAACGCTTCGTAGAGGCTCAATAACGCTACCCCCCATAGCCCCGAACTAGGGAAACCCTGTAAAAATTACACCCAAAGTCACGGGAAAAATAAATATAGGCCGTACAAATATTTCTTCAGGCGTGGGAATTGAACGGAACATCTTTAATAGCAGTAGAGCTCCTTGTGAAAGAGTACGTCCAGGGTGGTGCCACCTTACCTATTTCTGTTTGGCGACGGAAATTAGCAGCGTTAGTGTTCCGGTTTTGAAGGGTAAAGGTGCTGGTGAACTTACAAGCATGTGACTTGTCAACATATGTCTCGGAGTGACGGGCGCAGGGGCAGTATCCGTTATATTTTTGCGATATAACCGCTTACGCGATACATGCAGCCGTAGACGCATACCATACCTAGAGGTGCCGGTGATGATTTTATACCGATTTATCGGATATCGAAGTTATAACAGGTAAAAGAACTAATATTAATTGCTATTTCGGTAACTACTCTAGCAAACCATAAAGTTTTTAATGCCTGGGTCTGTCATTTAAAAAAAATAAACAACTTCAAAAATACGTCACGACAATCGTGTGTGTTATTGTTTGGGCTGGTGATTTCGGTGTTTATTAATTGAAAACATACCGTAAGTAGCGTTTTTTAAGTTTACCCTGAATATAAATGTTTATAAACTATACTTCAAGGAGTAATTTCATGGTAAACGTTAGAACCACTCAAACGGAATATTATCATATTTATCCAAGTACACTAAAAATTTCATTAGTGCTTTTTAAGTGCAGGGTTTGCGGTGTATTACTGAATTTTATTTGTGATGTTTTTGTTGGTAGTACGAAGGGTATTTATTTAGCAATGCAGAATAATAATTTTTATTTATAAAAACTTGCATTTAAACTGAATGCTTTTCTAATTTGCGAAACCAAATATCCGCCATTTTGCGGTAGGAGGAGCGCATCGCGTGAGCGGTTAAAGATCTAAGTGACATTGCAACTGTTATAGACAGGCGTGTAGCTTACAATCAGGCACATGACATGTTCGTAACGTCACTTGATATTATAAAATAAACTGGCTGAGCACTGAGAAAAATCTTTCGCGATTCGTTGACGTTGAAGGAAGAAAAGTAAGTAAATAGTAGATAGTTTTGTTGCCTCATAGACCACTGTTGTTAAGTGAAGTAATTTGTAGTTTTGCTGTCTTGTAGAGAAGCATTGTTAAGTACGTGGTACTTTCGTTGGCTCGTAGAGCAGCGTTGTTAAGTTAATTAAGTTGTAGTGTTGTCGTCTCGAAGAGAACGTTGTTAACTTAGGTACGTTGTACCTTTGTTGCCTCGTAGAGCAGCGTCGTAAAGTCGGAGTTTGTGGTTTGTATTAAGTTGTAGTTTGGTGGTCTCAAAGAGAAGTTTTGTTAAGTTAGGTACGTTGTACCTTGGTGCCTCGTAGAGCGGCATTGTTAAGTAGGAGGTTTCTTGATTCGTAGAGTTGTAAAGTAAGTTGTAGTTTGTTGTTTCGTAGAGTTGTTAAGTAAGTTGTTGTTTGTTATTTCGTAGAGAAAGTTGTTAAGTACGTTGTACTTTTGTTGGCTCGTAGAGCAGCGTGGCACTAGCTTAATAAAATCACGAAACTTTCGTATTACTATTTATAATAGCAGCTGCACTTAATAACGCTATATGCGCCTTCTCAATACGACTGGTGAGACCCGCTTGTGAGAGGCCAGTCGCACCGATTCGCTAACGTCACTAGCACAACGCACTGAAAAATACTCGTTCCTCGAAGGACCAAAACGTACTTTAGTAAAGATCCATAGGTCGCTGTTCATATCCGGCTCGAATGACCATTGTGTATGGGCCACCTTACTCCATACATGGATTGTAATGGTAGTACGCAGAAAAAGACTTGCAAAGAAAATGGTAAAATTTATTGTACGTAAAATACTGATACTATGGTGGCAAATCGTTCCTTGATACCCTATAGTGGTGGGCAGTTGGTAACGTACTACGTAAAATAAATGTGAATCACGTAGTTAATCTAAGTGCGGCACGAGGCTAAAGTAGATCGCCGCGTGCGCAGTGTTGTACCGAAGAATGACTATGAGTTTCTTCACTGTTAGCGAGAGGTATTATAATAAACAATATTTGATATGCATGACTTAGAAATTAAAGTACATATGGGTACATATCACCATAGGAATTTGAATGGTGCACGTCACAATTGAGAAACAACCGTATTCCCACTGGATTACCACTACTCTGGACTAAACTAGACCTTAACAATATGCATCACTGTTGTTCTGGCAGTACCACTTGGTGAGCAACTATTGCCAAATAAAGCTTAAAAAGTCCAATAACATTATGCAGAACTATCTCCAGTTTTTTAAGGAAATCGAAAAGGTCACTTGAATTTTCAAAGTTGTAGAACTAAAGTTGACGATATTCATAACCCGAATCAAGAACTACTATATTATTCTGCCCCTTTAAGACAGGACCTAGAAACAGAATACAATACCATTTAATTAATCGAATCACCAAGTCAATGGATGTAAAAACTCAGAATGGAAAATTATCTGATGCAAACAAGATCCGTTCGGCATTTGCAATCGAAAGCAAGTGGTTAGCATAGTATTTGCATTTTGCACCGGCTACGAGAGAGTTCGTGTGACTTGGTAACTTTGGTGCATCTTATTGCGAGATAACTTGGCGCGTAATCGTATTACGATGGAGTTTGATGTGGAAGTTTTGTGGGGTAATTCGATTGATTTAAAAGTAATAATAATAATAACAATAATAACGCACACACTCAACATATCCCTGCACTAGGGAAAACCCTGTGTCGCGGGTGCCATGGACGTACACATAGAAAACCACAAATTACACTCAAACTCGCGAGAGAAATAAATGTAGGCCATACTAATATTTCTTCAGGCCCAGGAATCGAACCTGGGACCTCTGCGAGGCAGTCCGACGTGGTAACCGTTCGGCTACCGAGGGAGTTAAATTGTCTTGGACATGTAGGTTGCTGAATGCCCGCCGCGAATACGAAACTTTTCAGGGTTTCTTTGTCAGGGCTCGTATTCCTTTTGGGACAGATTGCGTTGTACTGATAGCAACATACTGAATATTTTTATAGATATCTTAGTATATAGTATCATCATCAACATTTTGAAAACGTTTTTTAACGCACACACTATTGGCCTTCAATAGGGAAACCCTCTATCGCGGGTGCCATGGACACAACCACAAATTACACCCAAACTCTCGAGAGAAATAAAGATAACGATATATAAAATGATAATACAGATATAAACAGAAATTAGTAATAAATAAATAGTACTCTATAATTGAAATACAAATATTTAATTCAAGTTAATATTTTTATTCTTATAATTGTAACATTATGATAAACAGGCTCGCGTGCTACCTTTAAACTGATTTGAACATGTATATATACACAAAAGGACTATACAGGCTTATTTGTAAAATACTAACAAACTCCCAGGACCAAAAGTTTTTTTTATGTGTAATATTAAGTGACTGGACGAACAAGTCGTGCGCCTGATGGTAAGCTACACGTCTATCCTTAACAGTTGCAGTGCCACTCAGAGCTTCAACAAAGATCTGAGAGGCACTGCCACTGCGCCCGTCACCTTCAGACATAAAGTTGACAAGTCCCATGTGCCCGTAATATCACCAGCACCCCTTACCCTTCAAAACCGGAACACATTAATGCTGACATTACTGCTTGGCGGCAGAAATAGGTAAGGTGACTGTACTATCCTACTGCTGCAGTTTAGAAAGTAATACAATCCTGCGAGGTCATTACTGTTTTACTAAAAACCCAGAATTTTTCCCCCTTAATATAATAATACAGAAACTCTAGATTAATAATTCTAATCCAATACTGAACACACTATTAACTAAAATAACGGATAACACGTATTTAAGGCCGCCCGATCGAGCCGCCAAGGCATTTGGTGCGCAGTTTCCGTCGAGTCACCGCCGCGGAATCTCATGATTAAGGACCACGAATTGATTCAAAACATGTCGAGCAAAAATTCGACTTAAATACGTGGGTTATCCGTTTTAGTTAACATGTCTAACGGCAGTTTTCTATTTAAAATTGAACACGCTTTTGACTAACTCCGCAGTCCCAGAGAATTCTAATCTAGTAGTCAAAGAAATTTTCAAAAGAAAAGGGGCTTCAGGAAATTGAAGTTCGTGTTACCAGACCTGTTTAAGCCTGCGTAGTAAAACCGTGCTCTTACTGTTTATCATGATACCCCATATCTATGGTTTAAATGTCAATTAATATAAGGAACATTTGGCTGGTTTTTAGGAAGCGCATAAAACTTGTTCTATTTTATACCTACTGCGTTGGTGTTAAGGAACTGAGGGTCGTATTCCAGAACTCTACTCAATACTCAAGCCAGGACTTGAGTATTGAGTAGAGAAATCATACTCAAGGCTGCTCAAGTCCTGACTTGAGCATTGAGTAGAGTTCTGGAATACGACCCTGAGAGTCTATAGCAGTAGGTAGTAAACATAACATATTATAATAAATATATATTTCATAAAAAAATTGATTAACATGGTGGTGAAATATTCTGACAAACAATAAAAATTTAATTACAGTGAATAGCGACATCTCTAGCCAGGAATGGTAAATGTAAGTGCCAAAAAGTGACGAAATACTTTCATAGATTTCTCACAGGTGGCGCTACGGCTAAAAAGTCGTTAAAAACCAGATACAAAGATCCGACAAACAAACACATACAAAAATTCGCTGGTTCGTTGGCATAGCGTCTGACACGGTTTGCTAGAAGACGTCGGTTCGAATCCGGCCGGATCGAAGGAACTTTTTCTAAGTGTTCGATCTTTGTATTAATAATTATAAAAAAAAAAATTTTTCGCTTTCTTGAAACCACCCAAATGCCCGCGAAATTGACATTAAAACAATCAATATTTGTGTGTGACACAAACTCAACAAGTGATGTAAAAGCGATATACGGCACGTAATAACATAAAAGCAAGCAGGCCATAGTTACGGAAAGGAGGTTTAAATGGCAACAGAAACCACGAGTGAGGGAGAAATGTGGGCAGGCAATAGGCGATATGAGCGTAGGAACTGGTTACATTATACGAAAATAACTGTTTGCGATAAGCCCAAACCCGCATGAGATAAAAGATATTGCACTAAAGCTCCACTCTACGAGGCCGTATCTGTAATTGACTCTGAAAAAGTAACAATAATGCGAACGTATGCAGAACCCAATAACAACCCTGAAACAAATTTCTGACAACTACCGTTCGTTACCGGGTGACGCATACCGCCCAAAGCTCTGTGTTCGAAACTACGCAGCACGATCTTCAGCAGTGATCAACACAATTCTTATTGACCATGACTCACTATGTTTCATTGTTTAAAGTTTATAGGTGATTGCAAACGCGCGACAGCATCGATACAGTCCCTTATGTCGAATAATTTTGTACGAAAAATCTGTGTAGGTTTATGCACATTATTTTGTTTTGTTAACTATATGTATTTATACATTAAATAAATAAATTAGTTAATTAATTTAAAATGTGCACCGCCTTTGCATGGCCTTTGTATCGCCTTTGCGTCGCGTTTGAATGGCGTTTGCTTCGCCGCTTAAACTCGCGCGCATGTGTAAAGGTAGACGATTAACGAAAGCATCGCGTTTGCATTGTTGCTAAAACTCGCCGTGTGTAACCGCTCTAATTTATACAAAATAATTAAATTAGAAGAACGGCAACAGGTAAAAGAAGAAATGTAAGATAACATTTATTTGAAAGCAACGTAAGATAGATATCTTATAGTCGACAGTGGAAATTTGAAATGTCGTAAGGAATACTTTGTCGTAATGGAAAATGTTCCTTACTACAAAATGTCGCTTACGATATTTCAGAATTGGATACATCGACGTAATTATTACCCTTATATCGACGGTGGAAATTTGAAATGTCCTAAGACTCATTTTGTCGTAAGGTCATTTTCACTTATGACAAAACGTCCCTTACGACATTTAAAATTTGTTATGCTTAAAAACATATGAAAAAATGTTGACCAAGCAGAAAGAGATACTCCTGGACAAGCCTTGTTTTGTGGCAATAGATAATTAAATTAGATTATATACAAATACAGCGATGGATTGGTTTAGAATTAAGGTGCACGTTATATACTATATACATTACAAATATGCTTACAGTTAGAGCTGAGTAAAATGTATAATTATGTTTAACTGAGCAGAGATTATTTATTAACCTATTCAGATTCAGCTTTATAATGTTACTAATTACTAAGTTTGCGAATCAGGCCCAATTACAAATGTGTTTACAATGGTCGGGGGCAGCCCGAAAACCAGTGCTAAGCAACTTCTGCCGCCCTGTAAATGCTGACACTGTCCCCCACAGGTAAATAATTTGATTTATATTTATTTATTTTTGCATTTATATATAGTCTTTTAAGATTTGTTATGTAAAGTGTGTGGAAATAATTGGTTTAAATGGTTTAATTAGACATCGTTCATCACCACCACTCCTTAAGTATGTAATAATCCATATTTAGGGGAGCGTGGGGGAATAAATAATAAAATAACGCACACACTCAACATAGCCCCGCACTAGGGAAACCCTGTGTCGCGGGTGCCATGGACACACACACATAGACAACCACAAATTACACCCAAACTCACGAGAGAAATAAATGTAGGTCATACAAATATTTCGCCCGGCCCGGGAATCGAACCTGGGACCTCTGCGTGGCAGTCCGGCATGGTAACCGTTCGGCCACGGAGGCAGTTAAATGGAATGGAAGCCTACTACGCAAAATTGATAATAAATCTCATAATTTATGCAATTTAAATTTTGATTATGAACCTACTACATGATAACAGAAAAAATATGAAACTAAAATAGAATATTTGATTAAAAAGAAAAAAACTAAAACATGTCATTCGCTCCCATTACCCCACAGTTCGGGAAATGGAAGCTGGTAATTGTCCCGTTTGTCAGATGGGAGTAATTATAATTACAATCAGTCTAAAAAATATATAAATTAAAATAATGAAATATATAAGATAAAAACTAATGAAAATAAACGAGAAAGTTCTAAAGGTATATGAAATATCCAGTAGATATTGCAATGGGGTAAGGAGAGCCAAATAGCTGTCAGTACCCGCATAACATCGAATTGAAAAAAATAAAACAGTATAAACATTTATATTTTTAGTGTAATTTTAATTTTAAGCATAACATCTAAAATTTGATAGATATGGTGACAGCTAGTGTAATTACATTGTAGTATCTATGCATTTTAATGCTTACTTGGGATGATGAAAATTGGCAAGATTTATAAGCGCGGAGGGAACAACACAACCATCTCGTATTACTAAACCTGGGTTCAGAGAGGGCGCCCGCGGGAGGCGACCATGTCGAACGTCTACGAAGACATAGGAGTGCCGTTTCCACAAAAACGAGTATTGGGAAAGTCCAGTTTAACACCGCTCTCATTACCCCACGTTCCCCTATACATAACTTACCTCTCGAAATACAGAAATTTGCAATTACAATAAAGCTGCATTTTATAGGTGCGCCTCATTTGTATGAAAATAAAATAAACTAATTTATAATAGATATAACGCTCATTTAATATCATTTTCACCACGACTAAATACACTCCCCTTAATATAATTTCATATAATTATTCTCTTTTATAATCATAATATTCACATTTTATGGAAACATTTTATATAGGTAATGGCTTTTTTATATGACAACAGTTTATATATTATTCAGATAATTTTTACGAGGTATTTATTTACAGTCACTGTAATATGCCCTTTAGTAAGTTAGGTTAGATTATGAAGCAGCAGAACCTAATATGTTTACGTTTCCGAACATGTATTAGGTCAAATTTATTTCGTAAATAATCTATTTAGTTGTCAACTGAGGTTTATGGCCCATAAATTGTTATTTGAAAGGAGGTTAATGATTATATGGCTATGAGTGTGTGTGTTATTATTATTGTTGTTGTTAATGATTGTTATCATAGTAGTAGGTACATTGTGAATGAGAAGAAGCACGAAATCGAAGACCGAGGGCTTTCTGAGCCGAGGTTGAAACACACAAAGTTTTTCATTACACTTGCACATAAATAACTTGACTCCTCCTCCTCTGTCGGTCCCTCACTGCTGAGGATCGTGACTTTGGTCAAGTACACCGTCAATCAATCTTTTCCACTGCACTCTGTCTTTGGCTAAGTGGAGGTAGCAGAAGGAGGACCGACCATGGTCGATAATGGGAAGAAAAAGTCCTTGGGTTCTATTTACGGCATTATAGTCAAGTTAGCCTTCATGCAATGATACGTTTACGATTACGTGCAAGTGTGATGAAAAATAAATTACAGAATGTAAGTTTATGTTAAACGTTTGTTATATTGAGTGAATTGTTATATAACAAAAATTATATTAAATTAGCGTCAGACTAAAAATATTTATATGATAAATTACACACCCAATTCTAATTTACAAGGAATCACTGCCGTTTATTTTCTTAATTATTTACCACTTCACAGCTCGTTATCGTAAAAAGGAACGCAAAAAAAGTCGTAAAAATTTTCTCTTCTTCACTCCTTTTTGTCATATCACAAAAGTAAAACATTTTCCATACTCTTTAGAAAGCAATCTCACATGGATTTTTTTACGTCAACAAATTTAATTTTCCCGCTCATAAAACGCGGAGTGGGATATCTTATGGGGAAATAATCTGTTTATAATCCGATTTCGCGTTACTTCGCTGTCACTACGTGGGAACTGAAGTTTTATGATATAAAAATATATTTATACCGGTTGTAAGACGGCTTTCAAAATATTTAAAACGCCATTGATGATCTCTGACTTCAAGTTTAATTCTATTACGAGAAACAAAGAGGTTTTATATCTAATACCTTAGAATAATAACGCATAGAAACCTAGCCCGCACACGCTAAGTGAGGCAAATTGTAGGACGCCCTATGGGCTTACACGAACGAGCGGGCTATCAGTGCTCAAGGTCAAGTTGCACCGCGAACAGCTCACAAATTTTTGCTAAAAATGACGAAATTTGCGGTAAATGGGTGTAAAAATAGATCAGACAAACATAAAATAGACACTAACATCACATTCCACAATGAAGTAACGCATTTCAATTTGTATTTTTATGTAAATATTCACTAAAACAGAAAATTAATTTCCTTGCAACAAGATACGAAAATGTTGCAAAATAACGGATTTTTTTCTCCCCATTTTGCTATTCTGTTTCAAAATAATTGTATTACGTAATTTTTTGCGAATAGGCAATATCGCGACGGTTGCAAAATTTCTACAAATGTACACCGCCGCGCCGCGACAACATTCTAGGAAATTTACGTTATCTATTTTTACGGAATATATTTAGTATTTGCCTTCATTACTTTCATGTGAAACATCATTATTCTTGTTCATCATACACTCATTTTAAAAACTTGTCTTGCCCAGACTCAAAAGTTCTTATCTAAACTTATTTCAGGGAACTAACACTGACTAAAAAAGTCATCGTCAGTTCTCCAAACTCGTGTATAAATAACTTTCAGGTTCAGGTTCTTTATTGTTATCGTGTACTTTTCATGTGTTTATCCACAGATAATAATATCAGGCTATTTATATAGTCAAATTCAATAGTCGCACTTAAACTCGCGTTTAGGTTTTTTTTAAATTGGGTAGCATTTATTAAAGTGCCTAGAGATTTCGACATTGACGACATTGAGAAATCGACATTGTCGATCGTTACTTTCGATCGACAATGTCGATTGAAAATTGTAGACGTTTTGGAGGAGTTTGAAAGTGCTTATTACGAATGTAGCATTAATTTCTAAATCCAAATGGTCGACAAGAATTTTCAAAAATTTATTTTTGGTAATCCATAAGGAAATGGCATTTATATTTGAATCGAACGACTTTAAAATTGGACTCGTTGACGTTCACTGTCGCACGTGAATACGAAAAAGCAGTTCAACGACTAAATCGCTACGATATCGTAACGGTTTGATTACGTGAATTACCCCCCTGATCGACAACGTCGATCGACAAACTCGAGCAAATTTGTAGGCACCTTTAACTTAATGATGAGTTAAGCAAGATACAATTTCCCCACTTTTGAGGGAAATGTTATTCCATGGCATCATTATTTGTATATTTGTGCGTAAAAAGTTGCTTACGCCTACATGAATTTGATTTTTGCCTCACTTGTGACAGTTCGTTTGATATGAAACTATCATTCTAAAACCTATCGTACCTCAAACTCACACTGTGGAAACTCAGAGGAGTTTATACTGGTGTTTGAAAGAAAGAAAGAAAGAAGAAAGAATATTTGCGGTGGCGTCAAATAGTCGTAAGCCTATCTTTACCCTACCCGTATATTAAGGAGGCTGCAGCATTTCTTCAGAAACATCCATCATATTTTGCATTCGTAAACAAAAGGAACTATAAAAATTTTAAACACGGGTTCACTCGGGCAATCACGCCTAACATTTTACCACAAAATATTCGATATCGTTATCCAACAACGTTTACGAAGTTAGTCGGCGAATATAGATTATAAAAAAATTAAATCCTTTTATATGTATACATTTTTAAGGCTTTAAAGGCATAAAATACAGAAATGCATTAGTCTCGCAAGAAAATAAATTAATAAAATTGATTAAAATCCAGATTTTATTTAAAATAATAAACTATTGCGTATATATGATTATCACTAGTATCAGTTTTCTTACAAAGATAATAGTACGTTCGGTAACTTTCATTCAATAACAGTGTTCTGAATAACGTTTGTAACCTTTGCCGGTCGAGAAGTACGAGTACGAGTAATCGTACGGGTGTAACGTATTTCGGTTCGGTTTCGAATACGAATGTTTGACGTTCGATTCGGTTATTGTGAATGAAAATTAAAAGAAATCGTAAGATACCTAATCAAGTAGGTCGACAAAAGAGTTATCGTAAGGTTCTGAATCGACCTGAGGTCTCAGAAAAGGTAATTTAATTTGAAAAATGACGGGCTTTTGAAGTTACAAGTATAACTTTTACAAAAAATATTTTTATTTTACGTATATTATGAAGAAAAAACGTTGAAAGTAATAGTGATGAAGAAAGTTAGAACTATGGTTTAAACCAAATTAAAGGGTCTTTCAACAAGAACTTTGTTTTCTAAAACAAAATAAAACAAAAAGTTTAGATGAAGATGATTCAAATTTTTATTGTATTACAAAGAGAAAAATTCGGCAATTATGGATGAAAAATGACATCTGGCAAATGTCCACCACGACCACGCTGACAGAAGTCGATTCTTTCATCAAAATTTTTAATCACTTTTTGGCAAAATGTCGGGTCTATTTCGGCTATCACATCACGGATTTTGAGTTTTAAGGCTGTAGTCGATTCGATTGGCTCCGTATAGACTCTGTCCTTAAGATAGCCCCACAAAAAATAGATCCTAGAGCGATTATTGAGAAGCCTTTGCATGCTCAACGTGTCACTGTATGGTGCGCTATGTCGTCTGGAGGCGTGATTGGGCCGTTTTTTTTCGAAGATGAGCCTGGAAATGCGGTAACGGTGAATGGATCACGCTATCGCGAGATGTTAACAACTCAATTTTGGCCTAGCATTGATGACATGGATATCACTGACATGTGGTTTCAACAAGACGGTGCCACATGTCACACAGCCAATGAGACGATCAATTTATTGCAAACCAAATTTGCTGATCGCGTAATTTCCCGAAATTCAGCTGTTAAATGGCCAGCCAGATCGTGTGATTTAACACCACTGGATTATTTTTTGTGGGGCTATCTTAAGGACAGAGTCTATACGGAGCCAATCGAATCGACTACAGCCTTAAAACTCAAAATCCGTGATGTGATAGCCGAAATAGACCCGACATTTTGCCAAAAAGTGATTAAAAATGTTGATGAAAGAATCGACTTCTGTCAGCGTGGTCGTGGTGAACATTTGCCAGATATCATTTTTCATTCATAATTGCCGAACTTTTCTCTTTGTAATACAATAAAAATTCGAATCATCTTCATCTAAATTTTTTGTTTTATTTTGTTTTAGAAAACAAAGTTCTTGTTGAAAGACCCTATACAAAAGACTATCCTAAAAAATTCTAAACGAATTCAAAGTTTTTGTTCGAAGTGATAGAAGATAATGTGATTTACGTGAAAGTGAAAACATGATGAAAAAGGAGCACAATGATAAATATTACTAAAGATCCCGATAATTATACGAAGACATAGCTCAAAGGATTTGCATCCAAGCCAAAACTCTTAATAAAAAAATAATATTTTAGTCTGTGACATTTAAATAAATAATATTGTACACCTTACCTGGTAGACTATAGAGTACAAACCAATGTAATATATTTTTAATCTTATGTAAGTAATCACCTATAGTTATGCAAAACAATGTATTTTTATTGTTATACCTTCCTTTGTAACGCTATTTACACTTCCTTGAGTAACATCCAATACAATATTCCACATCTTTAACTATTAACAATGCCTATATTTTATTTCCAGCACTGTACTACATCACCAACTTATAGAACTCCTCGAAAATTTCCTCATGGAATATTACTCGTGAGTTTACAAATAAAACAGTTGTTTCAAATTTTCCCAACTGCATTATATAACATGGTGGCACTGTATGTCAATGTCTACTCGTGTCACATGTGGTGAAACCAATTTGTGTATGCCTTCGAGCAAACAAATAGAAACAGAAGGTTAGTACTAGTATACCTGGCAAGAGTGTGCTCATGTCGATACTTAAGAGCATAGTAAACTAAAGTAATGTCACTAGAAGGATAAGTTGTCCTTACTTTAAATATTGAAAATGTATTTTATTTGTAGAGATAGAAATATTTTTTTTTTATATTATCAAGTGACGGGACGAACAAGTCGTGGGCCTGATGGTAAGCTACACGTCTGTCCATAACAGTTGCAGTGCCACTCAGAGCTTTAAATCGCAAAGATCTGAGGGGCACTACCGCTGCGCCCGTCATCCTGAGACATAGTGCCTGTAATTTCACCAGCACCCTTAGCCTTCAAAACCGGAACACAGTAATGCTGACATTACTGCTTGGCGGCAGAAATAGGTAAGGTGGCAGTACTTCGCTGGACGAACCCTTTCACAAGGAGCTCTACTGCTACTAAATATATTTATTTGAAAGCATTTTTTTATTAAAAACAAAAAAGTGCGCAATTGACTTCCATATCACCTGATAAAAAGTGACGATGCAGTCGACGATGCACACCTAAATAATGTCTATTCACAAGCCAAGCCAAGTTATAACATTCAGGGAACAAGTCTGCAGGCAGGCACCCGCGCTTCATTGTATACCTAGTTTAGGGCTATGAGTGTGTGCGTGTGCGTCTAATTATGTCACTAACCAAAAAAATAAAGTTTCAGCAAATGGCGGTTAAAGGTTTTGAAAAATAAATTTAAATTTTAAAAAGCGAATTTTTCGTTTAGTGACAGTTTGGGCTTCAACGTAACGTATTTTATTACACTTTCCAATTTTCGAATACAGCCACGCACAACATTAAAAGTATTATATAGTATATAAGTAATATATATATGATTTTTTTTAATATAGCGAAGGCGGATGAACATTCCACCTCTGAGATGGAGGTGTAACACCATATCACCAGTCAGCCTGTGACCACGGCCACTACAAACTGGCCGTTTTCCCGGCCTAAAATTGTTAAATCGCGTTTATTTCCATTTTGAAAAGTTAGTAACGCATTTTGTTAAAAAAAAAAGTTTGACCTCGCTTTACATGAGCGACACAAGGAGAGAAAAAATACGCAATTGTAGAGATTTAAAAGCTAAACTGGAGTAATGCAATTATGATTGTGTTCACCTTTTTCACTTTGTTAATTTTGCCTGTTTACTGTGCTGCATAATGTATTATGTAATGTTGTCTTCGCTTGGAAGTATGTAATATATTTATTAAAGCGAAGGTTGTGGAAATAGAAATATGGAAATTTGTTAATAGCATTTGAATAC
Source organism: Hyposmocoma kahamanoa (assembly GCF_003589595.1). NCBI lineage: Eukaryota > Metazoa > Arthropoda > Insecta > Lepidoptera > Cosmopterigidae > Hyposmocoma > Hyposmocoma kahamanoa. Next base: position 18,876,273 of record NW_020654466.1, read on the forward strand.
TCATTTTTGTATAAACGTGTAATCCGTGAAATTCTTTAAAACTTAGAATAATAACGCATAGAAACCTAGTTCGCACACGCTAAGTGAGGCAAATCGAAGCGCGCCAAAAGGGCCTACACGAGCGGGCGGGCCTTCAGTGCTCAAGGTCAACTTGCACCGCGAACAGATCAAGAATTTTAGCTAAAAATGACGAAATGTGCGGTAAATGAGTGTAAAAATACGTCAGACAAACATAATATAGATACTAACATCACATTCCACAAGGAAGTAACGCGTTTCAACTTGTATTTTTATATAAATATTCACTAAAACCGAAAATTAACCTACTACCAAAACTAGCCTAAATGAATTTGATTTTTGCCTCACTTGTGACAGTTCGTTTGATATGAAACTATCATTCTATGCGTTATTATTCTAAGCTTTAAAATTAGAAAATTTCAGAATATTTTTTTTTATTACCAGGACGTGCAAGTCGTACGTTTGGTGGTAACCGACACGCCCGTCCATTGTTGAATGGTACAGCACTAGCACTGTTACATTTTGTCTGTGGCTCTCTGCGTGTGAAAATTAAATATGGCGGTGGTTAAGCTAAAACTCAAAATTATAAAATGCAAAACAGTTCTTAATAAAACAAAGACAAATAGAGCACATACAAAACAGGTATTTCCTTCACTGTGCCCATAAATCTGAACGTCTATAACAGTGTTACTCCGAGTTTTTCAATCGTAAACATCTCTGGGGCACTGCCACTGCGCCCGCCACCCTGAGACTTAAGTTGACAAGTCCCATGCGCCTGTAATTTCACCTGCACCCTTAACCTTGAAAACTGGAATACATTAAGCTCACATTAAGCTTGGCGACAGAAATAGGTAAGGTGGCAATACTTCTCTGGACAGATTCTATTTCAAATTAACATTTACAGGTATGGTACCTCATGATACTGACTGACTGAGATGGTATTATACTGAAATCAAACCATCATGTTCTGAACTATAGTTACGCTTTATACTATTTGCTAAATTTGGCTGTACTAATCCTCGTGAAAGAGGTCGTCCAGGGAAGTACTGTCATCATACTTGTATCTGCCTCCAAGCAGTAATGTGTTACTGCGTTCCGGATTTGAAGGATAAGGGTGCTGGTGAAATTACAGGCACAAAGGAATTCTCAACTTATGTCTCAGGGTGATAGGTTATCAGCTTTCTTTAGATCTTTGCAATTTAAAGCTCTGATGCCACCACCAGGCGCACGACTTGTCCGTCCCGTCACTTTGTCATAAAAAAAATCATATTATTATGCTTTTATGACTGAATGGGGTGCACGAAAGGAGCCTCCCCGCACGATGTACCATTCCGTTGTTGTATTCCGTCAGTCCACCCTGGTCAATAATCGGCGAGTACCTTAAGTCACGTTTTACTTTTTTTAAATTACTTAAAACATATTTGTTAAATATTCAGCAATCTCCAGCATAGCTACCGATGTGTCGGAGATGTGGGCGTTTTATTGTTAACTTTGGCTAGAACTAATAGAATATCTGAACGTTAATTATTACAATGTCACAATTGAGTTATTATTTACAATTACCCTATTATTTACAGTTGTTTTATTATTTACAATTGCACTATTGTTTACAATTATATTTTTATTTTACAATCCATAATTGTATCAAATTGTACACGCCTGTGTCGTCTACTACGTGTTCCGTGTCTTGTGTTCCCTATTGCCGAATCCACTGAAAATCTGCGTCGTGTGCACATGCAGTGAGGCGATACCAAGCTGATTTGATGACGGATTCCGTAACAGCACAGCATAGACACGTTATGGCGTATCGTTTGATTATTTATTAGCACAGTTTACTTGCTTCCTGTTAGTGTGATATTTGTGTGTATTATCTAATTATTGTTTTTTTTTTCCTTTTTTATTACGATTTATTTCTTACATGTTATAATTAATTATGTTTCGTAATTGTTAAATGTATGTGTGCTATGTGGTTTCTTTATGGAATAAATATTTCTTTCTTTCTGATTGGTAAGTCCTTTCACCACAATGGCAAGCATTATAGTGTATATCAATACGACTAGAAGAAGAAGATTGCTAAATCAAATTATTAAATAGAATAACAAAATAAAAACATATTAACGAGTGGTATTGTACTCTTGTATCTGCTCGGTACCATTACCATCGGATAGATCGGTTTGATTACCAGTGTGTAACGAACACAGAAACCCAAAAACTCGACTTAAAAAGAATGCATTCTTTTGTTTGTTTTTTTTATACGGACGAGTCGTGCGCCTGATGGTAAGCTACACGTCTGTCCATAACAATTGCAGTTAGCTTTAAATTGCAAAGATCTAAGGGGCACTGCCACTACGCCCGTCACCCTAAGACACGTTGACATGTCCCATGTGCCTGTAATTTCACCAGCACCCTTACCCTTCAAAATCGGAACACAGTAGTGCTGGCATTACTGCTAGGTGGCAGAAATAGGTAAGGTGGCAGTACTTCCCTAGACGAACTCTATCACAAGGAGCTCTACTGCTACAAAATTGTCATTCATTTAGTTCTCAATTATGTACTTTAATTCTTAATCATTTTGCTGTTGCTTCTCCTACTAAATAAAAGAAATAAAAAATAACAACAACATTAGTTACGAAGACAATTTTGTGTTACAGAGTCTGTTGGTCGACGCGTTCAGGAAACTCATTGCTGCCTACGAATGGTAATGTAAAAAAATCCAGATTACAGGCCGTTTGTGACCGAGGGTAAATGACCTGCAGTGAACCACCGATCACACTAAATGGGATAGCTCTTAACAAGCTTAAATGGCTCTTAAACTCAAGTATCTGGGACATTTAATTGCGCCCGACCTCAAAGACGATTACAACATTGAGTGGGAAAAAGCTTTGTCATTAAGGGATTGGGTCACAGGTTCGCACGATGCTCGCGATGCAATAGCCACGTTAGCACTTCTTTTCAAGGCTTATTGTTTCTCTTTTCACACAAGTGGCCAGTCCCATATATTACTACTTAAGTTTTGTTCATAGCGCCCCTCCCTAAATCCCTATCAACCTTTGATTATAAGGGAAGGGCACTATTACCCGTACAAGCAAGCTTGCATAGGGACCTAATCAGTCAGGTCCTGACCCTAGATTAGCCGATAACACTTCTCTAACTAACGATTCTCAAAAGACGTATCCGACTTTGCTTTGGGCGTGCAAGGTGCACATACAACACCCTCTCTGTTGTCCAGATAGGTACCGGAGCTCTGTGCTCGTTCACCTTCCGTTGTCCATTGTACAACTAACGGTTGCCACCACTAAGACGTTGACTCTAAATCAACTACCAAATTTCCACCACTTTCCAATTCCAAAAGTTCATAACCAGACCAGATGCCCTGGTCTTATCGAGGAGCCTATAGTCCTCCCAGAAAACCTTATAGTAATATGATAACGCACACGCATAGCCCCGCACCAAGGAAACCCTGTATCGCAGAAGCCGTGGACACATACATAGGTAGAAAACCACAAATTACACCCAACTCAATTTTTTTTTAATTATTTTTGATTCCAAGGGACGGGATGAACATATGCGCCTTGATGATAATCGACACGCCTGTCTATAGCATTTACAGTGCCACTCAGAGCTTTAAATCACAAAGATTTTTTAAAGGGTAAAGTTGCTGGTGAAATTACAGGCACACGGGACTTCTCATCTAATGTTTCAGCGTGACAAGGGCAGGGGCAGTGCCCCTCATGTCTTTGCGATTTAAAGTGGCACTGCAACTGTTACAAACAGGCGTGTAGTTTACCATCAGGCGCACGACTTTTACGTCCAGTCACTTGATATTATAAAAAAAGTTGGTTGTTATTATATAAAGTATTATCCTAATTGTAATGAGATAATATCATTAATAGAATTTCCTGCAATATTCACAAACTTAGGTTCGGAGATGTAAATGAGGTTACTATAACTTCGCCAATTTCGTAGCGTGTCCTTTGCCTATTTGAGATTAATCAAACGACAGATTAGTTGGACTTCTTATTAGGTTTTACGAGCCAATATCCTTGTTTAACCTTGGATACTTTTACAAAAGTTCCAGCCATAAACTATTTAGCCACCAGTAACCAGTTAGCCAGTAGAACGCAATTGGCCAGCGTGGCGGACTACGGCCTAAAATCTCGCGTGAGAAGAGACCCGTGCACAGTGAGACGTATAAACGGGTTGATGATGTATTAAAAAAACACGTTTTTACGTTACAAATTCCATTATTAATATTATAACTCCAAATTTGTAATTCACAATCTTTTTGTTTTAAACTAACTTTCTGATGTTTAATTAATTACAGGGGCGTACTAAGTGAGATATTATTTTTTTCTCCTCCTGTTCCATAAACCATGGTTTCAAAAGAAGAACGTCGTATTACCGCTAACTAAAAGAGTTTCTTGTGTACTAAAAGTGTTCTTGAACAGAATAACTTCACTATATGTATTTGTGAAATTATTAAAATTCAATTCATTTTTTTTAATAATATATTTAAATGTTACATAACAAAGATGACGCTACTCAAACGCTCTACTGCCTCGTGATTGGTTAAAATATAAGCGGTAATTGGCCAATCATGGACACTTCTTTCTTTGGCTTTTGTTTTGTAGCGTATGTTTGACTTCCTCTTGAGTTTGCTGTCGTGGATTGTCAACAAAAATAATCATTAATAGATATTGGTTGTGTTTCATTATTTTCATTTACTCGTAGAAAAAGTATTGTATGCAATCATTACATAACTAGATCTTAAAATAAATTTCCCGCATTGTTAAACAATTGCATAATATATTTTATATTAACCAATAGTCTGATGAAAAGCAATTTTGAAATAAAGTTACAATAAACATAATACCTACGTCCAAGTATCGTTACTTGGACACAGGATTTGTTATTAAGAACTGAATCCAAAGTATTAAAATGAATGTGACGTATATTTTTTATCCACAAGTCTTTAGAAATGCATAGTCACGTGCAATATATACTATAGGATCTGTATGATCCAAAGGAAGACTGCTACGATGTGCTTTTACTTTAAAATGATAAATTAATGGACAATTTATATTATTAAATAAATTCATACACTTTTTTGTGAAACTAATCGATTTGTTTGTTAATATTCATATTTCATTTTTCACTTTATAATAATTTGTACAATTATATACACACAGACATATTATCTTTCTCTCTCACACACACGTACATTGACACACACACACACACACACTGCGAAAATCGACCAACACAAAGAAAAACTATCATAAGTTTCTTATAGGTGTCACTGAAAGCTAAAAAACTGTTTAAACCCAATGCGAACTCGTAAAATCTGCTGTCTCGTTCTGGACCTCACTTGGCAACTACCAGTTGTGCAATACAAAACGGGAGATGAGTGTACCAATAGCTCCGGTACCTATCAGGACAATAGGAAGGGTGCAATAGGTGTGCGAACGGGCTGGTCTTAGGTCAGGACGTGACTGATAAGATCCCTGTGCTTACTTACTGCGTACTTGCTTGGATAACAGTGCCCTTCCCGTACAACCATAATGTTGGGTACGCAGGGCACCATAATCAAAACTTACTAGAAGATACCGGATTGTTGCTCAGTCGGTAAGAGCCCCGATGTGGCAACAGACACTGGTTCGAATCAAATGAGATCGAAGTTTTATGATACCATCGGGACGAATAAATCGTTGTGTCTGAGGATAAGCGACACGCGTGTCCATAACAGTTACAGTGCCTCACAGAGCTTTAAATTGCAAAGGCCTGTTACCCTGAGACATAAGCTGATAATTCTCCTGTGCCTGTAATTTCACGTTAATTGTCACGTTACCGCTTGGCGGCAGAAATAGGTAAAGTGGCAGTACTTTCCTGGGCGAACTTTTCCCAAGGTGCTTACTGCTACTAGTCTTTTTACTTTGATTTAAACTTTCACAATTTTCACACATTATTTGATTTTTTTTTAGTTCAGGACTTAATCATTAATAAAATATATTTTAATTGTTAGTGACAACCCTAACGCACAAATAAATAATGAAAACCATGTGCGGATAGTTAGAAAAACTTGCACGACTAGAAGATACGATTGACACCCACCCTACAGTCCCTTCAAGATCATGGACGTTGCAATACGTCCGAAACATTGAAGTAATTAAAATATGTTTTATATATGATTAAGTCCCAAACTAAAAAAAAAATCAAATAAGAACTGATTTTTCTTTGTGTTGTTCGTGTAGTGTGTAGTAAGTAGTGATTGTAGTCGCACGCTTGGTCACAACCTCATCTGATTTGAAGCTACGATGTAACCGACGATGGTACGCTTTGGTCTAGTAAATACCTATTCACTCTAGCCTTGAATAGCCCGAAATATCCCTTAAACTGGAAACAAAGTTGGTAATTAGATTGAGATGAAGGAGCAAAAACATTAATTTATTATAACTAAGGCCGCCTCTGTGCTTTATTTATCCAAAACAAATCTGAAACGAAACTGAGTTTTGCCTAATCTTGGCGTGCCTCGAACTCATCAAGCACAACTGAAAGTAATTGATAACTTCTGCGAACTTTCGCAATTGAAGGATCAACGAAACCGACACCAAAGGTCGCCTAAAACATTAAAATTCTTTTCTTGATGAGTAACTTTACTGAGTAAATAAATAAAATTGTTATTATTAATTCACACTGGGACAGCTGCTTCAGATGTACCAAGCACAAGTCCGGTCATGTGTGGAGTACTGTTGCCACTTATTTATTTTGTTTTTTTTGTGTTCAGGTTACAAAGACCCATAAATACATACCTTGTGACGGTGTGACCTCCTTACACCGTCATCTCACCTTTTGTATCGTCTCTCTCCGCTTGTATCCTATCCTTTTTTTATTTTACTTATATTTAAATTTTAAATTTGAATTGTTCCATCTTCCTTCACTTTCTCATTTTGTTTTCGTACCACGGTCACTCCCTGCTCGACCGCCACAACAGTCGTAGCTGTTTTCAAATTCCATCGCGTGTAATCGCTGATTTTGGTTCTTTACTACGTTTATAATCCTTAAATAAGCTAAATCATGTGTAATAATTTATAAGTCTACAGCCTTCATGTACCTATATCTGTAATTCAGTTACTCGGCCCATTTAGGGCCCCTTCTTTTAACTTTACTTCTTTAATAAATTTTGTGGACAGGAAGTTTCCCGTTTCACTGCCGTGAACCTGTTCACGGCTAGTTAGGGTTACAACCCTATCAACCTTATAGACTAACATACATAATAACACAAAAAAACACTCATATAATATATACCTTAAGGAATAACATACATACAATATAATAACACTATTTCTAACTAATCTACACGAATTGCACTTGTCGGCTATGTGTGGCGTAATCTGGTGTCAGGTAACCGGCCGCGGAATCGCCGATACATGACACCCTTAGGCCAAAACTCTTCCTTCATGAAGGTCGATAAATGTTCTGTCGGCAATCTCACCACAAACGAATTAAAATTTACGTTGAGGCGGGACTCCAACCGCTCGACCCTCAGGGTGTATTTGGCTTTATGTCTGATGTACTCCACTATCTCCTCAGACTTCGTGGAGTAATGAAGTCGTGACAGATACAGCAGTGTCGTCGGTATGCCCGGACGCAGCAGGAAGTTCGGTCCTGTCGGCGCTGTGCCACACTGGTTCGGGCAAGTGGGCTTCCTCTTCCTCTTCACCACCTTTGTGAAGCCGTCCTCATCGCACCGGTCCATCTACCTCTGTGGTTTTACAACTTCAAAAACAGGCTCACGGGGATTGTTTTTGCTCTTAGCCTATTGCCACCGCTCGAATTTCGAAGTGGCGGGTCGGCTGGTTACAGCGGCGTATGCACGTGCAGGGGCTGACATGCACACGCGTGACGTTTCCGCCAGGACGGAGTGTGATAAAATCGTGTAGACTCTTCACGCCTCCATCCCTCCGGCGAGGCACTTATGGCATGGCTCTGCTAAATACCAACTGGCAACCTTGGATTCAACAGACAAGCGTGTTAATAGGCTTACAGGTGATTCGGAATTAGCAGAGGCGGAGCTGCACAGCCTTGAATACCGCCATTGAGTTGCCAGCTTATCGGTATTGTAGGATATATCACGGAGAGTGTGCAATGGAATTGCATAATTTGATTCCGTCTTCCCCTTTACATCATCGGGTGAATAGATCACAATAAAAAATTCCTTCGATTTGACACGACTCGAACCAGCGTCTATGTGCCAAACTAGGGCCACCGCTCTACCAAGTGAGTCATAGATCGGGTATTTATTTATTTAAGGACAGCCAGTAGTAGATACAATAAATCTAGGGAATAATGAAGACTTAAAAATACATTTAATTCTAATTGCACTACCTGTAGGTGCCACAACATGCAATAGAAAACAAAAAGAAAATTTAAGCAATGACAGGGGGTATAAATGGAATATAAACAAAAAAAATATTGTAACTAATATTAAATAAAGATATATATAGATATATAGAATAAAATAAACATTATGAGGTACACCCAGATGGATTCATTCGTATTTTAGATTTAAAAACATAGATCGAATCGTTGAACACATCTATTGTTTGATCAAGCGCGTTAAAGCTTCTTGACAATCTAGCGATATCGGAGTGATACTTAAGGTTGGTCCTAGAAAGCGGCGGATGGAGTACTGCGACCGGGTGACGGGGCACCCGGCTTGGGACGCGGATTTTAAATAATTGTAAAAGAGGAGGGCAATCTATTTCGTTTCTCAGGGTTTTATACGTGAAAACCAGACGTCTGAGGTCAGTTAAACTCTCCATTTTGAAATGCCTTAGTTTATCTAAGTAGGTTGGGCGTTCATTAAGCTTTCTACATGTGTTTGTAAGATGCCACAAGAATCTCTTCTGTATACGTTCCATTCGTAACCGGTGCATTGCATAGTGTGGCGACCACACAATACTGCAATATTCTAGAGTACTTCTTACATATGCGTTGTAAATAGTTATTTTCGTACTGGGATTTTTAAAAACTTTACCATTTCTCATGATGAAACCAGGCAGTTTGGAAGATTTGGCTATTATTTTATCGAGATGTGGTAGAAATGTAAGCTTACTATCAAAAGTAACGCCCAAGTCGCGTATTTTATTGCATTCCTCCAGAAGTTCACCATCAATATTGTAAACTGTATTGTAAACCGAATAGCAGACCTTACGAATTTCTCTGTGTTTGTTATAGATTTTTTGTGCTTTTTCAGCTATTATCGCCGTAACGCACCTGTGAGAAAGTTTCTCATTATAGATAAACAGAGTCCAAAATCTAAACAAAAGTGTTAAAAGAGCAAAAAAATCCATTTTAAATGGTAGTTTCTTATTTTAGACGATAATAAAACTTTAAAACACTTTTCGAGCTGTGAACTGATAAAAAACTTAGAGCAATCACATTTTTGCAATACATATTTTTACTTAATTTCGTTTAATACAATGATTATAATAAAAGACTGTGTTTAAGGTCGTAAATAACTTTATGACACGGGCAACACAATCGGGAACAAAAACTTTTTTGTTCCGGCATTTTATCGTGTCATAGATGTCATTCGTTGCTCCGTTTCTCGCCCTCGAATGTTTTCTTGTCTTCGTAGCGCGTTTGTTAGATTATTCGGTGTTGTTGTTCATTGGTAATATTTTGTAATAGATCATTAAAATCATGGAAAATGAGAACCTCCTTCTTTTCCTATTCGGTTAAAAATAAAAGGTTTAGCACACCTGCATTTACTCTTTGACAGTGACATTTCAAGAAATTTATTTGTTTATATTTTGAACATCTAATTATGATTCATACTATATGTATATTACTTAGGAGATATCTATGGGCTCGGAGGTCAGAGAGTTAAAAAAAGTTATTTGTAACAAAATATTCAGTCACAATTAACTTTTCGAGCTTCATAATTGAGTTTAATGGTCCTTAAAATATTCTCCAGGACAATTTGCTGCTTTACATGCTAATTTTAATTCTAAAATTTATAGTCTAAGATTTTGACGTACAAAATCTGAAATTGCTCACGCGTAGTTTAATGGTCGGTTTGCGCCGGCGCGCTGAAAATTATATGAAATAAGAACAGGCGGAGAAAATTTGTCACGAATCTGACGTCGACAAGCGCCCGATGGCGACAGACGGAGCAGCGGGCGCCATGATGCGTTGTTAAAACCTTGGAAAATTTTCAAATTTTGGGTTAAATGTGACTTTAATAAATAGGAAGGCTTCGTAGGAAATGAAACTATTTTTCCGGATTTAAATGGCGTATGTTTGTTTTTTCAAAGAAACCAACGTTTCGAGCCCTATACAGGTCCCATGGTCACGGTTGACTGAAGTGGTAAAGTCACGAACCAGTTACGTCTAATATTAATGCAAACCACCTCATTTTTCGCTTAGTTACAAAAGTTATTAATTTAATCCTGAAAAATAGTTTCATTTCCTATGTGTAACAATCGCGAAAACCTAAGAACTCGATATATACGGCTTCTGATAAAGACCAAAATTTAGCAAGTTCTCTGTTAGTACTAAAAGAGAAATTTCTCTATATAAAAATTATGTGCAAAATTATATATTTCTTATTAAATAACTCGTTTTAAACTTTTGTTTTAGGCTGTTTTCAGGTGTATCTATATTTTGTAAGAACAATAACGTTCTTCTTTTCAATAGTAAATTCCTAAGCCATTTCATCTAGCAAAACAGTATTTCCTGCTTCTTCTCAGGTGTATCGCCCTAAGTAAGCATACACCAGAAAAACATATACAAAATATCACAATTGCCATCACCACACAAAGTACGTCTCAAGTTAAACGGGTGAAGTTTATGAACGGCTGATATTTGGGTTAATGTTCGGAAGAGCCATTAATTTTGCATCGATACTTATAACTTTGATGCTTTTACTGTAATTTAGTCGTACGATACGACAGAGACGAGTAGTCGCCGTGACGACATGATGTGATATTATACATGGGACTTGTCAACTTATGTCTCAGAGTGTCGGGGGCAGTGCTTCTCAGATCTTTGTGATTTACAACTCTGAGTAGTATACAACTGTTAAGGATAGGCGTGTCGCTTATCTTCAGGTGTACGACTTGTTCGTCCCATAACTTAGTTATTATAAAAAAAAATTGACGACCTCGGTGACCCAACGGTATGCACTGTAGGAATTGGTTGTATAGACTCCGGATTCGATTCCCGGTAGTACCAACTGGGAAATGAACTTTCTAAATATGTTCTGGTATGAGTGTTCTAGGTAATGCCCCGAAGTGAATTCCGTTACTCTGGTACTCATATTCTCGACTTTGAGACCAGGTAATAAGTGTGGTTGTTCGTAATATATTCGTAATATAATATGTAATATATTTAGCTGCATGATATATTTTTTGTAAGACGGTTATTTAATAGTAAATAACTACACCATTTGACTAGCAAAACAGATTTTCCCGCTTGCTTCTTGTCCGGTAACTCGCCTTAAATGCGCAGACAGAAACCGCGCTTTTCCAAGCATTCTAATACTTTGACTGACAACGCGACAGGGCTCCGTCACTTTCTCAAAGTTACACAATAAGTGCCTACCGCCGAATGTACCGACGTCGGCACAAGCGCTCATACAAATCTCCCATTTACGAGCATTCGGCTCCAGACAGCGGGCAACGTTATTTTCACCCCTCTGAGCGCGTGCTTGGGTTCCTTTAACCTCATAGTGAACACCTGGTGTCACTGGTCAGATTTAGTAGTCTATTATCGCCAGAGATCGGAATGGGTAGTTTTTTATGCCTAAACTTCGAGGAACATAGACAGAAAATGGCGACTGCCCAACGACAATATTTTTTAGGTCCTTGACCTTTTCGGGAGTCGAGAAATCACTTAAGAACGTAAAAAATGTACGTAATTGGGAACAGGCAGGTACACTATATTTATCTTAACTTTGCGACGCACAGTGGGTTGGATTTGCGATATTGCGGACATTGGATTTTTTTTCACCATACCTTTCTAAAAAAATGCCAATCGAGAGATCCTATTGTCCTAATTAAATATTGTCATATCATATTTTGCTATAAATCTAATAGTTTAGTAGGAAAAAAAATAAAATGTGTTTTTTGTATGGGACCTTTAGGGCCCCATCGTTACAAAATCTTAGTTGATCCAGGCTTGGAATCACTTGACTACAGACGTATTATTAAACCTATCTTCTATAGATTTGCATACTAAACGCGCGGTCAAACCTGCCTTTTTACTACTTATACGCTTCAGAACATGTGCAATATGACAAGATAAATATAATGTACCTGCCTGTTCCCAATTACATCAATTTATAATGTACTTAAGTGATTTTCTGAATCTTGAACAGGTCCAGGACCTAATAAATATTGTCGTAAGGCAATCTCCATCTTCCGTCTATGTCCCTCAAAGTTTAGGTAAAAAAACTCTACCTATTCCGATCCCTGATTATAGCGTAAGTATTTGCGATTTTATATGAGATTAATGTACCTAGTATTAAGTAATCTGTGAACGCGGTCAATACGCCTTAAAGATGCTATAAATCTAAATAAACGCAATACGCAGAACGCCAGAACGCGTAATTTACTGAACCCCTGAACGGAAATCCTTGTTTAGATATTAAACAAAGGAATAACAACGTTTGTATTATTACAAAGCAGCTGGAACTAGCATTTTTTTTTTTTTTTTTTAATATTCAATTTATCCAAATCCTTCTTAAAAAGCCATCATTCTAATTAACAAATTTTAATTCATGCCACGTTTAGACACGGTAAAAGACAATACATATTTATAAAACATTGACTGTACCGAGATCGCCTATCGGTCGCTAAATCTAAGCGACTGTAATTTAAAGCGGCATTTAAATAAAGCGAATTTTATTAAAACGACGTCTCTAGTCAGCTGCTGTAAAGGCACCTGCCTGAGTGAAGAAATAGATTTCTCACAGATGGCGCTACGGCAAATAAAATCATTAAAAAAGAAAGATCTGCAACAAACACGTAGAAAAATTCGTAAGATCTGGTTGTTCGTTTGCTCAGTTGGGAGAGCGTTTGGCACGGATTGCTCGAAGGCGCTGGTTTGATTCCAGCCGGATCGAAGGAATTTTTCTTAGTGTTCAATCTTTGCACTAACAATTTTAATTTTAATTTAGTCAAAGCTAGATATCCTAGAAACACAAGGTATAAAATAGTAATACGGCCTTTGGGCCGTTTTTGGGCGTTGTTTGCAATGCCTTAACTTGCAAAATCCTAGAACTGTATCAACTATTTTGAAAATCCAACTACAATTGGAGAGGCTCCTGCAGGGGAGTTGATTCTACACGCCACAAATAACGCAACGCATCTGCTCCTAGTCTTCCTACTTGACTTAAAAAATATACGAACACGACTATACGCCGAATCGAAAGTATTTGAAAATACTAGAACCTCTGCTATGAACGTAATATCTCTATTGACTGTGTAAAATATTTGCTTCCAAAGTTTTATCTTTTCACGTAACCTCTGGAGGATCTACGCAATTTTCAGTACAAATATTTTACGCGGTGGCTTGCTCTTTCAAGACTTACACACTTGGTAGAAGTACCGAATCTGGTTCTTGTGTGACTAAGGGAATTGATTTAATTTAAATTATAACGAGAATCCGGCCGGATTTTTTCTAAGTTGTGTTCGATATTTGTATTAATAATTATAACAAACTAGTGGAGTAATTACACAAAAAATAATTGAATTCATGGTGGTGAAACATTTTCACATTCATAAAACACACATCATTAAAAACACTTAATTACAGTGAATAGCGACATCTCTAGGGCTACTACTAGCTACTAAGCTGTAAAGGTGCCTGGGTGACGAAATAATTTCATAGATTTTTCATAGATGGCGCTACGGTTAAAATCGTTAAAAGCCAGATACAAAGATCCGACAAACAAACACATAGAAAAATTGTGAGGTCCGCTGGTTCGTTCCGTGGCTTAGTCGGCATACCGTCTGGCACGGTTTGTCAACTAAGCCACGTTTCTTTAATAAAAAACACTTAATCTATACACGATTTTCACACATTGTTTGATTTTACAATCGAGACTTAATCGTGTATATAGCAAAATCGTATATAAAACTCACCATAGCGAAAATAGTCAAGGAACAATTACATTGCAGCTAGGTATTAAGAACCGTCAGCCCAATAAGTCTACAATAGCCGAACATTTGTTGGAATCAGGACCAAACCAGTAATTGAACTTCATAACCCCAAAGATCTTTTCTACAGAAAGTCATTACTAGAGTAGAATTGTACGTGAATCTCTTAAAATTAAAAAAAAACAAACATCGTAATCACAACCGAGAAGACGGTTTTCATCATTCATCGTCGTGGAATTCAGGCATCAACAAATGTAAGCGACATCAAGTATCGCCCGACAAGTTGCCGGATATCGTGAGTTTCTTCATCTTCAGTCTCTTGAAGACCATGGACGTTGCAACACGTCCGAAAGTAAATATAACATTTTTTATATACGATTAAAATCCGATTTTAAAATCAAACTACGAGAGTTAGGAAGTCGCCAGACTCATCGTCACAAGCCGATCAGAAGAATCTTTACAACCATGTAATTAACATGCTACATCTTTGTCGCTCTTTTTCCACGGACAATAAAGCTTTTACCAGCCGATCAAGCCGATTGTAGATTAATAATAAAGCACTAATTCAAAGAAAGTATGCACAAACATGAAATTTAAAATACTGATACTCATTTCCTTACTTGAGAGTCCATACAACCTTAAATGACTTTGGTTGAGTGCATAAGAGTGAAGGTGTTGAAACAATCACTTTGGCAAAAATAAATAGTCGATATATAGAAAACAGGATTCCTTAAAATTTTCACAGTAGAAAAAAAACAAACTTACCTCGAAACTTTACAAGAAAACCGCTGTATACAATAAGTACTTTAAATATACCAGTGGTTTTTTTTTTTATGTCAACTGAACTAAACAGAACACGTATAGTATACGATACACATTTTTCAAATGGTTTTAATTTCGTTTGTAAAAAAATTAATCCTGAAATAAAGCCAGTGTTCCTGCCGTTGGACCCAAGCAAAGTGAACCATACTGGTACGAGAAAAATGTATTTCGAGCTGAGGTAGTTAGTATGTTCTTAAAACATCGCAACTACGCTATTAGAGTCTTAAGATTTTTTATCATACCAAGCGATGGGATGAACATTGAACAAGTCCTACGCCTGTCCATAACAGTTGTAGTGTCTTTCAAAGCTTTAAATCATAAATATTTACGGGGCACTGCCACTGCGACCATCACCCTGAAACATTATGGCATTTTAAGTTTATTTAAATGTTATCATAGCTTCATTAGATTAATTTATAATTAAGTAAATTTATCTTTAGATTTAATAAATGTGGTGACTTCCTTAGCCGAAATTAAAGTAATTATTACTAAAATTGAGGGACCTTTAATGAGGCAACTTATTACATTTTATTAAATCTAAGCTACATATACTACAGAGTTCAATAAAAAAACAGATAACAGTTAATCGGATTTTTAGCTTGTTTAGAAAATTCTTAATTGAGTCAATGAATGCAATACAAAATTCAACTCACTACATAAAATTGTTGCTGTAAATATTGTGCTCTTAGAGTGTTTCAGACAAGTTGTTTATCGTCTTATACAACATCTTGTTTATTTCAATGTGCTAATAGGTGGGGTGGAATCTTTGGCGCGAAATAGTACCATCTACCTTTGTCCCACTTTTTGTTCGTGCGATGCTATTCAAACTATGACCCACCTCACTTCGATGCTTGCGTGCCCTAACACCATAGACGCTTGAGGATTTAATGACGGTTACTAGTGACGCAGTCGGCGTAGCTGAGTTCTATGCCACAATAGTTTTTTTTTTGTGATACGAAGTTATGAGACGAACAAGACGTACACTTCATGGTAAGTGACAGGCTAGTGACACGCAGTGTCACTCCGACATCTGACAGCAGTAATGATCGGAATGCAGTAATGCCCACATTACTGCTTGGCAGCATAGAAGGCTGTCGGTGATACCTGAATTGAAAACGGACCATGTCCCGTAAGGGTGGCAATTAGAGTGCGAAGTTCTTGAGAGCATTTCTGCTTTTCGTTTTTGAAGGGTAAGGGTGCTGGTGAAATTGCAGGCAAATGGGGCTTTTCAACGTGTCAAGGTGACGGACGCAATGGTAGCTCTCAAATCTTTGCGATTTATAGCTCTGAGTGGCAGTGAACTGTTATGAACAGGCGTGTTTCTTACCACCAGACGCACGACTTGTTCGTCCCGTCACTAGTGTATATAAAATAAACCTTATCCAAGTCGCTAAACTAGTTATAATAACAGTTAAACCATTGAATTGCTAATCTAGATATCATATCATTTGAGTTATTCATTCTGTTAACTAAATTCCAAGAACAGCCAACATTTCGGTCTCTATAAGTTATCAAACGTAATCATAAGGCTCTTCGTTTCTCGTATAGAGCTTAATCAAGTATTAAATTGGCATCCAAGTTAAATTACATTTCTACACGTTATAATAAAGGGGTTGTATTTCTATTTTGAAATTTAATAGAGTCCGTGAAATCGAGCGTTTGCGGTTCACACAGCTATAACTAGAAGCTATAGCAAGATTTTTTATTGCTTGTGTCAACTCATATGCTGAAAAGATTATTATTCATACAAAAATGCTTCGATCTGACTGGACGCGAACCAGCGTTTTCTGCTACACCGGGCTAACTCTCTTACGAACTGAGCTACAGATCCAGTTAGTTGGTATTGATTTTTTATCAATAATAATAACAAGAAAGTAGTGAAATATTTTCACAAAAAATATATGAATACCATGATAATAAAAGGAATTTGTTTTGTTTTTGTTCTACAAGAAACTACAATAATAATTTATAAATATCGCTGTTCATAATTATCTTTAATTCTTATTAGTCAATAAATCCGGTATTTAAGCTTTTGTTGTACCTTTCCCGTATAGCAGCCGGCTCTCGGGTTTCCCAAGCAGTCTATTACTTTTTGTGAAATAACAGTAATGAAAACTTAGTAATTGTAAAACTATCATAATATCACAATCCACTGCGCTGGCCCGATGCGGATTGGTGATTTCACACGTTTTCTAAACCTTCCTCGACATTATGTTTAATTATATAATTTGGTCAGATACGTTCAAAAGCACACAAAAGAATGGCTATAAAAAAAAATTGTCAAAGTATAATAATAAACGAATTCGAAATAACAATAAATCGTCGGCTTATTGCAAGAAATTTAGTAAATGACTTCTTGTAATAAACCGTACCGGCCTAGCAAATGGCGTCATCCGTCATGATTTTTATATTATTTTTATAAAAGTACCGTACATAGTTATTTTACTTGACATTGGCGAAATAATCATTTACTTAGATTGGGCCATAACATTTAAAAGAAGAAGAAGTGTAGAAATATTTGTATGTATAAAAACGGTCTGTCGCCAACGCTATACGATGTAGTAAAATACGTTTTACATAAATAATAAACGAAAAACAATATCGAACGAATTTAATCAGGCCCATGTTTCGGGAATTTTACAATTCCCCTCTCATAAAAAATCCTAACTTTACTTATGAAACACAGATCAAAGTATCGTTTGATGATCTCTGCGTTATTAAAGTGAGTCCATTCAAATCAGAAATCAAAAATATTGATTTATGAACTGGTGGATTAAAGGTGTTACATATGCATGCATGCATTTGATTTACAGTTTCTTACCCAAGACAGGCGTATAAGGTCTTAAAATTACAGTCATTAAAATTCAATTAAGATATATAAAACAAATTAAACGTCCTTAAAATAAAATTAAACATGATGTACATTTGTCAAATATTTGATATTTCTTTATAAAATTCAATTAGATTATAGAAAACATTGTCAATTAGCCATCTCTTTAGATGTACATTGAATTGATTACCATTTAGGTGTTTAATATAAAATCGGGATTCTGTTCATCAATTCATGAATCAAGATAATGTTTTTTATTACACTGAGGACAAGACGGTTCTTGTTCCTTACGTTAACGAAATGTACATTATAATTATTAGTAAAAAAGTTGCTGTGATTATGTACAATAGGCATATTTCCAAAATGTATTTTCCTGCACGAAACCCTTATCTTTGTACAGAGTTCTAAGAGAACTAAAGATTATGCGTAAACACTGTTTTTGTATACAAAGAATTTTATAAGGATCGAAACAGGTGAAAAAATGATGGGCTATATCGAGCGAATACGATGGATGCAGTAACACATGCCACCCTAACTGCAATATTCTTTGACGGCTTTATATAGTTGTGTATGATTTGGCATTATCATGAAGAAATATGTTTGTATGATACCAACAAGTGACGGAACGAACAAGTCGTGCGCCTGGTGTTAAACGACACGCCTGTTCATAGCAGTTGCAGTGCCACTGAGAGCTGTAAATCACAATTTTGGGGGTTAAGTAGCTCGCGTCCGTAGGCTGTGTACCCTCGAGACCCTACACGTGACCCCTGGGTGGTGCCAAATAAGCTACAAACTCCGGTGGTAGAACTTGGTCGTGGCTGGTGACCACCCTCTGGGCGAAGCCTAGCCGCCAAACAGCTATAGCTGTGTTCCGGCTTGACGCCCAGAGTAGCCGCTCTAGAGTGAAGGGTCTGTACAGTTGCACTGCACTGATTTGGTTGATCTCGGGGCTCCCTTGTTGTTGCGCTGGGAACCTAGATGCGGAGGGTAGCGGGATCCGAAGCACGGTGCTCCGCTGGCCGACCGCAGGTAGTAGGGGGCCCAATAAATAAAAGTAGCTGACTAGCCTCCAGTGAAAGGCTGCCCCGCCAACTCGCGAAAAATCCCGGGGTGCTCCATCGTGCCGGTTGGCGACCGGATGAAAGGACCCGATGGTCACTCCCGGGGGGGTTCGGGCGTCCCCGCGCGCTCCAGTCTAGTTTCCCATCGGCGTACCATATAGGGTATGTGCCGCATGACTTTCAGTAGTAGTGTCTCGTACAACTGCCTTCGCTCTCCCCATTCACTCTAACCCTAATATGAAAAGGTCAAGAAAATTGAGGAAGGCTAAACAGCGCATGCACGTCCATTCACTTAAAGTGCACCTCTCGAACATCCGAGGTCTGCACTCCAATCTCTCATCTGTCCACCACCATCTTGAGACTGAAAGGCCTCACATGCTCTTCCTCACGGAGACCCAAATTAGATGTCCTTCGGACACGGCGTATCTGCATTACCTAGGTTACATTCTGGAGCACAAATTTAAGCAGCGCGCTGGTACCTGCGTTTACGCTCGTGATGACATCTGCTCTAAACGTCTCCGTGACCTTGAAGACCCCGATCTCTCTGTAATGTGGGTTCTGGTAGACACTGGACTGGAACAAATTGTCTACGCCAGTGTGTACCGGTCGCATTCTGGAGACGCGGAGACGACTAGGCTGTTCAACCATCTCTGCAGCTCGGCGGAAACAGTCCAACAACGGTATCCTAAAGCACAACTTGTCTTTTTGGGGGACTTTAATGCCCATCACCAGGAATGGTTGTTCCCATACCAAAAAACCGACCACGCTGGAAGAGAGGCGCGGGCATGTGCTCTATCGCTAGACCTCACCCAGCTGGTGAGTTGCGCTACCAGGGTACCGGACGTTGACGACCACACTGCCAATTGCCTGGATCTTCTGCTGACAACCGATCCAGACCGCTACCAAGTATCGGTCTCATCCCCTAGTACTAGGGACATCCGATCACTGTCTGGTGAAATCTGTATCTGTCTACTCCCCGCCCGATCTCAGTACGGGAAGTACTAGGAGGATGTGGCGATACAAGTCAGCAGATTGGGATGCGATGCGGCATTTCTTTGCATCTTATCCCTGGCGGCAGCTGTGCTTCTCTTCTGACGATCTGACGTGCTGCGCGTCTGCCGTCTCTGAGGTGATTATTCGGGTCATGGAATACTTTATTCCGTATTTCGAAGTCTCCTCCAGCGGCAAAGCTCGCCCTTGGTTTAACGCTGAGTGTGCTTCTGCGGAAACGCTAAAGCAATCTGCGTACCAGGCTTGGGCTGATGCTCGAGATCGCAAAGCACCGGAAACCCTCCGTCTGAAGAAAGCCTTTAATAAAGCCGCTAGATCCTGCAAAAAAGCGATACGGAAAGCTCGCTTCGGCCATATTAGTCGTATTGGGGTCAGGTTAGCTTCATACCCATCAGGGCGTAAAGCATTCTGGTCACTCGCTAAATCGGTCGAAGCGAATTTCTGCAGGTCATCCCTTCCGCCTTTAATGAGAGATGACGGATCGCTGGCTCATACCGCTGAAGAGAAAGCAAATCTTTTTGTTTCTCTTTTTGCTTCCAACTCCCGTCTTGACGCTACTTTGCAAACACCACCTACACTACCTCGATGTGACTCGGAAATGCCCGAAATCACTATCCGTCAAAAAGAGGTGTTGAAAGCTTTACGCAAATTAGACGTCAACAAAGCCAGTGGCCCTGACGGAGTCCCAGCGATTGTCTTGCGGAACTGTGCACCCGAGTTGTCTCCGGTGTTGACTTTCCTGTATCGCCTCTCTATGAGTTCTGGACAAGTCCCGAAATCCTGGAAGCTTGCAAATGTACAGCCTGTACCTAAGAAAGGTAGCCATGCCGACCCATCTAATTATCGACCTATCGCAATCACCTCCATACTCTGTAAGACTATGGAGCGTGTATTGAACAGCCGTCTCCTTGGATACCTCGAAGATAACGATCTCCTCAGTGATCGACAATATGGTTTTCGCCGTGGACGATCTACTGGGGATCTTCTTGCGTACGCCACACATTTATGGAGCGAGGCTGTCGAGAAACGCGGTGAATCGCTTGCCGTGTCTCTCGACATATCAAAGGCCTTTGATAGGGTTTGGCATGATAGCCTGTTAAACAAGCTTCCAGCTTACGGAATTCCTGTTGGCTTTTGCACATGGATAGGCGATTTTCTGAAGGATAGGTCAATCCGTGTAGTTGTAGATGGTTACTCGTCTGCTCCTCATGGTATAAATGCCGGTGTACCTCAGGGATCTGTCCTCTCCGCCACTCTATTCTTGCTGCATATCAACGACCTGCTGCTGATGCCCGGTATCTTTGGGTACGCAGACGACAGCACAGTGGCGGTGAGTTATGTGCCAGACGCCCGAGACAACAGTGAAGAGATCCGGTGTAAGCGAGAGGCGATGGTCACCCGGTTGAACCTGAGTCTGAAAGCTGCTTCCGACTGGGGAGATGCTTACAGGGTCAGGTTTAATGCGGCTAAAACACAGGCGTGTCTTTTCTCATCAAAACGGAGTCCCCTACACCTTACTCCGACTTTCCGAGGTGTATCCGTGCCGATAAGGGACCACCTTGAGCTACTTGGTCTGGACTTATCATCCAACCTCAACTTTGGGCGATACATAGAGTGCTTAGCAAAAACTGCTGCCAGAAAACTAGGCATACTTTTCAAGGTCAGGCGGTACTTCACACCTGAACAGCTTTTAAATCTGTATAAAGCACAAGTTCGATCCTGTATGGAGTACTGCTGCCACCTTTGGGACGGCTCTGCCCAATACCAGTTAGCTGCCTTGGACTCGGTGGAGCGTAAAGCAAAGAGACTTATTAACAATAATCCTCTTGTGGAGTCGAAGCTCCAAAATCTCGATCATCGCAGAAAAGTAGCCTGCTTGTCGGTTTTCTATCGGATACATTTCGGGGAGTGTGCGCAGGAACTTTTCAATTTGGTTCCGCCCTCACCGTTCCTCCTTCGGTCGACTAGAAGGTCCGGAGCACTCCATTCTTATGTCGTTGATATTCCACCTATTCGCACTAAGCGCTTTGCCTCCTCCTTTCTGATGCGTACGGCAAAGGAATGGAATGCTCTACGTCTCGTAATGCTGCATCTGTATTTCCCGAAAAGTACAATTTGGGGCTATTCAAGGCTAGAGTGAATAGGCATTTTTTAGGCAAACGCGTCCCATCGTCGGTCACATCGTCGCTTAACATCAGGTGAGATTGTGGCCAAGCGTGTCTCTATTATATATTAAAAAAAAAAAAAAAAAACAAAGATGTGAGGTACCTGTCACTGCGCCTGTCAACCTGAGACATAAATTGAAAAGGCCCATATGCTTGTAATCTATCCCTTCAAACCTAGAACGCAATAGTGCTCACATTACTGTTTGGCGGCAGAAATAAGTAAGGTAGTAGAAATCACAAAGAGCTCTACTGCCAGCTACTGCTACTGAAATAGCCATTTTACCACACACGACCGGACATGTACCTGGTACAGCTGAAGCAACTGTCCCGGTGTGAAGCAACGCCTCACCGTGGAAAGAATACCAAGCTTCCTGGCTGCATTGTTAGCCATGGATTCTTTGTTATTATAGGTTATGCAAAAAACAATGGCGAACTCCTATATAATTTTTGACGTAATTTTGTATGCGTCTGTCTATGAAAAATATGTGAAAATATACGGTTTAAATTCCTAAACTAATTTGGTTTTGGATCTACTATTCTAAGAAGTCTGGAATTAAAAATATTCCAGTTTGAAGTTTTGAAGGTTATATTTTACATAATTGAATAAAATATATTCTGTGCATTATTATATCAAAATAAACTATAGAAGCCTTAAACAGAGTTAATAGAAGCTGAATGGTGTCGTGAGTTTGTGACGTAACGAAAGTTCAGAGGAAAATATTTTAATAAACAAAAAAACTGAGTTAATACATACCGTGGTGTCTATATAACTCAGGCAAAAATTATTTTTTGTGAAATAGGCCATCTATCCCTGACACCGGGAACTTTTTTGTCAGTTTTACCACTTATCGCGTGGAGGAATTATATTATTATTTTGAGGAGGAATTATCTACTTTATTTTTTGTTATAGATAGTTAAACCTCTTATTGCAAATCGATCGAAATTCCCTCATCCGATTCTAACTTTATGACAATGGCACCACCTCGAGCATATATCCTTTCAAACAAAAAAATAATTTTCAAAATCGGTACACAATTGACGGAGAAACGGAGAAATCGTTGAATACACTTTAAGTGCCTACATAATTTGAAGATTTTGCTCGATTTCCATAAGATCCCCTCATCAGACTTCGACTTGGTGACTATAGGATCACCTCTGCAGTGCACCCTTTCAAACAAAAAAAGAATTTTCAAAATTGGTGCACAATTGACGGAGAACTCGGTCAACATATAAAACATACATACAGCCGAACGTATAACCGGTGAAGTCGGTAAAAAATCTCTATTTGGCGCTTAGATGTCACTCAACGTTCAGAAACTAAGAAACCGACAGTTGTAGATATCAATCGGGTTACATACTAATTAGACATTTGAGTTTTATTTAAATATGATTTTATTTCCAAGCTCAGACAAGCCTTTAGTATAATTTGAAAAAAATGAACCAACTATTATAATTATATTATAATTATGACTTTTGAAGACGCTAAAGAATTCTTTTAACAAAAATTTCGCCATTGTTAATTTAACAATTGAAACATACAATTAATAAACACTTAACAAGTTTCCAAATAGTAAATAGTCATTTCATCTCCTTAATTAAGATGTCAATAATGAATCTTATTCGTAATTATTTTATCGTCGTTCATTAATTATGAAATTGTAGTTATGATTAGAGATCCATTATTTACCGTCTATCTCTGTGCATTTTAATAAAGATCACAGCATTCTTGGGCAACTCTTGGAAATATTTCTTGCTTTAGGAATTCAATTTAATCGCTATTCGTATTTTTTCTAATTTGATATCCAGTTAATGAGCTTTAAAGATAAATAATGAATACTAATACAAATACAAATAGTAGCAGTAGAGCTACTTGTGAGAGAGAGAGCTACTTCTAAGTTCGTCCAGGGAAGTACTGCCACCTTACCTATTTCTGCCGCAAAGCAGTAATATGAGCATTACTGCGTTTTGGTTTTGAAGCGTTAGGGTGCTGGTGAAATTACAGGCACATGGAACCTGTCAACTTATGTCCCAGGATGATTGGCGCAGTGACACTGCAACTGCTATGGAAAGCCGTATCTTAACACCTACTACGGACAGGTGCATCTTACCACCTGCTATGGACAGGTATATCTTTCCACCTGCTATGGACAGCCGTATCTTACCAGCTTACCACCAGGCACCGACCATATCTTTGGTACTCATAGTATGGACAATTAACTGCCTCCGTGCCCGAACGGTTACCGTGCAGAGGCCCCTAGTTCGATTCCCGGGCCGGGAGAAATATTTGTATGGCCTACGTTTATTTCTCTCTTGAGTTTCGGTGTAATTTGTTAATGTTTATGTGTGTGTCCATGGCACCCGCGATTATGGAGTTTGATGGATCGAACACCAATAGAATCTTACGTCAGGGAGCTAAAAGTGACCGACAAAGTTTGCAAAATCGGCAAGTTTAAGTGGCAGTAAGGCCAAGGACATGTCTGCAAGACGGCGGATGGTCGATGGAGCAGATTTGTTCTAGAGTGGCGAATACGTCACGGAAAACGTAGTGTAAAACGCCCTGCGGCAAGATGGACGAACGACTTAGGAAACGATAGACGTGGGCTAGGGTTCCACCCCTATATTGTTGATATGCCCAGGATTCGTACGAAGCGTTTCGCTTCCACATTATATGGTGAGCGGCTAGGGCACGCCCTTTTTTTTTTTTTTTTTTTTTGAAGGGGAGAATTCTTTATGGATATCCCTGAGCCCAGGGAGACTCAGGAGTTATGTGGGGACTCTCCCTCCAGACTGGAGGGACTACCCCACTAAAACCCCCCCGGGTTTCCTTCTCGCCGGTTGAGTCGGCGCCGTGGGATCAGTGAACATTCACCACGACGCCGCCCGGCCGCCCTAGCTTACGCCAGGGCTCCCGCGCGGCTTCGCCTTCTCCCCGTACGTCTGCGCCGGAGCGGGTGCGCGTCTGCCGCGTCCTCGTGCACCCGCTCCGCGGCCTCCTTTTGCGACATCCATAACCTCTGCGCAAAAGGAGGCCACCGCCTCCCAGGACTCCTCGCTATTGAGCATTTGAGTTTGAGTTTGAATTTGAGTGCGGCGCTGCTCATCCTACCGGCTACACACCTCTAGGGTGTGCTGCGCGGTGTCATCCGCAGCGCCGCACTCGTGGCACGACGGGGACAGTTCCCTCCTCGCCACCTTGTGCAGGTAGTGACCGAAGCAGCCGTGCCCGGTCAGCACCTGCACAAAGTGGTACGACAGTGGCCCGTGGGACCGGTTTACCCACTCTACGAGGACAGGGCGGATCGCCTCCATGGTACGAGCGCCATAGGGGGGATCCGCCAAGCCCTCTTTCCACCGGTCCCGCATGCGCTGCGAGGCGGCGCTCCCGCTCCACCTCTTGAGGAGCGGGTCGCTCTCCTCGGTCCCTCATTCCCCGCCGGTAGGTGCGGACCTCCGCCAGGACATCGGCTTCGAGGTCCCACGGCGGAGTACCGGCGAGGACGCATGCGGCAGCGCAGGCCACCGTCCTGTACGCCCTGCACATTCGCAGGGCGACCACCCTCTGGGGCCTCCTCAGCAGCGCCTTCGTCGCCGCTGATATGGCCCCACTCCAAATGGGAGCCCCGTATAAGGCCATATTCCGAGTCACCCCGGCGTATAGCCTTCTGCATGGGGCTCCCGGCCTCCCGAGGTTGGGCAGGAGCCTGCCCAACGCCGATGCGGCGCCCACTATTCGGGGAGCAAGTTGTCGGAAATGCTCCCCGAAGTTCCATCGCCGGTCCAGGACAAGTCCCACATATTTCATCTGGGACTTGACCGGGACTGGTACTCCCGCGATGGAGATGTGGGCGCCTGCCGGCACCGCCCAACCTCTACCCCTCCCGCCGAAGACGGCCACATCCGTCTTCGGCACGGCGACCTCGAGCCCCAGCAGTTGTATTCGGCGGACCACCATGTCCGCCGCTACTGAGGCTCTTCGGGCCGCCTCCTGGAAGGTGGTCCCCCGGACGGCCACCAGCGTGTCATCGGCGTACGCGATGACCGCCATCCGGGGGAGCCCCTCAGCACCCAATCGTACCCCAGGTTCCACAGTAGTGGTCCTAATACGGACCCCTGGGGTACTCCGCACCTCATTGGGCGCTCGGCGCTTCCCTTCCCTCGTCTGATAGAGCACCACCCTGTCCTCCAGGTAGTGCTCCACCAGACGGCTGAGGTACCTGGGGATATTATGGTACCTCAGCGCCTCCCTGATAACGGCGAAGGGGAGAGTGCCGAAGGCGTTGGCTATGTCTAACGACACAGCCACCACGTCTTCCCCCTCGCCGTTACCCTCCTCCACGATGTGTCGCAGCGACTCCAGGGCGTCCAGGGTGGAGAGTCCCGTCCTGAACCCGTACTGCCGCTGCTACACATCGGGGCCTGTTCCCCTCAGGTGTTCGTTGATCCTGGAGGCGATTATTCGCTCCAGGATCTTCGCTACCTCGTCTAACAGGACGAGGGGCCTGAACCCCGAGGGGGAATCCGCAGGTCGGCCCGGTTTGGGCACCAGGACGAGCCTTATCTCCTTCCAGCATCTCGGGAATAACCCCGTCCTCAAGCAGTCATCCATGAGATGCTTGAGGCGGGTCCCGAGATGCTTCAGGGCAATGCGAAGGACTCGTCCCGGTATCCCGTCCGGGCCGGGAGCCTTCTTCCGCCCCCGCAGCCGTCCCACCGCCCACTCCAACTCCCCCTCGGTGATTTCCGGGGGGGGTTCCTCAGTCTGCCCCCCGTCTGCTCTGGGGGGCACCATGGCCGATGGGATGAAGGGCTGCGGTTCGGGGAAAAGGCCCTCCACCACCCGGTTGAGGAGATCCAGCTCCAGTGACTCCATGGGAGATGCGCCGTACATTTTGTTGCGCACAACTTTGTACGGCCTCCCCCATGGGTCCGCGTCCAGGGTGGCCAAGAACTCCTCTTTCGCAGAGTCCTTGGCCCGCCCCATTGCGACCTTCAGGGCATGACTCGCGCCCTGAAGGGCGCTGTGGAGCCTTCTCTCCTCACTTTGAGTGTGGCGCCTGCGGCGGCATCGGCCGTAGGCCCGCCGGGCCGTGGTACTGGCGGTGCGGAGGTCCCCAATCTCCGCGGTCCACCAGTACACACTCTTTTTGCCCGGGGTCCCTCTGACATGGCCCTCTGACTCGGGCATGGCCCGCTCGCAGACGGCGGTCAAGTCTTCCCTGAACTTGACCGCCCTCTGCTCCACGTCGACGGTGGCCGGTGGGGGGGGGGGGGGG
>NW_020654466.1:18908617-18926117 GCF_003589595.1 Hyposmocoma kahamanoa
AACAGGACGAGGGGCCTGAACCCCGAGGGGGAATCCGCAGGTCGGCCCGGTTTGGGCACCAGGACGAGCCTTATCTCCTTCCAGCATCTCGGGAATAACCCCGTCCTCAAGCAGTCATCCATGAGATGCTTGAGGCGGGTCCCGAGATGCTTCAGGGCAATGCGAAGGACTCGTCCCGGTATCCCGTCCGGGCCGGGAGCCTTCTTCCGCCCCCGCAGCCGTCCCACCGCCCACTCCAACTCCCCCTCGGTGATTTCCGGGGGGGGTTCCTCAGTCTGGCCCCCGTCTGCTCTGGGGGGCACCATGGCCGATGGGATGAAGGGCTGCGGTTCGGGGAAAAGGCCCTCCACCACCCGGTTGAGGAGATCCAGCTCCAGTGACTCCATGGGAGATGCGCCGTACATTTTGTTGCGCACAACTTTGTACGGCCTCCCCCATGGGTCCGCGTCCAGGGTGGCCAAGAACTCCTCTTTCGCAGAGTCCTTGGCCCGCCCCATTGCGACCTTCAGGGCATGACTCGCGCCCTGAAGGGCGCTGTGGAGCCTTCTCTCCTCACTTTGAGTGTGGCGCCTGCGGCGGCATCGGCCGTAGGCCCGCCGGGCCGTGGTACTGGCGGTGCGGAGGTCCCCAATCTCCGCGGTCCACCAGTACACACTCTTTTTGCCCGGGGTCCCTCTGACATGGCCCTCTGACTCGGGCATGGCCCGCTCGCAGACGGCGGTCAAGTCTTCCCTGAACTTGACCGCCCTCTGCTCCACGTCGACGGTGGCCGGTGGGGGGGGGGGGGGGCACCACGCCTGGACCATTGCTGCTTCCTCTGACTAGGGCACGCCCTGAATTCCATTGAATTTACACTGGGAATTCCACTGAATTCCCTGCCTGCGGACCTGTTCCCCGAACGCTATAACTCGGACCTTTCCAAGGCGAGAGTGAACAGGCATTATTTAGGTGTGCATGCTACATCGTCGATCTCATCGTCACTTTTTATCAAGTGAGATGGAGGTCAAATGTGCACTTATTTTTGTATAAAAAAAATGTGGCAGGCAGCGGCTGGATGCGAGCGTCACAGGGACCGGGAGAGTTGGCGTGCTCAAGGAGAGACTTATGTCCAGCAGGGGATGCATGTAAGCAGATGATGACAGCATAAACAGTTATAGAGGTAATTACAGCGTCGAAAATTTAACTCAAAACGCAAGCAGTTTCTCAATCTTTTGTTTCGGCAACCAGTATTTTCCCCGTACATTGTAAATTCTATCATATTGTCAGGCAACTTGTGTTCTATTTTGTACGCTCTGAAACGCCTATACCGGATGTATCGCGTTTGGTCCCTAGAAAATGTCCCATAGTTTATATCTCACAATCGTAAAAAGAAAATTCGCTAAGGCAATTTTTGGTCCTTCCCTTCTAACTCATAAATATACATATGTATATATTGATGTAATATTCGCGTTTTCTTTACTCCCGACACCTTCTAGTATAAACACAGCTATATAATACTGAGCAATTTGTTTTCCTCTTTCCCTTAGGACAAAGTATATTGAAGTGACGACGGTCCTCTCTGGAGAAATCTACAGATCTTTGATTTTCCTCCCTTAATAGATATCGGAGTATTAACTCGATTAAATGCTTTTTGTTAGAGAATACTTGGGAGAATGTTATTGTATATCTCACTTTGGAGCACAGGTCATGTTTAAGAAGAGCTGTAGTCTACCACCATAATAAAGTATTCTAACTCTATATATACGAGCAGCGCGGCTTATTATGTTTATAAATCCAATGTACACTACGCCAACTTTATTTTTTTGGATAATTTTCTATTATTTTATAAACAGGCATATTTCGCACCCCTCATGTGCATAAGTGGAGTTACGTCATAGATGATTATTGCTCCATTAGATACAGAAAAATATAACCCACGTCCTGTCCAATTCTTGTAGCTCTATCTACAATATTAGTCGCTAGAGTTACAAGAATTGAAGAGGATGTGGTTTATACTTTTCTGTATGTAATGAAGCAATAACGTTTTTGACTTAACTCCACTTGCGCCATTCTTCCATAAAGGGTGCGATTTAGTTACTAATATTATGCTCTCCGAATGTTTTGAAAAAAAACAAACAAAAACAAAATTCGGAAAAAAGACAAAAAAATTAATTTTATAAAAAAAATAAAGAAACAGAAACTGAACAGGTCCAAAAATTAACTTGGTGTAGTAACACACAATTGAGTAACGTTGAAAAAAGACTACCAATGCTGCATGCATTGCTGAATTTCAGTCTTCACCTGTATCTGTTTGCTTGCTGCACCATGGTGATGTCCGGAGAGTAAATTAACGACATCTACCTTAATAACATGCCTACATTTTAAGTCTGTCCACGTAATTTACTTTTTTAATAAATCTAAATTTTAAAATTTTTATTCACAGATGTTTATTTATTTCTAAGAAAACTCTTGCGGATTAACAGCTTGAGCAACACTCAAGATATTCTGTTATATTATAAAATAATAATAATAATATTCACAACAATAAAAGTAAAAAACACAAGACATAATTACAACTTTTTATTAAAAAAAACCGACCTCAAAAGTTGGCTAATCGGCTTTTTTATTGAAAATACATCTATTTGCTAAGTTTTATTGAAATCGGTTAACGGAAAGTGCGCGAAACCGGATTCATCACCTAGTTATCCACCACAATAGCAATTATGAGTTATAAATACACATGTGTAACATGTTATTTATTTTATAATAATACCACACAGACGTATGTTATGTATAAGTGATATAAGGGTTAAACACTTAAACCATAAATAATAATTATTATAAGTGTCATATTGAACACAAATATACTTTATTGCCCAAATTGTACAAATAAACAAAAACAACAATGTAAACATAGGAAATTAAACTGTTTTTCCGGATTTAAATCGCGTATATTTGTTTTTTCAAACAAACCGATCCCGACGCGGTTGACCTTCGGATGGGTTGACATGGGACCTGTAAAGGGCCCGAAACATCGGTTTGTTTGAAAAACCAAATATACGCGATTTAAATCCCGGAAAACAGTTTCATTTCCTATGTGTAGCAATCCCGAAAACCTAAGAACTCGAAATGTAAACAGAACACAATAAACAAGATCAAAGAACAAATCGTACAACATGTACAATAGGCCTTTCTTTATTCGAGTTTATATTTCTTCCAAAACTTAATTAATTACTGAAGGAATGAGGAAATAAAATTAATTAATTAAGCTATAGTAAACGGACCTCTAATAAACGTTGCTTGAAAGATACGACGTGCGTGTGTATGGTGTGTCTACATTTGTGTGCATGAAGCGTGGGCGTCTACCCGAGCGTGAGCGTGCGTGTGAGTGTGTGTTTGTACATGTACGACGTAGGTAGGCTGTAGTAGCAGCACAGCTCCTTATGAAAGAGTTCGTCCAGGGAATTACTGCCACCTATTTCCACCGTCAAGCAGTAATGTGAGCATTACTTCGTTTCGGTATTGAAAAGTAAAAATGCTAATGAAATTATTTGGATCTCTGTAAATGGGCCATTTAGTATTATAATAAGTAATAATAAGAGTCAATTTTTTTATTGCACACATCCATTGACTTACAATTATATGGACGTCGGGTCCGTGCTAAAAAGTATCCGCACTTGTAAGGCGCTAAAATCGTATACAGAGCGCCAAACTCCGCTTTAGTCTTCATTTGTTCGACTGACAGCGCGATACTGCGATGACATTACAATTTAAATTTCGAATAGGTTGACTTGGGACATTTTTTTCGTGGTTTTTGTATTAGACCCGTCGTCCATTTATTTGTAAGTCAATGCACACATCTATCTTTTACTTGCACGCGGTTAACGCGGCTCACACATCTCATGTCTCCCTCTTTTTATTTATTATACCGCCGTTCGGCAACTGTCTCTTTTTCTCTCGTGTGTATCCTTCCCCGAAATATTACAATTTCGATTCATCAAGGTCGTTCCTTGTTCAAGGTGAAATTAACGCACCGCGCGAACGTGTTTCTTGTGTTGAATACAAGCAACCGGCAACTAGTAGGTTATATTATATTTTCATACAAATTGCGGCTGTGGTAATCCTGTGACAATCTATTTTTCTTTTTTTATAATATCAAGTGACAGGACGAACAAGTCATGCGCCTGTTGGTAAACTACACGCCTGTTTATAACAGTTGCAGTGCCACTCAGAGCTTTAAATCGCAAAGCTCTGAGGAGTACTGCCACTGCGCCCGTCACCCTGAGACTAAGTTGACAAGTCCCATGTGTCTGTAATTTCACCAGCACCCATACCCTTAAAAACTGGAACACAGTAATACTGATATTAACGCTTGGCGGCAGAAATAGGTAAGGTGGCAGTACTACCCTAGACGAACTCTTTCACAAGGAGCTCTACTGCTACTAGAGTATGAGAGATGTTTGAAGAGATTGTGGTAGGCCCCCAGATAGTAAAGGAAGCATACCTAAGGCCCTTCCACTGTTTTTTCTTCCATATAGTGTAGATATACAAAAAAAAAGGTTTTGCTACGGAACGTGGTCCGCCTTTTTTCTCTATTTAGATTATTTATCGTAAAAAATTTATAAATCGATTCAAATGTAAATGACGCATAAGACCAAGACAAAAAGTTCAATCTCCTTTAACGATGCTGTTAAGTATAATAAATTCATTATTAAAACCTTGGCAATGTCTTACCTTAAATTACGGCGTAATATTGCACATTAATGTTGCAAAAACACATAAACCGCTAGACTGCCCTGCGAGTCTTAATTAAAATTTAAAACTAACTTTAGTTCATTATTAGTGTGTGATAATTCCTTAAATTGAATGTTAAAATTAATAGCACACGTCGCCTTTGTTGAAAACAGTAGTGTCAGTAAACGAACGAATGGGTTTACCTACTTGTGTTAGCGAATAGTACTTACTAGTATTTATGTAGTCTGTGGTACTGTTGCTACGGCCAGTAAAGGAGTCATCATACCTACTCATTACCGCGAAGTCAACTTTAACTTCTGTTAGCAAAAGCTATTCTTAAGGGTTTCCCCTATCCAAGGGCCGAGCAGCCAAACGAATAAGGGGACGAGCAGCGCAGCATAAAAGACGGAGGCGGCCACCCAGCGCGCGCACTCACTTCTACCTAGCGCTTGGTGTGCCACAGACGTCTTCCATTGGCGTTGTAAAATAGTGGTTTTTAGTCAGATAAATTGACTGTTATTGTTCTCGTCGTGATTATTATTATATGTTATTAGAATTGACATAAAGTAATCAATCTTATAAGTAATTTCTGAGTTTCGATAACACTTTTCTGAAAAAGCTTTAAGACCATTCAATAAAAGCGAAAAAAACGTTTAAACTAACGTAACCATAAGTCCCGTTTTGAGCGGGATAGTCCCGCCTTTAAGCTTCATTTCCCGCTGTTCCCAAAATACTTAAAAATAAACCCGCTTTGGCAAAACAGGACCTTTTCTTTGTCCCGTCTTTTGATATAATAAAAAAATGCAATATTTCCTGTCTCTATGTGTATTATTTCTTTAAACTTAAGATAAATGTACTCCAGCAATATCGATCTCCGTTAAGAAAGGTACCTACAGATTTGCTCGACATCGTCGATCGTTAATGTCGATCGACAATATGGATCGGCAATGTCGATCGGGTGCCTACAGATTTGCTCTATACTGCCAATCAATATGACATGTTTTAAGCATAGGTCGGAAAAAGATGTTTATCATTTATCATTTAACAATGATTTTTTGTCACCCAAGAAGTTGTAATAATATCCTTTATAAAAAGTTTTCGTTTCACTAGTGTAAAATTTTTGTGACAATACTTTCACACAGTACATATAAACGTCTGTTGATAAGTCATGATTGATTGACGTTAAATATATAGATATTGATTCGTAAGTTTTTTGTATGACATTCAAACATCCACACTCGCATGCAGGTAACTACCGCCTATGAATATTTGCAACTCAAATGAAGTATTAATGTAGTAATATTCGTAATATTTTTGGTTTTTGAGTTTTGTTATATATTATTTACAATCACTCACCAAATTATTTGGTAGCAGGAAAAGCTCCTTATGAATGAGAGCGTCCTGGGAAGTACTGCCACCTAACATATTTCAGTGGCATCTACCTAGGATTTGAAATTCTGATTTAAGCATATTTTTTATGACATTAAAAAACAAGTCGTGTCTGGTGCACAGTCACATGCTTGTCCATAGCAGTTACAGTGCTACTCAGAGCTTTAAGACTTAAGAGACACTGTCACAGCACCTGAGATAACCAGCACCCAGAGACAACTTAAAAAGACGCATGTGCCCGTAATTTCACCAGCACCCTTACCCTTCAAAGCTAAAACTCAGTAATGCTTACACTACTGCTTGGTAGCAGAAATAAGTAAGGCAGCACTCTCGCATACTCACAAGCTCTACTGCCAGCTACTGTTACTAAAATGACTCCTAATCTTTCAAAACCGGATCACAGTAATGTGACCATTACAGCCATCCGTTAACGGTAGAGGGAAGAAAAACAGTTGAACTATAACAAAATAATTTAATAAACAAAATTAGTTATCGTTGTCAAGTTAATAAGTTAATAAGAATAAAAAATATAACAACAGATTTATGTAATAAATAAATAATGTACGACAAATCACGTAGCTGAACATGTCATTATGTTCGTTTTTCATCGAAATAAAAAGTTACACCACTGTCCATTGTCAAGTTAGTATTTCAAAAACCTTTAGTGCGCGCGCAGATTTCTAACGATAACGAAAAGCCTTTCCGAGCTAGTGAGATAAAAAGGAGCTTTCCATTCCGATGTGTAACAATCGCGAAAACCTAAAAACTCGATATTAATTTAAACAAGATTTGTTAGTCCTGTAATGTAAAATAGATTTTCAAGTCATAAATATTTATAAAATAGAAAATTTTAGACAATATCAATAATAACAAGCCTGTATCTAATAAAAGTAATTTAAATTTGAAACAATGAAACCGTTTGGCCTGTTGAAATTACAACGCACAACTTTATTTGAGTAAATATACGTACCAAAATCCACTAATAAATGTTATTACGCTGCCCATCTTCCTCAGCCCTTTTTCTTTATTTATTTGAGTACTTAAGTCTTAAATTTGAAAACAAAATGAGCACCTTAAGGCAAAGTGCTAAAATCCGCAAGAATTCCTTGTAAATTTAAAGTGATACGAAAAGTGATTTTATGACCCCCTGGAAATAAACAAACTTTAAATAAGCGCTACGACATAGGTTGATATAAGTTTGAATTTGTATTTAAATTCAATATTTGTTAATTCAGTATCACAAAATATTATATGCAGTAGAAGTGATTAGTGAGCGCACACATGCCAACAGTATGTGGGGTTCCACATGCTTGAGCTCCGTCCGCCATTTTCGTTTTGTTTATGGTCATGTCAATTATCTGACGCAAAATCTCGTAAATCGTAGAAAAATGCCTTACTTTGCTATTGGCACGCAAAAATTATACTCGCACTTATAATATTTTCCATGGTTGTGTTTTTATCATCGTTAAGTCTTATTTTATTCAATTTTAATAAATTTTAAATCTTCTGTTTATCGTAATATTTTTATGTTACAAGAAACGACAGTAAACCTTATATCGCTGCAATACGGTCGCTTCTTTTTTGGAGATCTAAACAAACATATCGAATTCGTCGTCGTTCAATTATTGATCGCTAGATGGCAATACATTGATTGAAATTGAATTATAAAATCAAAACTTGGCATTGAACTTTCAACGATATGCCAACAGGGTAGCGTTTACATTACAATCATAGTCCAGAATTTGTTATTTCTTTTATATTAGAAACTACAACCAATCATTATCAAGATTTCATAGTGTTTCAAATTATGAATGTGTGCATTTTGGTGACAGCGGCTCTGATAGTAATCGTGACTTAAGGCACTTCGATTGTTTTTTCTTCCATTTGAATATCATAATGTTTTACTCTTAGAATAATAACGCATAGAAACCTAGTCCGCACACGCTAAGTGAGGCAAATTGAAGCGCGCCCAAAGGGCCTACACGAGCGGGCGGGTCTTCAGTGCTCAAGGTCAACTTACACCGCGAACAGCTCAAGAATTTTAGCTAAAAATGACGAAATGTGCGGTAAATGAGTGTAAAAATACGTCAGACAAACATAAAATAGATACTAACATCACATTCCACAAGGAAGTAACGCGTTTCAACTTGTATTTTTACATAAATATTCACTAAAACCGAAAATTAAGCTACTACTAAAACTAGCCTACATAAATTAGATTTTTGCCTCACTTGTGACAGTTCGTTTGATATGAAACTATCATTCTATGCGTTATTATTCTAAGGTTTTACTATTATGATTTTCATATATTTTTTTTAAATACTCCACTAGTTTCTTATTATCAGTGGCCAGAAAAAGGTGTTCCACTGGCCGTCAGTCATCATCAGCATCACCTGCATCATCCGCACCATCAGAACCATCGACATGCAGCAAAACCATTTCCGGAATTCTAAAAAAGTAATGAATTAAAATTTGGTGTTTTTAACAACTCTACGTAACTCCTTGTAGCTATATCTATGTCATGTATCTATAGATTTGGAACACCTTTTCCCGATCTATGGTTATTATTATTGATACAAACATCGAACACAAACAAAACTTCCTTTGATCTGACTAGACTCGAACCAGTATATATACCAGAACCACCACTCTTAATCATCCGCTTATATCAAATTGTAAATCAGTAATTGATGTGAATATGTTAATTAACAATATATAATTAATTGCATTACGATAATTACAATTGCAAATTTAATGCATGCGCGCGATAATACGTCTAAGTGAGTAAATATGTAATTTCACACACAGCCTATTCTATCAATCTACTCCCAAAAATGTCGCATTCTCAAAGTCATGGTCATATAGTACTTTGAGTAGTAGTACAGCTTCTTGAGAAAGAGCTCGGCCAGGGAAGTCCTGCCATCATAACTATTTCTATCGCTAAACATTCATGTGAACATTACTCGCTTCGGTTTTGAATTGTGCTGGTGAAATGACAGGCACTTGGGACTTAGCAACTTATGTCTCGGGATGACGGGCGCAATGGCAGTGGCCCTCATATCTTTGTGATTTAAACCACACTTCATACCGTCACTTGGTGTCATAAAAAAATATGCCATAATATAGGTGTCGACCTTTTTCATTATTATCATCAGCGTAACGGATACTGCTGGACTTAGGCATCTCCCGATGTGCGCCAACACTCTTTTTCGAATCGTCACTCCTTTTTTAGTTTATTAAAAAATAATTAGTGCTCATTTGTCTGTAACCTCACTTGATGGACAGTGACGATAAGGTCGCCGACGGAGCATGCGCACCTAAGTAATGACTATTCAGTCTCGACTTGAAAAGGCACAAGTTATAGCTTTCAGGAAACAAGTCTGCTGGCAGGGAACGTGGCGGAAGCGAAATCCTGGCCAGAGCGCTAAATTACGGGATCCTAACGTAATTTCTCAGTCTTTTGTAGACATTTCCTGCAATTACTGTTGTTGAGTTAACAAATTCAAATTCAAGTATTTATTCTCCAAGACAACATAGAACATTACCTGTAAGTAAGTCAAATTACAAAAAATACAAAGTTAAATTATACAGGTGTCCATAATAATACAAACTGCTTATCCTCATGGTTTCTTAACAAAATGAACCTTAATTTATATTTGAATCCATAAATTCGTTGATTCTGTACTTGGTTACATAGTAATAATAATCATTTATTTCAGAACAGGTCCATAAATTGTTAGTAAGGTCTAAGGGTTAGTTATTTGTACAATACATAAGGAAAGCAACACAAAAACAAAACATCATTAATTTTCTATGCGACCGCATGTAGTCGCATCCAATGCGCGAGGATCGGCGAGTTCCGGCGTGCGAACAGCGCGCAGGATGCGCTTGGGGCTGTTGCGCAGGCGGCACAGCATCGAGGCTCACCTCTTGCGTATGATGGCTGCAAACCCGTCCGTGTGCGCCTCCGCGAACATACCCGAGGCGCTGCTGAAGCGCGATAGCCCCAGCAACACCCGGTACGCGTTGTTGTATTGCACGCCCAGGCCGTTGTATGTTCCCCGCGTATACTCGACCCCTAGACTGCACGTGTGAAAAGATTGGAAGTAGGCTTTAAAAAGCATGTATTGCCAAGTTAGATACACTAACTGATAGTTTACTGTACATATTACTTTTGTATTTGCGCCTTGTAGTTATGCTCCGGATCTGTTAACTAATTTTTTTTTTGGTCCATCTAGTCTAATATACAATTAATGTAAGATAATAATTGCGGACACTAGCCCGTTACACCCATAGATATAGGTTACACCAAGTACGAAGATAATAATTTGTTTTTTCTAGGCTGTGGTTTCTGATAGAGATTCAAATTACAATCGGAATTCAGTTCAAGATGTTAATGTGAATAATTGTGTAATCGTCTAAATATTTATAAAACAAGAGGAAATTCAAATTTGGCATCAAAATTTGAAGTAGTCAAATTATAATATAACTTAATAATAATTAATAGATTCAAGCGTTACTTTTGCTTTACTCTCGGCTGAAGAATTCTTCGAACAA
This sequence comes from Hyposmocoma kahamanoa, assembly GCF_003589595.1. NCBI lineage: Eukaryota > Metazoa > Arthropoda > Insecta > Lepidoptera > Cosmopterigidae > Hyposmocoma > Hyposmocoma kahamanoa. The sequence continues at coordinate 18,919,277 of NW_020654466.1, forward strand.
TCAACAACAGCGAAGGATGCCTCGTAGAGAGGCGAAACACGTGTCGGGTATATTGTTGGTGGTGGTGTTTGTGACTAAAATTAAGTTTGTATAATGTTTTATTAATTTGTGTGCGGAGAGAGGGTCTTTAGAGGAGGCACGTGGCAATCAGTGGCATGTTTTTCTTTATTACACCAAACAAATATTAAGCAAAAGAGATATTAATTACATAAAAGCTAAACAAAGGTGAACTTATCTCTAAAAGAGATATCTTCCAGCCAACCCAGTACAGTGAGCGCAAAGGTCATAAGCGGGTAACAGCGTGCAAGAGAGCCTTGAACACCGCCGTAAAGTTGCCTGCTTATCTTATGCTTATAAAGATGCATGGAAGTGCATTATTTAATTCCGCCTTTCCATCATCGAAGGACTAGACTTAAGCGGGAGTTACAACCCTATGTTCGTGATATTCCAAAATTTCGCACGTTGCGTCTCGCTTCCACATTTATGTGACGAATGGCTATGGAATGGAATTCCCTGCCAGCAGACTTATTCTGTGCACGTTGTAACTTGAGCCTTTTCAAGGCGAGAGTGAATAATGAAGTCGGATTCCCATTCATGCTTGATATTTTCAAGAATGTAGTCTAACATCTCCACAGTCATTCTAGCACAATTGTAGAACTTATCCGGATTTTGTCTTTGATCTTCGTATATAAAAGAACTACAACGAAAAGGTCACGTCGCAGTATTGACGCGCGCACTCTCGTCACGTTACTTCACCGCCACAAACCCAGCGATCTGATCGCTAGCGTCGAGAACGAGCCAGTTTCATCGCGCCACCGGGTTGTTACCATCTGAACCCGGGGTCAGTTAAAATTTGCAACGGAACGCGAATGAGCCCAAATTCGAGTATCATAAGACCCCGGGACTGGTTGCTAGTCTAAAATAATTATGTTTGAGTCGCATCCAGTTACGGGTTCAATTGCACCTCGAGAGATGACTCGTCATCTGAACCCGAATTCATTTTCGATACATGTTGGAACATTTTGTTGCCGAACACGAATATAAGATACGAATCGACGTAGCGCGTAAATGCACGAACGATTTTTTTCACATATCTAACGTAACCCATGAAAAGGTATATTATTTTGAGAATATAAGAATGTAATATTAAGATGTAATTAAGGAGAACGTGCAGCACCCGGACAAACCAATGTAGGTTTAAGGGTGTGATGTATATATATTTTTGTAATATTCTTAGTGTTTAAAATAAATAAATAAATAAATTATAACAGTGACCGTAAAATTTTGGCAACACAAATTCTATTTTCAATACATTATTTTATAATTGATAGTTATTCAACGTGAAACCTATCTATATTTCTAAAAATCGTGTCTATTATATCTTTACAACACACAAAACAATCGTCCACTAAGCTTCTCTTGACAGTGTAATTTCTTACATACTGTGGTCGCCAGCGTACGTCTCCCAAAGCACTACTTGACGTTGCAAGCTTTAAAAATGTTTATTTCTTACATTCGCAATAACTTTTTAGTAGTGTAAAAGATAAAATTTTACTAACTTTATAAGACTTATGGACTTTTTAAAACGGTATTTCAAATATTAACGTTGTCAGCTACATTGCCCAACCTATTTGGATAGGCTTATAAAGGGGTAACTAACCGGTCTCGAAGGACCAACATCATCCTTTTAATGTAGCCCTAATCCTAGTACTTAATCTTTTAATGTACATTATCCCGTTGTATCTTTATTGTTATTGAACTTAAACTTTACACTACAGGATGTTTGAAATAAATCTTGCCTCCGTGACGACCGAACGGTTACCATACTGGTCTGCCACGTAGAGGTCCCGAGTTTGATTCCCGGGCCGGGAGAAATATTTGCATGGGCTACATTTATTTCTCTCGTAAGTTTGGGTGTAATTTGTGGTTGTCTATAATTGTGTCCATGGCTCTTATCTGAAATTAAACTGTATTTTATTTTATGCACAAATAAATTATTTACTTACCTATTTGGACAATAAAAAAATACTAAAATAATAATAATATAAAACTAAAATAATTATGTGACAACTACAGTACAATAAATACAGTAGAAGTGGTTTAATTAGCGTCTGGCGTGCGCCAACTCTAGGTCTCGAAAAACCAATCTGAGCTCAGTCCGCTACTCTCGCTTTGTATGGTATGGTTGTGTCATTCTTTCGTGCAAATTCTCTAAAATCCCAGAAGAATGCTTTATTGTGCTATTTTGGAGTGCAAAAATGGTAGCCGCACCAAAAATATTACCCGTGGTGGTATTTCATATCATCGGCAAGTCTTATTTTAATAATTTTTCAATTATCTGTTTATTGAATTTTTTTTTGGTACAAGAAACGAAACTATACCTTATGCCGCTGCAACATGGTCGCTTCTTGTTTGGAGAACTAAATTAATTACTCCAATCCGTCATCGTTCATCAATAAACCGCTAGATGGCAGCACTTTGATTGAAATTTCAAAATAATATTGTAAATTGTAATAATAGATATTGATGGTATTAAACTTTCAACGATATGCCAACAGGATAAAGTTTAAATTATATTAACAATCCAGAATGTGTTATTTCTTTTTAAATTTGAAACTACGACCAATCAATATCAAGATTTTGTAGTTTCAAATTAAGTTTGTGTGAGTTTTGGCGACATCGGTTCTAATGGTAATCGAGGCTAAAGTTAAGGCACATCCATTGGTTTTTCTTCCGTGGTGACAACCCGAGCGTAGGCATTGATGCGCCGAACAGGCGGGAGTTGATCTACTTGTTTTATTATACTATGTCCGCACCCAATATTGAGAAGTATAGTATAGAAGTGATAGCCGGATGAAATATGATCGCATCTTTAGCATAAACCGTTTCAATTACACAAGTAAAGTACATGCAGGTTGTGCAGTTTTTTTTACATGGACACTTACTCGTGAAGCGAAGCAACGATGGTCGTTAAACCATTTAAGTATTTCATCAAACCCGCGACTCCACTCCGTGGAATACATGCAATGCCGCTGTAAAACCTCCACACCTACATACTTATACGATTACTAATTTAGCTCACATTTCATTATAAACTTACGCTTACAACGCAATATTAACTTTATTTTTTTTATGAGCCTATACTGTCCCACTGCTGAGCAAAAGCCTCCCTCCCCTCTCTCCACACCTCTCTGTTTTGCGCCACAGATATCCAGTCCTTAAGGTGCGCGTCTAGCTCGTCTCTTCATCGACGCTTTGGCCTGCCGCATGGTCGTTTTCTATCTTTGGGGATCCATTCGCCCACGACTCGTCTGACATGCGGCAGACGTGATCCGCCCAGTCCCATTTTAGTTTATTTTTTATACTAGACAAAATCAAATAAATTGCTCTGTAGTAAGCAACTAAAGCACTTGTGTTATGGAAATTGGCAACAACGATCATACGCACCCATACCCAAGACAATATAGGAAAGTTATTTTTGTACATTGATCCGTCCGGGGATCGAACCCGAGATCTCAGAGATAGCTACGCCACGAAAACCGGTTACAAGCCGTACGTACTAATAGTACCTTGGTATGACAAAGCCACCTGTGGTCATAAAAACAATAACAACTACGTGAACAAACAGGCAGACATGACGTTAACTATGACAATGTTACCGACACACTTTCAATGGTAGTTTATTGGTTTAATGTTAACAATATATTGCTCAATGCCAAGAAGATAAAGTGTGTTAAATTTGAACTACCTAATGTAAAATCGACTAGCCCAATCATAGAAATAAATGGACAAAAGTTAGACCTAGTTAATAAAGCTGTCTTTTTGGGAGTGACCTTAGATAGTAAACTTTAATGTTTTCCACATATATCTTATATAACATACATAGCAGATTAAGCTCTGCTCCATACGCAGTCCGTAAATACGTGAGCTTACCGATGTTGCTACTGCTATACTGGTTTACTTTACTTAATTACTTCCATAGTATAATGTCCCACGGAATTCTCATGTGGGATAGAGCGGCAGATATTCAAACCATTTTTGTGTTGGAAGAACGAGTGATTCGTTCTTGGTAGAGATATATAGAGATTGAGAAAAAGGCAGACTGGGGCAGGGGCAGGAGCATTATACCCAGACTCACGAGAGAAATAAATGTATGTCATACAAATATTTCTCCCGGCCCGGGACTCGAACTTTTCGGACCTCTGCGTGGAGTTCAACGTGGCAACCGTTACGCCACAGAGGCAGCAGCAATAGAACATTATTGTCTGAAAAAATTGTATAAAAAATGTTGCATTAATTCATTCAGGGGACGTCGATGTGACTGGTCGGTTAAATCGAAAAACGTTAGTCACATGTAGAGCATAGGGAAAGTAGTAATGACGTTTCTATATTAAGGCGCCAAAGTTATACGCTCTTAACTTCTCGTCTAGCGCCTTAATGATTGGTTTGACCTTTGAAACTGGATGTCAATCGTTGATTAAGAAAGTTTGACAGATGTCATTCGAGTCGAGCCTCTGCGGGTAACGTAGTTTAAATTACACTGAGTCGATTAATGAATGATATTTGATATGCTAAACAAATTAAATATTATTATTTAAGCAAATATCGAACAAACACAAAGAAAACTTTCTTTGATTCGACTTGCCTCGCACCAGTTTTGCATGTGTTGCTTCATCGTGGCTGTATTTTTTTAAATGGTTTAAACCAGATACAGGGTTATTTATAAAATATTAACAGCCTCGCGGGACTACATTACTGACATCAAAAACAACAACCTGTTCTGTGGCTTTTAATAATTCACCAGAATTTATTTCATACAAAAATAAGAATAAATAATAGATCGCTCTAAAGGGTGATACCTCTGTGCGGTAACAAGAGAAAGCAGGTGAGGGGAACGTTTGCACTATTGAACTTCCTGCCTTACTACCAAATAGAGATTTAAAAAATGTCAGATACTATAACTAAAAATTTTAATACAAATAAAAAACAAAGTCGTTAAAAACCAATAAAAAATATCTGTAACAAGCACATAGAAAAAATCGTAAGGACCGCTAGTTCGTTCAGTTACTTAGTTGGCATAGCGTCTGGCACGGTTTGCTAGAAGACGCTGGTTCAAATCCAACCGGATTGAAGGATTTTTTCTAAGTGTTCGTCTTATCTTATCTTTGTTTTAATAACTATGCAAAACTTAAAAGTTATCGGGTACTTAGGTTTTCGCGATTACTACACATAGAAAATTAAACTATTTTTCCGGATTAAAATCGCGTATATTTGTTTTTTTCAAACAAACCAACGTTTCAGGCCCTTTACAGGTCCCATGATCACGGTTGACTTGGAAACGTTGGTTTGTTTGAAACAACAAATAAGCGCCATTTAAATCCGGAAAAATAGATTCATTTCCTAAACTTAAAAGTTAATTTTTAGTAAACAAAAGTTCTTAGTATGTAATGTAGTCCTTGTAGTGTATGCACATAATTGTACCATAGACATTAGACAATATTGTAGTTGCACTGCGGCCCGCCGTTCCCGCACTACGACACTAGACAGTGGTGTGAGCGGACGTATCGCACGTGTACGTGAAGTAAACACATGTTGTTTCATTGAGCTATCCCTATACTAAGTAGCATAAACGCCACAAATGGCGACGAGGATAAAGAACGTGAGTAAAATTAATAATATTTCGAAATGTCTTGAGTCCATTAAATAACATATTATCCGCATATCATGATGTACTACACCCGTGTCGTATTCTATTAGCTAGAGAAATGATATAAACAAACTGATACCGTTGGCTACTAAACTAGCCAAAAACACAAGTGCCTGGTAGTGCTTACAAAAAATAAATATTCTCGTTGTTGTGTAGTTGGTATTGCCTGTATTGAAATAAGAAAGAAAGAAAGAAAGAGAAATTGCTAACTTACATTGCTAAATTACGTATGAACTACAAATTACAATGTTCTCCTACGACTATACATAATATGTGAGTGATTTTACAGGGAAATTGATAACCAGAGTAGATTTGTTGCTTGCAATTTAAACAAACTTGATGTTACAAATATGTAACAAAAAAAAATAAAAGCAAATAAATTTTGACCAACTTTACGTTATTAATTCAGCAGTGCAAATCTTTTCTTTGCTAATTAGATATGGCATGAAAATCGCATTTTTGTGTAAGCAGCAACTCACATTTTGTTTACGTTTATAAACTACGCACAAGGCTACGCAGTACTGTTATTGTTACATAATTATGTAAAAAGCCACGCACAATAATATATAAGTCACATATTTGAAATTACAATTTTGTGCTTATGCAATTGGAATAATGGCGATTTTAATATTTGATATCGACAAGAAGAAGCGAATATCAAATGTTTTAAACAGCTTTAATAGCAATGAGGCTCTTTCCATAAGAAACGCAAAAAGTATTATAGATAGCAGTGATATTCTACCATTGTTAAATTATATTGATAAATATTATTCAATTATTCTAATAGCCCTAACTGAATTACAAAAATCTGATTTATCAATGTCCGAGTTCTTACATGTTCTTAACGATGTCAGAGCAGTAATGAATTGTACCACTGACGAAGAAAAAAAAATTAAAAGAGTGTCATACCGAAACACCGATTATGATGTGGTTAGAGAGACAAGTGGAAACTTGTGAAGGGCATTGACATAAATAACGAAAGTTTGTACAAATATGCTCCTCTTATATCTGTGGATGTTGAAATATCCTTCTCATCTTATAAATGGATATTGAGTGTCAAAAGAAATAGTTTGATACCAGAAAATATTGAAAAAATACATAATGTACAATTAACAGCTCATCGACTTATACACT
>NW_020654466.1:18931117-18965803 GCF_003589595.1 Hyposmocoma kahamanoa
GCCAGGTTGTTAATGCTTTACAAATAAATATATAAAATAATATAGAATACAGTGTTGGTAATGCCAGATAACTTGTCTAGGATCGCATCTCGTTTTCCTTTTCCATCCCAATCCGTGCTACACCAAAGCCGCATAAATGTTTGACGTTACAACATTCGAACTGAAAAAACCCCATCCGCATCATATCAAATTTTTAATTAACTATCCGCGTCACCACCCGGCGTTCAGCTGCGTACCCAAGTTTTTTTCAAGGTGGCGTTATTGGTGGTGGATCGCATGTAAAGAGGTGAAATAATAAGACCCATTCAACGTTCTGGATAAAAGGTTGGTGGTAGCACGGCTTTCCTTCCTTTTACTTTGCGAGCTAACCAAAGTGTATTAACTCAAAAACTGTAGCTTTTCAGAATCAATGAAAAACAAATTACTTCACGTGAAAGGTCATTAAAATTTATGCATAGATTGAAGTTTATTCCGGAGATCTAAACATAGTTGCCAAATATAATTAAAAATAATAGGGAAAAATAATGTCATATTTTTTAAAGGACCGACTGTTTTGGTTACAACTAGCTCACATAAAGTTTGTCTCATTTTGAGTTAAATAGATATCTTCTAATTGTTTCTTACAGTATTTTAGCGACGATTTAATTGAGTTGTAGAGAATCACATTTTACGTTTTGCATATTTTTTATGTTTATTTAGTTTAGATTCAAAGGTCCAAGAACAAGGTTTGCAAAAAGAGCGATAGAACGCAGCAAATTGGGTGCAAAGAGCATGGACAGAACTTGGAACACTACTGTGTTCAAAGACACGCATAGTCGATGTTGAGAAAAGGACTGCCAAGCTGAAACGAGACTGGGCTGGACACGTCTATCGCATGTACCAACAGATATGGACTTGCACAGCCACTTGGTGCGTGCCGGAGAACGGCCAATGACGACAAAGCAGTCTAAGTAGGAGATGCCGGGACGACTTGGACTATGTAAAGGACTGGCCTAACACTGCATCAAACAAGGAACTGTGGAAGTCAAGGAGAGAGACTTTTGCTCAGCATTGGGACACAGTAGACTAATTTAATAATCTTAGTACAGAGTACTAAAAAAACCGACCTCAAAAGTACGTGGGATTACAGCTATTTGCCAAGTTTTTTTGAACTCGGTTACCGGAAAGTGCGCAAACCAGCATTCATCCCCTAGTTCGCCACTATATGTAACTTGACACAGGAGATAATAAAAATCGGTTCACACTACTCAAAGTATATTGAGGGAAAAACGCCTTGAATAAGAGAATAGCAAATTCAACTATTAAAATATTTGCTCCTTATAATAAAATTTAGGCGCTATTTATAAAAATGAATCTTCATGCGTGAAAAGCCACTCTTAGAGGTGAATCATTTTCTTCAAAATTAAATGGGACCAATATGGAGGTACCCTCTTTCCAACAAAAAAGAATCATGAAAATCGGTGCACAAATACCGGAGTTATCGCGTAGCATACATACAAAAAAACATACAGACGAATTGAGAACCTCCTCTTTTTTTAAAGTCGGTTTAAAAAAATTAGATATTATCTTCAATTTCACATATTTTGAGTTAAAATACTATTGTAATAGCAGTGCGACATGTCTATTCGTTCAAATAAATACATTATAACGTTATAGCTTCCAAAATTGAGATCTCAGCTCTATATATCATTACGCCCAAAGCTCATTAAGCAGGTGATAAAAGTGCGCCAGGAAATTATATTAAGCGGCTTGCCACTTGCCGCGCGATTGCGTCATCAGCAGGTGAATATCAGGATAATGATAGCGAATCCTTTGGGGGTCTGATTTTGTGTTCCACGAGATTAAATATAACGATGAGGTTTAGATAACATTACTTTCAATTTTAAAAGTGAATTGGAGTGATCTCCCAATGGAGTTGGTGATTTATGCCAATTCAAACTCCGTACAAAACTTTGTTGTTAATATTTACATCGAAAACAACTTTCCACCAAGTTTACGCCCTACTTTTTTATGATATTATTATTTTTATTAAGTTGAGACGAATAAATTGTGGGCCTGGTGGTTAACCTTGTGGAGTAAAAACTACAAAATCTCTACAATCGCAGAAAAGTAGCCTGCTTGTCGGTTTTCTATCGAAAACATTTCAAGGAGTGTGCGAAGGAACTTTTCAATTTAATTCCACCCTCATCATTCCTCCTCCGGTCGACTAGAAGATCCGGAACACCCCATCCTTATGACGTCGATATACCATCCATTCGTACTAAGCGCTTTGTTTCCTCCTTTCTGATGCGTACGGCAAACGGATTTTCCCGAAAAGTACAATTTGGGGATATTCAAGTCTAGACATTTTTAGGCAAACGCGTACCATCGTCGGTCACAACGTCGCTTAACATCAGGTGAGATTAAGGCCAAGCGCGTGTCTATTAATTATAAGCAAGGGACACGCCTGGCCATAGTAGTAGTAGAGCTCCTTATGAAAGAGTTCGTCCGGGGCACTACTGCCACCTTACCTATTTTTACCGCCAAGCGTTACGATTTTGAAGGGTTGGGTGCTGATAAAATTACAGGCACATGGGATTTGTCAACTTATGTCTCAGGGTTAAGGGCGCAGTGGCAGTGCCCATCAGATCTTTGCAGTTTACACCTCCAAATGGCACTGCAACTGTTAACCATCACGACCCGTTTGGTGTTATGTGGTATCATAAAAAAAAGTTGCGTTTTCTTATAGGATTTCTTTTCTTATCGGAAGTTAAACAATATCAAGGCAATCCTGATTTTATAGTCTGACGCTGTTAAGAGCGAGGTGGTACTACAGGCGAACCATTCCGTAAAAATCTTTACCCAGGAATGCCACCTTCTGCCGACACTTCGTTTTCAGCAATTTTGCCCTGGATAATAAGCTGGAGTACTTTGTACTTATTGTTTCGTTTGACGTGCCCAAAGTACAACATTTTCCAGGGTTCACAAGTAATACTTAAAGTTTTAAATCGCAAATATCAGATGGGCAACTGTACCCATTACCCTTAAACATAACGTATGCCGTTATTGTTAGAACTTTTTTTTCCACGAATTCTTAGGTTTTTATATTCTTCCATGACTATGAGGTCAACGATGGAGAGTACACTCCTAAATAATGCCTATTGCCTCTCGCCTTGAAAAGCCCCAAGTTACATTAATAGGTTTTATAATTTTATCAACTCGCATCCTCATCTTTTATACCAACTTCGTTACCATAAAGTAATTTAGAATAATAACTGCTTCAACATGTATGTAATTATTTTCAGTAAATTACATAATGAAATTAAATTGTTACATACTTTTGAATTACAATTGACAAAATGGATTTTGATACATTGCTTCTATAGTAATAAAGAATACTTGGAATTTAAAAATTCATAACATTATTTTGAAACTAGAGACTAAACATTAGATCCTATTAATATTTACACATCTGCTTGCAGGTTGAATACAATATTCCTAATTTTACTTAAGACCAATGTAATTACTGTATTCTGGCAAATAAACGTATTCTATTCTATACCGTTCAGATAACAAGTCCGCAGGCAGGGAATTCCACTCCATAGCCTTTCGCCATATAAATGTGGAAGCGTAACGCTTCGTACAAATACTTCGAATATACACAACGAAGGGTTATATGTAACATCCATCCTTTTCCATATGACCTACATTTTGTTTTTTGCATTTCTATGCTTGATGGAGGCTAATCAAATTACATATATAATAATGATAGGATAATCAAATTACATCAAATTAAAAAAAGAAAAAGAGAAAAAAATCTGATTATTAGGAGATCTAATTATTAAATGCCTGCGTGGCCGAACAGTTAGTATGCTGGACTGCCACGCAGAGGTCCCCGGTTAGGGCCTCAGAGCTTTAAAGCAAAGATCTGAGTGGCACTACTAGTGCGCCCGTCACCCTGAGACATAAGTTGACATGTCCCATGTGCCTGGATTTTCACCAGCATCCTTATCATTCAAAACCGGAACACAGTAAAGCTGACATTACAGTTTGGCGGCAGAAATAGGTAAGTACTTCCCTGGACGAACTCTTTCACAAGGAGCTTCACTGCTACTAAATTTATTATATTTATTTCTCTCGTGAATTTTGGTGTACTTTATGGTTGTCTATGTATGTGTATATGACACCCGCAACACAGTGTGTGTGTGTGAGCGTTATTTATTTATTTATCTTTAGTGCCGCAAACAGGTAAGAATTTGATAGAAAAAAATAGCATTCGAAAAAACTCTTCAGTACAAAATTATTTTATTGACTGTTTAGTTTATATAAGATGCATTTGTTATTTTCAATTTCAGTTCTTTGCTCATTAAGTCCTATTTTGAGTGCGTTAACAAGCTTCGTTTGATACAAAGTTAAACATTTGCAGGCTTTTGCTCACTAAAATCTAACGCATACTCGCACGCGTTAAATTTTCATGTGCCCTATTATCGGACGCAAATACGACCGCTATTCAGTGACCTATTTCGGCACCGATTTTTTACCGACTAACGCACACGGTCGGCGATTTATAGGTCTTCCCTAAAGAGCACTTGCAGCCAAGCCGCGGAGCATGTGCGTGAACACATAACCTTTATAAATATTTTTAGTTTTATTTTAAAACCATGTTCGTTACAACATATTATATATGACATCATCAAGATGGTCACTGAACAATAGGAATGATATTTCGAATCTATAGATTTTTACGAAGAAAGAAAAAAGAAAATTTCTTCAGTACCCGTTCATTTTAAATTGTAATTACGAAATAAAAAATAAATTAAAAAATAAAATTAAGGTTACTTATTGGGCACCACTCAGCATATGCCGTGACTGAGAACAGTATTATATGGAGCCCACAGTGAGCTTCACAGACGCACTTAATACACCAGTCAAAAACATTGACATTTTTATAGTCGTAATGAAATATATACATTAATATAAATATTGTGTTATGTAATAGTACATTGTGAGCTAAGGGCTGTAAATATGTAATTACTAACGAGACTTTGTTAGGCTTTAACGTAATTTGTATTTTTTACCGCTCGTGCTACATACAATGTTTTTCATCATATTTGCGAGGAACCAGACTCAAGGATAATTTATTTCTTGTATGTATAAATATCGCTTCACAACACAACATTAACGGATTTTGCAAATGGCGGGTTTTTTGTTTTTTTTTAACAGATTTGCTGCTATTCTTCCAACTCGAACTAAAATGTTATAAAAAGCACAGACACGTGCAGCCACAAGATATTACATACAAAATAAATAATATCCAAATTCTAAAAATACTACAGAATTTGAATTGGCAAAATAATAAATTTAATAAAATATAGTTAAATTGCAGATGTTTAGTTTTTTTATGCTTCAAGTTTATGCAAAATATATGTTCTGATTTTTCGAACATAAAAAACTTCTTGCTTAATCTTGACGTAAAACATCCATTGGGTGATAATGTAATGAAAAAGCCCGTGAGTATAATTTAGGACATTTCTGTCGACTTTGCCTACATGCCATGACACTGTTTACAAGCAAGTGTGATGAAAAAGATAATTGTATTTACCTATTCCTACTATAATAATAATAAAGATTATTTTTCGTCACTAATACATATTACAGCTAGGTACAGTTTATATGTTGAGTTTTGTAAGTTTAATTCTGTGGGAATAACGAAGAATTTTAGTAGCAGTTGAATTCTTTACTTGCACCATAACTATTTCTGCCGCCAAGCAGTAATGTCAACATTATTGCATTCCAGTTTTGAAGGGTAACTGGTCGAATTACAATCACATAGGACTTGTCAACTTATGTCTCAGGGTGACAGGTTAGTGGCAGTGCCCCTTAGATCGGGTCGGATCGGGTTCGCGACGGGTGTAATTCCGTTTATTTATATGGACGACAACACATCCGCTCGTGGCGTCTTGTCTTCCATACAAACACACGGAATTACACCCGCCGCGAACCCGACCCGACACACACCCGGCACGCACCCGACCTGAACCCGCTCTCTGTGTGTTTCACGCTTAAAGCTCTGAGTGACACTGCAACTGTTATGGCGTGTCGCTTACCACCAAGCGCACGACTTATTCGTCTCGTTGCTTGATATCATAAAAGAAAACACATAACTATCCATAGTGATACCAACTATAGTAAATATACAAGTAAATACGTTAACACAAATAATTTTGCATCTATTCGAACTAAACACTCTGATACGAGCACTAAGCAAAGAAATGTATTTTCCACTAAACACTTGAAATTGATCTAATTGTCGAATGCCTTGGAAACCAGGGTAGATACCAGGTAATGGTTCATGTCGGTTAATGGATCTAACAATTTATGGAGTTATGTAAATGACTATGAACGGATTAAGAATGATTAAGAATTATATTATTCAAGCTTATTCAATATTTGAACTAGAGTGGAGATAATAGAAATTTCCATTTTATACACTTACACGTGATTACGGTTGCGTGTATATGTTACTGTAAAAGGCCGAACTACGGCAAATCCTAAGATCTTCCAGTAAAACCTAAATCTTACCAACTCTCAATGAAGTCCGAACATTCTCTGATCATCGTTCATTTCGAACTGTTACCACCATTCACATGGTATATTTTAGGATTTAGCTCAAAGGCACGTGTTAAGTGTAAAGGGTTAGTTACTACTTCTTTTTCTAATGTAGAATTGAAACTAAAATACTTGTAATATTAACGCGGTTTATTGTAGCAGGTTAGGCACGAAAAGGTACAGAACTGATAAAATAGAGTGGTGTGCATTAATATTAGACATAACCGGTTGATGACTGTATCACCTCAGTCAACCGTGACCATGGGACCTGTAAAGGGCCCGAAACGTTGGTTTGTTTGAAAAAACAAATATACGCGGCTTAAATCCGGTAAAAAAATTTCATTTCCTAGAGAGATCTTATACAAATTTAAAAATTAAAAAAAACAAAATCCCGACTGCAAAAATTTAAAGCTGGAAAGATAAAAAATATTCCCCCGTCACTATTTTGATTTTTTTCATAGCCTATGACGCTTCCGCAATTAAGACGAACTAACGACACCTCATGTGTCAAAATCCATCAAGCCGTTTAAGCTGTACAGTGCGCAAAAGAAATGGTGATACATACTTACATACACTTAAAAAACATAACCCTCCCGCAGTCGCGTAAAAATAACTTCGACTTACGTATGTACATTCAGCCTAGTTTAAAATTATAACAAATTGACGAGAATCTATTTACTTATCCTAATATATACTGCCGGACACATAAATCGATCCACCTTGCATTTTTACTCTTAAAGGGAAGAACAAAAAAATATTGTTATCATCGAAGAAAATAGTTTTTTCCGGTTTTATAAATTCAAATTATCGACAAGGACTCATGGAAGTGACGTTTAGTATACCAATTTCAAAATAGCTTAGTAGTTCTCGATCAATCAAACATTTATTAAACTTAGGCCAATTAATATTGCAAATACAAGGTGGCTCGACGTTAAATATTTATTGAAGTAATTTAATATTTGTTAAAATAAAATATATTTGTTTTTATTTAAAAAGTATTTTATTACTTTCACATGATACATAAACACACGTAAGGTTTTGACCGACAGTTAATTGAATTAAATTAATTAAAAGTACTTATTGTTTTATTCCCAAAACCAACGTTTGCTAGTCGTCAGTGGTAAAACTTAGCATGTACCAAATTGTATTGGTTAAAGCCCGAAAAAATCGTCCCTCTTTTATAAATCCTTACATTTACCAACTCATGTCGGTCCTAAGATTTACTGGTGAAATGTAATATTAACCAATATACGAGCTTTTATAGTAACATATATATTAATATATATTTAATATACTCGAGCAAGAAGTTAGCACCCACACAAGGTCGGATCACCCGATGTTATTAATTCCGTGATGGTGGCCACTAATTAATGTCAACCCTTTGTCATTAATTACGCGATCTTGTTAACAGCTTTTGAAATCATTTAGACCACAGGCCTTCAGACCTTGATGAAATGATAATATTGTGTTATTTCTTACAATCCGCCCCAGCAGGTATGTGAGCATCGAATAGGGACGGGTATACATATATTTCTAATTACAACTTTTTTATTAACAAAACTGACCTCAAAAGTTTGTAAAATTATATCTATTTGTTAAGTTTTATTAAAATTGGGTGCAATCCAATAAACCAGATTTATCTCCTAACTAGCCACTCTTAGAGGTGAAATAATTTCGTTAAATATGAATGGTCCCATTATTAAGGTATCACTTTTCCAACAAAAAACGAATTATCGAAATCGGTTCTCAAATATCGGAGAAATCGCGTAACGTGCACACAAAATAAAATACAAACGAATTGAGAGCCTTCTCCTGTTTTGAAAGTCGGTTAATAAACAAGTGCTTGACTATTATTGTCATCGATGAAAAAGTAAAAACGGCAAAACTCATTCTATTGAGAATTAAATTTTACGAATTCTACGAATTGAACAAATCAAGAATTGTAAAGGAACTGAGAACTATTTGAGAAATTGCACTTACTACTCACAATTCTCGCTAATTCGGACCCTGCGCAGCCTAAAAATTCCAAATAAAAAATTATTTTGTTGATAAAATGTTGGCTTACCTGAAACAAAAAGAAACACACTGTTAAGATGAATTAAGTCACGAGCACGTTCTTTTGTCGTAAATATAACAAACAAAATTTGGGTGGCTGCGTTTCGACACACTCTATGTACTCTCTGAATTCTCATGACCTATTTTCATTTCAATGCAGATTATAAAACATCGAACAAGACGCCAGTGCCAGATGCGTACGCAATAATGAATGAATGAATGAATGAATGAATGAAATATTCTTTATTGCACATAAAATTACAATTAAAATACAATACAAAAGCTTAAGTATAATAGTAGTAGTAAGTCAATGTGCAACAGGCGGCCTTATTGCTATGTAGCAATTTCTTCCAGGCAACCTTAGGATAGACATTTCGGATATGCAAAAGGGGTGCAACCAAAGAATATCATCATAAGTACACTACATAATAAGTAATAATAAAAATATATACATATCCATAGATTAATATACATATACATACAAATAACAATAATATTATTAATACATACATAACAATAAATACACAATAATATTAAATGCTTATATACTTTTAATAGAAAAAGAAAAATGAAGTACAAATGTAGGAAATAAATGAAAGGATAGTAGAGAACAGACGAAATTTAGGAGTTGAGGAAGTGATCCTTGACACGTTGTTTGAAGGAATCAAGAGAAGGGGATCGTCGAATCGATTCAGGGAGAGAATTCCACAATCTGATCGCAGAAATGGTAAAAGAGTTGGAATAAAAGTTAGAGGTATGAGAGGGCAAGTTAAGTAAGAGAGTATCAGAGGAGCGAAGGGGACGACAGAGTGTAGAAGAGTGGAAAGTAAAGCGATCTTTAAGATAATGCTACGAGCTCAAGGTCTACGGTCAAGACCGCCTACGAGCTACGACGCAAACGATAGGCACTTTATGCAGATTCTTTCGTAATTTAATTTCCTTTAATTTTTTTTTAAACGTGTACATTGGAGTAGAATACAGCCTTTGATCCGGGTGTCACTACACTGTTATGCATGGTGCTTACTACAATAGATAAGCTTTGATTGGCATTATTTAGGTATAGTAAATAATGCCTCACCTGATGAAAAATAACCATGAGGTTATTATCTATCAGGTGAGATGGAGGTCAAATGCGCATTTCATTTTAAAAAATCCATAGAATTCCGTTTAACTTTTTTTTTACTAAATGCACTTGCTTTTTCCCACTACCTAGCTCTGGAGCAAATATAGGATCTACAATGGAACGAGCTCGCCCAGAAGATACCTATTCAGTCGCACCCTAAAGTTACTCATGTTGTACGAGTTCGGAAACACAGTCGCAGGCAAGGAGTTTACAAGCATTACTTGGTTCCGGTTTTGAAGAGTATAAGGGTGCTGTTGAAATTACAGGCACATGGGACTTGTCAACTTATATCCCAGGGTGACGCGCGCAGTAGTAGTGTTACGCACGACTTGTTAGTCCCGTCGCATGATATTATAAAAAAGAAAAGAATTCCATTCCTAGGCTGTGCGTTTGATAAAAGATGATCAAAAGCGTTTAGTACGCCTGAAGGGAATATCGACCAAGAAGGATGATATCCCGTCGTACGTATGGAAGTCCGATGGTAAAAGGGGGCGGGCGGGATGAACTGATGGAGCTCATGGGCACATTCACCGAAATATATTCTGTAGAAAACCGACAGACGGCAATTTATATTATTTTGTATGACTTACATTTATTTTTCTCGTGAGCTTGGGTGAAATTTTTAGTTATTAGACAACCATAAATTACGTGGCACCCATCTTTAATGTCCATGGCACCCGCGATACAGGGTCTTCCAAGTGCGGGGCTATGATGTTTAAGACCAGGGATTCGGTGTGGAACATCCAAACAAATGTGACAAACATGGCACATTATTATTAATCTATGAATTTGGCACTTAATGGACAAGACCGAATGAACAACAGTGAATGAATAAAATGCAGTTTTTTTTTTTGTTTCTTTTGTATAACACGTTCATATACACGAACATTTTTACATATGCACACTCGTTTAATTAATACATTTCAAGCGCTTAACACAATTTCTTGTACTAAGAAAATTACTCAACGGTCTTAATAAAAGTTAATCCCGACAAACCACACCAATTCCATCTAATTCCACTAGAAGCCTTAATAAAAATCTATCCTCACTTAATTGCCCTAATATCCAAGTGGAATAAATTCCGACTTTTTCAAGGCAACTCAATTTCTTTCAAGAATAATTGAAATCTTCTTCAAGTTTCCTTAGTCAGTCAGGTGAGCTGTGCAAAGGGATTTTCAAAGAAAATTTTCTCAATGATCAATTCAATTGGTAAGGAAATTCAAATTCTTTTCATATAGTAGGTAAGCAATTACTTAATTCATAATTGAGGCTATCAGCGCAATAGTGATATAACCACCACAGACCACATATACAACCCACATTCATTTTTTTCTACAAAATTATTTTAAATGGTTATGTATTTAATGGTTGACATAATTATTATAAATTTGGATGCTATATTCATATATAAATTTTTTTTTCTTCGAAGGACTAAAACGAGACTCAGGTGGTTGGCCACCAAGAACTTTAGCGAGGATGTCTATTACTCCGAGGATTTATATTGGCTTTTAGTCTTGAGTTGGAAACTTTACTTTTCACTTCCATGAAAGAAAAAAAAAATAAACCGTTAATGCTCAAGCATACAATAAAATCATCAACCAAAATTCTAAAGTTTTCGCGGTATTTTTATTCCAACCAGACAAATACAACAAACGCCACGTTTAGCGATCTTTGACAATCAAGAGCGTCTTTCGAACGATTTAAGTGCTTTGTCGCGTCAGTAAAATGGTCCATACACAAACGCACTAACGCGGGAAAATGATATGGCGCCACCGTCTATGTGGAAAAGACACTAAACTAAAACCCAGCGTAGTCCTAGAACGTAACATTTTCGTAATGAAAATGGTCCACACATAAGCACTTTTTTTATTGAATTTCAGCAGCGCAGGAATCTCTGTGAAACCATAGGTTTATTTACTTTAACGAAATATTACAGTATTAAATTATGATTATATATATATATTATCTTCTTTTTATTTTTGTGATTATTTTTAAGTGTTGTTTTAGTTGTAATTATATTGTTTCACTTATTTGACTTTTACATTTTAGCACAAACTAAAGCAAGTCTTATAATGTACACTATAATATATAACATACTGTCTACTAAATAAAGTATACATTGCTTCTGTCAAAAGAGAAAAGCTGTGCTGCGTCGCACTGCGACTCGCTGCATTTGAATTTGTCTAAGTCGCTCGAAATAAATAAAAAAATTAGGTACATTTTACTCCTTAGGGATTAAATGATGCACTTTCCTCCTGCTGCGTTAGTCTATATATTGACGTACTTTTACAGCATGAGAAGGGAATATATATATATATGTATATATGTATATGTATATGTATATATATATCCAATATTATTATAATAGCGAGCGAAAGGGTCTATTACAAAGATTAATTCCGCTCAAGTAACATAGAATCTTTAAAAATAACTTCAGAATGCTAACTAAAAACTGTATTTCGAATACATTGTATTATGCCACACTTTTGAAAAACTAAATGAATCAATAAAATTGCCGCTTTTTTGCGATTTTTGGTTATTTGCGAAAATTATTTATTAATTTCATAGGTTAACAAATTACATGTGAAGTAGTCATATTTATAACCTAAATATCAGCACAAAACTTAGTCAATTGGTACTAAAATACAAAACAAAACTGGGATGTACAAGAGATATCGTCAAACATTCCTAACATTTCTGCTGCCAAGAACTAATGTCAGCATTACTGTGTTCCGGTTTTGAAGGGTAAGGGTGCTGGTGAAATTACAGGCGTAATGGCAGTGCCCCTCAGATCTTTGTGATTGTAAGCTCTGAGTGGCACTGCAACTGCTATGGACAGGCGTGTAGCCCACAATCAGGCGCACGACTTGTTCGTCCCGTCACTTGGTATTATTTTAAAAAAGAACCTACAAAAAATTCCGCCCCGTATCGTGCCCGGCTCAATAGTTCCCATTATAATGGCAGCATTGCCTCGCTTGGCGGCAATGGACACCTCCTGAACCAACCATGACCCGTTTCTTAATCGGCGACCCAACTCTTTACAAAAGTCCCGAACTTCGGAACTCCAGGGCCCCGCCCTGTTTCGATCGCGACTGGTATGAAGTCGTACACAGACTCCAAGGCAGAATATTTTGCGTGCTTTAGTTTTGCAGCATTTTCAACCGCGGAACCCGCCAACCGCGAAGTTTGTCTTAGGTTATTTTGACTTTGAATATACCATATAATACGTACAATGTGCCGATACACTTGTAAAGGCACCCTATAGTGGAAATTTACGGTACCTTTTCCCGAAACATGACACTTTAGTAGATTCCTCGAAATGTAAAAGTGCCTAATTAATATTTAATAAATACCCATAAGATTTATTTTTGTATTAAAAAGTTACTTTTAATTAATTAGATATAGAAAAAGCTACCTCAAATACAAAGATGACGTTTATTTTGATGAAGGATCAAAGAAAATGTTAACGAAAACCAAAATTAGAGCATTGTACATTAATAATTAGTGGAAACTAAGGCGAGAGGGCCTCCCAGTCCACTACACCAGGCATGCATACCTATCGCCCCTCCGTCTATTTGAACCCACCCTTCTTCAATCCCCTGATAAATCCGCGACCTTTGTTCTTAGTATACTTCTCGTCGCCTCGCCGCTCCGGTTTCAAGGCGAAGTCAGATTGTACTTACGGCACTTTACTACAACTTTTATAAACTACTCGACCATAAGTCCAAGTCATTACATCACTCTCTAAGCGCACAGCGACATCGAACAGCGGCATTCACCGACAGCTTTCGCTACCACGCAACGAACTGTTGGGATAATATGCCACCACCTTTAAGACTTCTACAATCTAAATGCACTTTCAAGGAAAAGGTAAAGGCACTTCTTCTAGACAGTCAAAAAAGGATATTCCATAGCGCTTTGCTTAGGCCAGTGGCGCAAACTGGCTACATAACATTGTGTAATAGCAACATGTCTAATAGCAACACAACTATTTTATAATTAATTTGACTAGAAAAAACTATTACACAAAAGTAGGCCATATAAATATTTCTTCCGGCTCGGGAATTGCACCCGGTACCTCTGCGTGGCAGTCCAGTATGGTAACCATTCGGTCTCGGAGGCAGTTACTATAGTTTATATATCATATATAATACGTCTGTATTTATATATAATATAAATATAATATATAAATACAGACGTTTAGTAACACGTATAACGACTGTCCTACGATAAACAACCTAAAATGCAGCCTTTAAAAAAGATGACAGCTAATAGCATGCGACCAAATTAAAGAGTACAACAGTAATACGACGTATGAAAGTCACTACTAAATATTGTATTTGACCAGTTAACCAAGTGACAGTTGTGGAAATTTGTTTAGTTAATTACCTAAACCTTTATACTATATATATTATTATTTGGTCCTCTAATATATAATTCATATATTCTTAATGTGCACTTTTTTTAAATAAACGATATGTATTTATTTCGATATATTTATATTAATTCTTCCATCTATACTAGTCGATTTACGTATAAATTATAAATGAACTGCATTCAAGGTAATATATCATTATATTTAAGCATAGTAAATTAATATTTTTTTATGAGCCTGACTGACTGTCCCACTGCGGAGCAAAGGCCTTCCTCCCCTCACACCTCTTTGTTATATGTGTTCAAAAATACTATTTCGTCCTCTTTTTTCATAAAGGTCAAATCTTGGTTGCGCCCTCCATTCAATAGATTAGGTTAGTATATGAAAAAGCAGCACGAGCCGAGCGAGCGAAACGAGCGTACCGCGGCAGCGGCCGGTGAGTACCAGAAGCGAATTTGCTTGCGTTTCCGAACACGGTTTCAAGTTAAATTATATTATTGTTAATGTAATAGTAGTACATACATATTTTAGTAAATCAAAATAAAAAAGCATTTTAGAAAATCGAATGATAAAAAATATACAAAAATAAAAAAAGTCGTAGAATATTTTAGGAACGCAATTGTAGCGCCACTGCCATGCCATGCTCGCCACTTTTGCAGTCACAATAAGTGAACTAAAAATAATTGAAACGCTACAAACGCGCAGCTGCCATGCCACAGTCTCGCCACAGCAGCGTTACTAGCATTTAATTTGATTGCGCCCTTAGTGAGAAGCATCGCCGTAAAAATTTGACAATACGATTCATTGAGCAATTTTTGTTAAATGTAAGTAATTATTTCTTCAAAATTTGTAATTCCTTTAAAAATTGGTATTTTTCAGCATGGCTGCAGAGAGTCGTTACTTTTCCGCTTTCATGCGAAGAGTTTTTTATTTTCTACAATGCCAATTTAAAAGTTTAGTAGCAAAAAGTTATCTTATGTTTGGAATAATTGATGAATGCTTAAATTATGAAAATATAAGAAAAACCCAGCAATGATAATTCATTTATTTTATGGCCCCATTTTATAATAGAACAAATGAATGAATGAAGGAACTCAAGTGCATTTTTGTAACAAAACTATACATAGCCTAAAGAACTTAACTCGACTATGTAACGTACAAATTAAATACAATACGGTAGCCGGGGATTCCCGAGACAGTGCGAGAAACTCTAGAAGACGAGTGACTTGTTTTTTGGCTCTGTCTTAGTCGAGCGGCTTGCACAACGGTTTTCAAAGTGTCACCATCTCTGTTGTCCCGGGTTTGATCCCCGGCCGGGTCAACGTAGAAAACTAACTTTCATATTATCTCGGCTCTGGGTGTTTGTGATACCGTCATTGTTTCCGATTTCCATAACACAACTGATTTAGTTACTTACTTTAGAATCAGAGCAACGTAAGTGATGTAATATAATATATTATGTAATATGTGTAAACAATTGACATAAAGATCATTATGGTTACAAACATTTGCTTCCGTTCATTCATTCATGAGTATATTAACAGTTTGTCAATAAACAAAAAATAGCGAGACTGGATTTATGAACAAATACTTACGTATGTGTATTTACATAAAACCAGACATTTTCGTGAAATTGTTACAAAATAATAGCATCGTAGCATATGCAGTGAGACAGCACAAACTCGACTGGATGACAGATTCCGTAACAACACAGCATTTTTTTTATAATATCAAGTGACGGGACGAACAAGTCGTGCGCCTAATGGTAAGCTCAGAGCTTTAAATCGCAAAGATCTGAGGGGCACTGCCACTGCGCCCGACATAAGTTGACAAGTTCCATGTGCCTGTAATGGCACCAGCAGCCTTACCCTTCAAAACCGAAACACAGTAATGTTGGCGTTACTGCTTGGTAATACGGCAAAAATAGGTAAGGTGGCAGTACTTCTCTGGACGAACTCTCTCACAAGGAGCTCTAATGCTACTAAATAAGATATACTCGTATATAGAACTAGAGTTTCTTGCTCAGGGAGGTCAGCGTTGTGAACAAGAAGTAGCTTACAAAATGACGTTTTCAAGTGTAAAAATCTTACCTATAGAAAAATGATTATTTAACCTTGATTAGTTATCAATTAAATCCAATTTCTATGCCCTGAGCAACACACTGAACTATAAAAACCCCACTTTTTATATGAAAAAGTAACAAAAAATCTTTTTAAATAATTATAATGAATGATGAATATGGGACATAATATATCTATTCTGTATTCTTCACAAAGAACAACCACTAGTGTTTCTAATTAATTCAACTGTACGCAATCTGCTTTACATATGCGTGACAGTGATTAATCAATGCAACAATTTCAAATGTAATTTGCTTAATAATGATATAACGATATTTTGAATTTGAATATAATTGTAAGTCAATGATTTGAATTCACAATTTCTTTATTTGCATTTGTTTTGTATCGATTGTTTTTTAGTACAAGTCATTGTTGCGACATAATCACTGTAACGTCTACACTTAAGAATAGCCCACAAACAACGTTAGGTCAGTTAACATGCGCTGCGTTACGTCCATTCACACCGATGTCTAGCGTCGCAATGGCGGGAGCGGGCAAACCATAGCGTACCTTTATTTTCTATACACCTCTTTATTTTCTACACACAAAAAGGTCTATAAAGTCACTATCTGTAAGCTAACTTGTCGAGACCAAATGGAGAGTCGATTCTATCCCAGTTCGAATTCAATTTTTTCTCCTACTAATACGGTTAATTTTGCTTGGGTCGAGTGGCAGGGACACTGGCTTTATTTTTTTTAGATTTTTTTTACAAATGAATTTAAAGCCATTTGAGAAATGTATACGTGTTCTATTTAGTTCCTTTCCTTTTTCATTTTCAGCCATTGACTTACAATTATATGGACGTCGGGTCCGCGCTAAAAAGTGTCCGCACTTGTAAGGCGCTAAAATCGTATACA
Organism: Hyposmocoma kahamanoa; assembly: GCF_003589595.1. Classification (NCBI taxonomy): domain Eukaryota; kingdom Metazoa; phylum Arthropoda; class Insecta; order Lepidoptera; family Cosmopterigidae; genus Hyposmocoma; species Hyposmocoma kahamanoa. The sequence goes on from NW_020654466.1 coordinate 18,948,236, forward strand.
GAGCGCGACACTCCGCTTTAGTCTTCATTTGTTCTACGGACAGCGCGATACTGCGATGACATAACAATTTAAATTTCGAATAGGTTGACTTCGGACATTTTTTTCGTGGTTTTTGTATTAGACCCGTCGTCCATTTATTTGTAAGTAAATGTTTTCAGCCATTACTTTCCCAATGTAGGACAAACGCTTCCCTTCTTTTCCCTATTTATTTCAGTTGATAAAAAAGAAATCATTGGTATATGTAAAATACCTATTAAATACAACGGTTTTCTTGAAAAATTTCGATGTAAGTTTGTATCTTTTTTTTTATATCTTAATAATTTTCAGGAATCGTGTTTTCGCACCATACGGTAATCAATGTATATCCCCCATTTTACTATAAATCTTGAACAAAAAATATAGATGTTTTGCCTTGCAGTGGAATGTATTTCATTTTATATGACAGCTAATACAAAACAAAAGAAAGTTCATTTATGGAATTTTATATATTTTTAAGTGTCTTTCAAACTTTTACGTTCGGCATCCGAACAGTCTACAGGGCGAGATATTTCTTGTTTCATACAGTTGAAAGAAATCTAATGATATAACTCATATGCAAATGGTCCTCAAAAAGTATTAGTTTTCATGTCAAATACCCATTGACTTACAAATAAATGGACGACGGGTCTAATACAAAAATCACGAAAAAAATGTCCCAAGTCAACCTATTCGAAATTTAAATTGTAATGTCATCGCAGTATCGCGCTGTCCGTAGAACAAATGAAGACTAAAGCGGAGTGTCGCGCTCTGTATACGATTTTAGCGCCTTACAAGTGCGGACACTTTTTTAGCGCGGACCCGACGTCCATATAATTGTAAGTCAATGCAAATACCTAATATAATCTAGACAATTGAATCTAGACAATATATTTAAATTCATTTGAAGTAGCCGGAACACTTTTTCTTCCCTTTTTGTGTATCTCCGATATATTTTTTTCAAAGTGATTGATTCAACATTGTCACTGTTATGATATATCAATAAAAACCATTTAAAATAGTATCAACTATTAATGAGCTCTCGGAATTCGAGCTCTATTGCTTTTTGCTACTTACTACCGAGCCACCGAGACCGTCAAAATCGCATTGGTACAATTGGATGCTATCTGAAGTAATTTTCAATATCAACTACCTGCACAAGAAGACATTCTGCGCGTGTTTGCCGCAAAATGAAGGCATCTACAATCGAAACGCGTTGTTATCATGCTATTACAGCGAGGAATAAATTTAACCATTTTGTGGAATACGTACAACATGACACAGTCTGTGCGACTTTTGAGCGTGAAACAAACAGAGAGCGTGTGAAGGGTCGGGCGTCGCCCATTTCAGCGCCCGCGATCTGTGTTTTGTCGTCCATATAAATACACTGAATTAGACCCGCCACGATCCCGACCCACACCCGCTTTCAATGTGTTTCACACTTTAGGATTGTCATGATTCATAATAATCTTAAAGAAGTCGCACGAATTATTAACATTCATGAATCAAATTTGAACTACTTTTGTACGGGATCAATATACTGAAATCATTCTTTCGAAAGCAGGCATATACAAGTATATTGTGTAACGTGCATTGATTTCACATTTCTTGTATTTTTTTTATGTTGGTGTAATGTAATACCCATTCACATAATCACACCGTGTGTAGCTGCAATAACTCGCGCGTCATCACACGCTCATTTGCACCGCGGAAATGGGAAGTTTCAGTAATATTTCACCTGTTATTACGTTGTCGCGGCTTTTTTACAAGATGAGACTGAGTACTGCTTATGGTTCTCGTTTTTTTTCTATAGTACCAAGAGACGGGACGAGCAAGTCGTGCGTCTGGTGGTAAGGGTAAGCGTTAAGCCTATCTATAACAATTACAGTGTCACTCAGAGCTTTTAGTTGACAAATCCCATGTGCCTGTAATTTCACCGATTGCTGGTGCTGGTCTACTGATATTAAAACTCGTCTTTACTCCTTTGTAACATATGAATGAATGAAATATCCTTTATTACACAAATAATATATATATGCATATAATGGTAGCAGTAGAGCTCCTTGTAAAAAGAGGTAGTCCAGGGAAGTACTGCCACCTTACCTATTTCTATCGCCAAGCAGCAATGTCAGGGCTACAGCGTTCCGGTTTTGAAGGGTAAGGGTGCAGGTGAAATTACAGGTATACGGGACTTGTCAGCTTATGTACCAGGATGACGGGCACAGTGACAGTGCTTCTCAGATCTTTGCAAAATAAAGCTCTGAGTGGCACGTAATGGATAGGTGTGTCGCTTCATACCAGGCGCACGACTTGTTCATCTCATTGCTTCGTATCATAAAAAAGTACAATGCTAACACAGAACAGTAATGTAAGCATCGGAGTATAAGCTAATGTACAACATAAAACCTTAGTGTTAAGTAGGATTAGGATAGAAATTTAAAAGCAGGAAAAGGGAGTGTTTCAAAAAAATACACATTGAACAATGTACACGTCTAGATAATACGTGAGGCGCACTATAAGTTTCCGAAATGAATAAGAAAAAAATACTATAAATGGTCAGAAATGAATTTATTGTTTCTCAAAATATTCTCCGTTAGCGTTAATGCACTTTTTCATACGAATGAACCAATTTTGAAAACATTTAAGCCACTCCTCCGTGACAATCTCTGAAACACATTTTTCATACTCTTCGACAGCCTCTTCAGGTGATGAAAATCGTTGCCGCTTAACTGGTTCTTAATTTTTGGAAATAAATAAAAGTCACAAGGTGCCAGGTCGGGACTGTATGCGGGATGGCTCATGAGGTCAACGTTGTTCACCTTCAAAAATTCATTTGTCTGACTGGTCGTGTGAGAACGGTCATTATCGCGGTGCAAGATGATACGCCGTTTGCGGTTATTTTTACAGAGTTTGTCAAGAACTTCCGCCAAACAAATGGTAATGTACCAATCACTATTCATGATACAATGATTCTCCAAAGCAACAGTAGCCACGTGTCCAGTTTTGTTAAAAAAGAGCTATCATTGGTTCAGAGGCACTTTGCAAGGGCGCCACTTTGGTTGGTTACGGCTCATCTCGAAAGACCCATACGCTCGATTGCTACTTTGTTTTGGAATCGTAAATATAAATGCATGTTTCGGGTACCTATTACTATATCCCACACCAAATTTGACGCCCCTTCGTTGAATCTGGTAAGCATGTCATCGCATCACTTGTTGCATTTTTAAGTCTCAGTCAAATTGTAAAGGATCCACCGAGAGCACAGCTTTTTCACACCCAAATGTTTGTGTAGTATTGATTGTATTTGACTCATGCCTATGCCTAAAAATGTCCGAATTTCATGGTATGTCACATGTCTGTCTGTTTTGATCATCGACGTTTTTGTTGTTCACAACAGTGGACGTCGACCATCACGAAATTCGTCACTGAGATTCACACGACCGCGTTTGAATTCTGCAAACTTTACACAGCTATAAATAGTCGTTTTGCATGGTGCTTTATCGCCAAAAGCAGTTTGAAGCCGAGTGAAGCTCCGCTGAGCTGTTGAATTACACTTAAAGTCGTAGAAAATCATACTACGAAAATTTTCACGAGTTAAATCCATGGTGATGTAGACAACCAATTTCTAAAATGACGCCACAATGTAAAAACAAGTGACAGTCAGATGAAACACTGTATTCTACAGCCAAAGAGTTCCATTTTCAAATGTTGTAATTACTTTTTAAATATTGTTTATGTAAGTGGCCAGTTTCGGAAACTTATAGTGCACCCTATGTAGTATATAATAATTTAAAATTTACATGTCCGCTCACGCGATGCGCTCATCCTACCGCAAAATGGCGGCTATTTGGTTTCGCAAATTAGAAAAGGATTCAGTTTAAATACAAGTTTTTATAAATAAAAATTATTATTCTGCATTGCTAAATAAATACCCTCCGTACTACAACAAAAACATCTCAAATAAAATGCAGTAATACACCGCAATCTTGCACTTAAAAAGCACTAATGAAATTTTTGGTGTACTTGGGTAAATATGATAATATTCCGTTTGAGTGGTTCTAACGTTTACCATGAAATTACTCCTTAAAGTATAGTTTATAAACATTTATATTTATATTTAAAAAAAAAATTAAAAATAAAAATAAAAAAAAATAAAAAAATTATTATTTCTATTCAGGGTAAACTTAAAAAATCCTACTTACGGTATGTTTTCAATAAATAAACACCGAAATCACCAGGCCAAACAATAACACACACGATTGTCGTGACGTATTTTTGAAGTTGTTTATTTTTTTTAAATGACAGACCCAGGCATTAAAAGCTTTATGGTTTGCTAGAGTAGTTACCGAAATAGCAATTAGTATTAGTTCTTTTAACTTTTATAACTTCGATATCCGATAAATCGGTATAAAATCATCACCGGCACCTCTAGGTGTGGTATGCGTCTACGGCTGCATGTATCGCGTGAGCGGTTATTCAGCCAGAAATAGTCTTCAGTTATATTTCTTTGAAATACAAAGGTAACAGACGAAGCTTCACGCAACGGTGTACATAATTCAAAAGGAGCGATTTTTGTAACGATTAAGTATTTCTAGTATCAAGTCTTTCAATATTCTTTGAGTAAGTATATCTGCGATCATAAAATAAGTAAATAGGATTTTCTTTTCTTTATTTAAAGAGCTTTGTCACAAAATGCAAGTACGCCGCTCTATACATATAATTATATAATAAAGTAGAGAGAGAATTGGTTATAGTTGCCTTCACTTCACCTCTCCCCGCCAATCTACATAGCATCTTGGCTTCCCTTGATAGAGGACAGGCCAAAACGCTGTTGCATCGGCCAACTTGTCTAAATTGGTCACACATAGCAGCTACATCAAATCTAAGAGAATCGTTTCGTTCACAATCGATCAGTATATGAGATACGTCCTCATTCACGTCACATACAGCACAGTTTGGTGACTCTGTTTTCTTCATCATATACGCAAACTTATTCAATTTAATTTGTCCGGAGCGAAGGCATAATGCTAATACTAAATCATTGCACTTTAAGCAATTATTGATCTAAGGAGAATTCAACGGTTCGGGTTGGATAGTCTTATACCAAATGCCTACTGATTTCGACCTTTCGTCAAAAAACTCCTCCCACATATTATAACAATTATTTTTTACAATACCCAAATATTCACAATAAAATGGGACACATGGGAGGGTATCACCATCAGTACAAGCTTCTTTCACCAGACAATGTAGCTTTTCATTATCCAGTATGCCACAATAAGATGGAATCCACCAAAATTATTCATCAAAATTTTTAACAGCATGTAGAGAGAGCTCCTTGTAAAAGAGTTCTTCCAGGGAAGCACTGCCACCTTACCTATTTCTGCCGCCAAGCAGTAATATTGAAAGCATTACCGCGTTTCCATTTTGAAGTGAGGGTGCTGGTGAAATTACAGGCACATAGGACTTGTCAACTATGTCTAAGGGTGATGGGCCCAATGGCAGTGCCAGATCAGATCACTGTCATATAAATCTCTGAGTACCACCAGGCGTACGACTTGCTCGTCTCACGCTCCCATGTCCGTTTTGTGCAGAGTTATCACAGGTTAGAGCGATCTATTTAAATATTTTTAAATATAGTCTTACGAGGTCGTTAGTATTTTACAAATAACGCTGTGTATAGAAAAATCACATATTACATGTACTTATAAGCAATGAGCTACTATGATTTCTATTACTAGTATGTTGATGAAAAGGACGGAGTCTCATTATGGTGCCGTTTTTAGATCTCTGCCTGTGTTCTCTGTCGGATATGTCGGAACTTAATTACTATAATTCAATGCAAAGTCAACAACAAAAACAATCATCGTTAATCTTACTTAAGTCTATTTATTTACTAGTTACGAGTGATAATATTTATGGTATATAGCTTTTTTATATAATATCAAGTGACGGGATGAGCAAGTCGTGCGCCTGATGATAAGCGACTTGCCTGTCCGTAACAGTTGCAGTGGCACTCAGAGCTTTAAATCGCAAAGATCTGAGGGGCACTGCCACTGCGCCTATCACCATGAAACATAAGTTGACAAGTCCCGTGTGCCTGAAATTTCACCAGCACCCGTACCCTTCAAAACCGGAATGCAGTAATGGTCACATTACTGCTTGGCGGGAAAAATAGGTAAGGTGGCAGCACTTCCCAGGACGAACTCGTTCACAAGGATATCTACTGCGACTTACTAAGTTACCCCATACAAACACAATAAGGAAAACAAATCAAATCTGGACAACAAGGGGTACAAATGCCTGATACCAGACGACTACGGATTGTTATTTCACTACAGACCAGTAACATGACGAATTCTATATGCAATAGGAGACATAAGCATAACAAATAACATTCAGGCTAAAAGAAAAGCAAGACCGTTTAAGTCGAGACTTTACACTTAACTTTAGAACAGTCTTGTAAAGTTAACAACAAGCGAAATAATCAAATAGACCAAAGAATCCATCATTTCGTCAGGTTTCGAACATAGGATTTTCATATACTTAAAACTTTCTGAAGTATAAATTATGAGTTTAAAAACTTTGAAGGCTTGGTCGTAAATATACCCATCAAACAATTATTTAAAACACACGAATTATGTATAATTTGTTTTTTTTTTGTGTTTTTGTAACGAGATTGATCGACTAGTACGGAAAATTTAGCAACATAACTAACTCCGCGGGTTAACAAGCCAATAAATAGGTAAGCACGGTCTCAATTAAATTAAGCATATATAGATAAATAAATTCCAAATAAACTAAAAAACTACGCTACGACTAAAAAGTCGTTGAAAGCACATAGAAAAATTCGTGAGGTCCGTTGGTTCGTTCCGTGGCTTAGTTGGTATAGCGTCTGGCACGGTATGCAAGAAGACGTCGGTTCGAATCCGACCGGATCGAAGGAATTTTTTCTGAGTGTTTTTTCTGAGTGTTCGATCTTTGTATTAATAATTATAACAAACTAGTGGAGTAATTTCACAAAAAATAATTGAATATTAATTCAATAAAAATTTAATTAAATTCCAAATAAATTTACTAAATATAACCAGTCTCACTCATTCACTCATCACTCTGCTCCTCCATCACGCACGACTAACCCCAAGAGTTACAGACTCATAGTCAACGAAGAACGCTATATGATAGACTCTAAAAGATTTAAAAAGCTGAACAAACTAGAACAAACACACAAATTACCCTAACAACAACATTTCCTAACACACATATGATATGGCGATGTATCACATGGAGGATTCCTAATAAATCAACAAATATATTTTCCTTGAATGCAGACAGTTCTTGTTCATCTGGGAGAGTGACCACGAACTATACACACACAGGACAATATACCCATCAAATCAAAAAAAATAAAAAGTAAGTTTCTTTTGCTTTGAGAGAGGTACTTTTATAAGAGAAACGACGATTATTCGTAAATATATCTGCAAACGTATATTCAATTTGGAATCTTAGCCTAGAATTACCAAGATGCCCGTTTTAAATTCACCCTCTATTATTTATATAATTCCAAATACAAAACCTAACAGGCAGCTTAGGCTACAGTATCAAGAATTTTATTTTTAATTCCACTGTTGATCTTCTTCGGGGACCTTCTTTTTCTTTTTCTTGACGTGCCATCTCCTACCGGAGGTCGGTGATCGGGGATCGGCTGCCATATCCGGAGATTCTTAAGCCACGAAGTACGCCTTCTTCCAGGTGGTCGTTTTCCCTGGATTTTTCCTTGCATAAGTAATCCGAGCTGGTCATATTTATCATTGCGCATTATGTAACCAAATTATTGTTGCTTGCGTTTTTTGACAATATTCCAAACCTCTAATTTCTTATTCACCATCTGCAATACTCTTTCATTGGATACTATATCCGGGATCACAATTTGTTATCTTCTTCTTTTTAAATCGCTGGCCACCCAATGCTAAGTATAGGTCTCTTCCATTGCCCGCCATTCCTTCCGCTCTTGTGCATTCCTCCTCCAATTTTTAGCCGCCGCTTTAACAAGGTCGTCAATCCAGCGCACGGTCCTGTTCCTTTCTCTGAGCCTCAACCTTCTACCCCATTTGTGGTCTTGACTACTATATAATATATAGCGTGCCCAATTTCTCTGTCTTTGAACTATACAGGGATTTTTGTCTTTTAATATTAGATATTACTTTCATCTAAAAACAAATATATTTAAATAGATCGCCCTATACGTTGATAACTCTGCGCGTTAAAAGAAAGTGCTAGGGTGAATATCAGTCTGATGCAAAACACAGTAACAGGGGTTTGAACTTACAACCTTACTACCAAATATGGGGTGTACGAAAGGAGCCTCTTCTCCTGTACGTATGGCGCATCCCGGGCAACAATCGGCGAAGACCTTACGCTGATTTCAAAATCCTTTCACCACGTTATCGATGGATGCTTGCCGCATTACAGTGTACGCCATCGATACGATCAGAAGAAGTGTAGAAATACAGATCTAAAAATTCTTACATAGTACAACAAAAACTTAGTTTAGAAGAAACTTAGAGTTTATTTTTAACTGACTTCAAAAAAAGCAGGTTCTCAATTTGACTGGTTTTCTTTTTGTTTGTGTGTTACGCGATAACTCCGCCATTTGTGAACCGATTTTGATGACTCTTTCTTTGTTGGAAAGAGGGTGCCTCAGGGATCCCATTTAAATGTTTTGTGGAATATTGAAGAAAATATTCCACCTCTAAGGGTGGCAAACTAGCGGATAAATAACTTTTGAGGTCGGTTCTTTTAGTACTCTTTACTGAAATGTTTGGTTAATTTATTATCTTTTGTAAAAAGTCATATAAGAAAAGGTGATGTTTATTAATATGTCCTGAAGGATTTTTGAGCATTGTATGAATAGCCCTCAGATTACATGATCGTACCCTACATACGTCATCCACCAGCCTCATCTTGTCATTGAGTATATAACCAGAAATACAAACGAAATAAAGATCATTCATTACTGGCAACTCATCAAGCAAATGGGCCTTGTATCACTTTTAAAAATCAACTTTCGTTTGTGCTGAAATCATAAATTAGAAAGCAGAAATAGTACAGCGACAACAACTGACCTGTGTGTACGTCTCCGTATATTCCAAAAATATTCTGTATTATTGTAATAAAGATAATATCTCTAACAATGAGGGGCTGTTCCGGTGGTGTAGGAAAAACAGCAAAAAATTTAATTACAAAAACAAACGGAATCACGTTTCGTCTGTAATATTTAATTACATTAAATATATAATTTTTCAATTTTCATCCATTATAACAAAAGCTCAAGTTAAACTGGTCGATTTAAAGTGAAACAATTGACGACACCCGTCAATTGTTTCGAATTCGGGCTGGCCAATCATAACGCAGTTGTAACCGTAATGATTTGGTATAATAGTTTTTAAACAAATTAAATGAAATTTCGTCTCTATTTCTGGTTATATACTCGTTGCATCTTGTCCACCAGTCTAACAAAAGTCATGTTCCCAAGCACGTAACTATTACCTAGAATCCTATAATGGAAATATAACTGACGGAAGCACAAAACGCGTCGAAACTTCGATAATTAACTTACACACGGTCTGCCTGAAAACTGAATTAGCGCAGTTCGTAACTAAGAAAACTAAGTTATACGAAATTAATGAAAGGGATATGGAAATATCTTTACAAGCAATTCCAAGAGAAACCGATAATGGAAAGCGGTTACAAAACTAATCACCTTATTGTTCATATAAATTAACGTAGTCGTTTTTTATAAGTAACCTATTTACTAGTGCTTCTACTGGACATAATTATGCTACAATGCATTCAATATCCATTATTGCCTTTCTATGGGCATTGCTGGTACCTAAATGTTGGAAAACTTTCATGTATATTGTATTTATTTATTCCATAACAAAAAAAAACATTGTGTCGGAAAAGAAGCATGACATAAACTAAATTAATGTCTATACAATAAAATATGTCTAAGTACAATTAAAATTTCTAATAGATTTCGATCAAATATAACAAAATAATAATAAATAATTAAAAACAGAAATTAGGTTCAGATATAAATGATATGTCATTATTTTTAAATGTCACTTAACTACATTACAAACTAATTCGTCTACATGATAAAATGCTTTTTCCAATAAGAAACGCCTCAACGACCTTTTGAAAGCAATAGGGTCCTGTTCTATTTTTAAGCACATAGGGAGACTATTAAATACTTTAGCCGATTGATACCTAGGACTATGCTTGACTATGTCCAACTTTAGTGCTATAACACCACGTCTTTCTTTCCTCCTAGTCCCAAGTCGTCTCGACTCTGTCTCCTCACCATATTCAGAGTTCAGAGTATAGTTTAACTTCTTGCGAGAATTCGTCCAGGGAAGTACCGCCACCACATCTATTTCTGCCACCAAGCATTAATTGTGAGCATTATTTCGTTCCGGTTTCGAAGGGTAAGGGTAAGTAAGAGTGCTGATTAAATTACAGGCACTTCTTACTTGTCAACTTGTATGTCTAAGGGTGACGGATGCAGGGGCAGTGCTTTTTAGATGGTTCTGCTAAATACCAACTGGCCACTTTGGATTCAACCGACAAGCGTGGCAAGAGGTTTACAGCTGACTCGGAATTAGTAGAGGCGAAGCTGCAAAGCCTTGAACACCGCCGAAGGTTGCCTGCTTATCGGTATTCTACAGGATATAGGCGAGAGTGAATAGGCTTTATTTAGGTGTGCATGCTATATCGTCAATTTCCATCAGGTGAGATGGAGGTCGAATGAATCTTATTGTTTTAATAAAAATTTTCGGGCTTAAAGTTCTAAGTGACACGGCAATTATTATAGATAGAGGTGTCGCTTACCACCAGATGCACGAATTAGCTACTAACAGATTGACTGCATGTTTGCAGTTAACGCGTGAAGTCGTAATCAACTTCAAAAAAAAAATTCAAGAAGTCCGCATTAGTCTTCATTCAGGGCAATTGTGCTAATTAAAAGAGAGAGATGGGAGAATTACAAAAGTTCCAAAAAAGTTACAAAAGTTGGCCGAGTTATGTTGAATCTCATCTCATGCCCATGAGTGACGTTTAGTATAAAAATTACTTCGTAATCTTGGTTTAACAAAACCACGTGTGATTTTATGTGAAGAAGCGCTTTTTACCACTCGTGTAGCGAATTGCAGCAGTCGCTTTTTTTATACATATTTTATAGTATAGTCTTTTTGGCAGTTTAGTTTTAAATTGTAATTCTAAATCTTTATATATTTAGCTTAGGCGCAATTTTCTTTGTCATTGCCATTGTTTTCTCTGTGTCGTAGCTTAACTTTCTTGGTTTTAATAAACTGTAAGTCCATTTGCTTTGGTCTTGCTCACTCTTCATTAGCATCCCAACCCCATTGATACACTGTCCACTACAACATGAAATTATTAAAAATAATACGTGCTACATGAAACAAATCGTGTACTTGTAACACTTTTTAACTACTATTTAACCATAAGCAGTCGTACCTCAATGTGTTGACGTACCGCCTCTGAAGCAGAGGCAGTGGATTTTAATCCGGACACGCACCTCGGAGTTTCTCAGAATTTACGCGCGAAATTAAAATTGTAATTTACCACGAGCTTTTCGATGAAGGAAAACAGTGTGATAAATCATGCACGTCGAAGAAGGTTCACAATTCTTGGAAAACATGTGAAGTTCCCAACCCGCATTAGGTCAGAGCGGCTGACTACCGCCTAAACTCTCGCCTGAAAGGGGCCACATGCTCAGCAGTGGGACGCATAATGAGTTGATTGATTAAACATAAGTTATCGACTAATTTTATTCATAGAAAAGTTATTATGTCTCAGATGTGGCCTTATTACACCCAGCCTGCAACTTATACATCGATGGAAGCAACTTGTCTCATTCACTAATGCATATCATATACGCAAAACAAATCGCTGTAATTCCACTTAGCCAGTAAGTGTTAATATTGGAATATTAATTCACAACTTTGCGGAAGGTAAAGGTGATAATTAGGGAAAGTTCGGCATCCCCTGAGGCCTGAACTCGTTGTGAACATACACACTGCGACGCGCGTTCTGTATACGCTTAATTTATACATATACACAACGTGACTGGTTGAATGAAATAAATATTTAAAGAAGCAAGCTAGTAGCTGATATCTAATCCGAATATGTTAAAAAATCGCCCCTAAACGTAAGAAAAAACGGCCTTCCATCTTACAAATACTAACACACTCTTTATTTGGGCTACTCTACGCAACAGCTGAGTGGTAGGAAATTGAACTCCCGCACCAACATAACGTAACACCGCATCATGTTCCAATCGATTTCATACACACAGTACAAGCCGTCACGCCAGATTGCGACACACTAATATAAATCTAACCATATTAAATGTATGAAACTGATACCGTTCTGATGCGTCAGGACACAGCACGTCAGTCGAATGTAAATCCGGCTTGTAGAAAATTGAACTCCCGCCCCGCACACACATAACGTAACACCGCAACTTGTCCCAATACTCCTCATTTGTGGAGTGATAATTGTATTCATCCTTATGAACTTTACTGCACTCCACTGAATTGCACGGATAAATACACTGATATGAACAAGACGTGTGCGCAAAGGCCGGGCCGGCAGGCAGGGGTTTGTTTTGACCTTGAAGGATTTTCTTTGATTGACGCGGTATCTCGCACAGAGTATTACAAAATATCAGAAGCATTATTTTCCTTAGAAAAATGTTTAAAAATGAGATAGTGTTTTTTTCACATATTCGTTATGGGTATCGGTTACTCATTCGCTTTTTTAAATGTTTATTTCGTTCCACCTGTCTCCCTGTGTCTCAAAGGACGGAAACACTCATTGAACGAAAAAAAAACGCCCTAAATACGTTTAAAATATCCATAACACACTTGTTGCTTTTGTAGGTTAGACTTTTTGAAGAAAGGTGGTCCTATTTCACCCGGCACCTCGACGGCTTACAGTTGAATCTGGAAATACGAGTATAATGACCTATTAACCTTTTCAACAAAAAGGTACTAAGTTTTAGGCCGTTGACACCGGTAGTCGTTTCGTAATGAGTTGTAATTGAACGATTTCCTCAATTTTAAATTCTAAACGCTAGACAATTAATGGCGATAAAAGAATCTTATTACCTTCTAAATTGTTTACGGAAATTTCATGATGTTTTAGTTATCATTGATACTGTTATGTCTCTTTGTAGCTTGGGGAAGTCGAGGTCGTCTTTATTTGAATGATATAGATGATTTGTGGAACTCATGTTATTTATTTGCTACAATTTGCAATTGGAAGTAATTATTACAAAGTGTACCGCAACTCAAGCGATTCGGAGCTTATGTTCAGGTTTCGAGGTAATAGTGAACTGCCTGTTGCATTTCTTGGACAGTGACACTTTGGCCGCTGATGGCCTTGACTGCGCCACCGGAAAAAAGGCGAGCTGAAGGTTCTTAACCCATTAAAAATAAACTAAAACTAAGTAGCGGGCCAGAGGGCGCCCAAGTGGGCCTGCCTGTTGCCGCGGGGTTGTCACCTTTTATAACAGCCGGTAAGGGTGGGATAGCGTCGCGTCATCACGCAGGCCACGGGAGTATTTTTTTATATTATCAAGTGACGAACGAGTCATGCACCTGATGATAAGCTACACGCCTGTCCATAACAGTTGCTGTGCCACTCAGAGTTTTAAATCACAAAGGTCTGAAGGGCACTGCCACTGCGCTCGTCACCCTAAGACATAAGTTGACAAGTCCCATATGCCTATAATTTCACCAGCACTCTTACCCTTCAAAACCGGAAAGCAGTAATCTAACATTACTGCTTGGCGGCAGAAATAAGTAAGGTGGGGCAGTACTACCATGGAGGAACTCTTTCACGCATTCAACGAGCTCTACCGCTGCTAAAAGTGAGTGAGAATGTAGAGTGTTCTGGCGCCTCGGTTGATGCCAGGATGCATTTAAGATAAAGATGCTTTCTGCTGATGTCTCAGTTGTCGCTATGATGCCATTAAGACACAGATTCAAATTACAGCCAGAAAACTGGTCATCTTTAATAAGGTGAAGCGATATTTCACGCCTGGACAGCCCATAACTCTGTACAAACTCCGATCTTGCATAGAGTATTGCAGTCAACTGTAATGGCTCAACAAAATATCCACCTGAGGCTCTCGATTCGGATGAACGCAGAGCCAGGAGACTTATTGGCGACAATAAACTCGAATTTTAACTTCATAATTTAGCCCACAGTCGCAAAGTTGCTGTCTGTCTTTTTTCTACAGAATATCAGAACAACAGAATAAAGAACATCCAGAGGTACGGCGGGTAAGCATCCTTACTTGATCGATATTCTCTTCATGCGTACTAAGCGATTTTCGTTATGCCTGCGACTGTGTTTCCGAGCACATACAACCCGATTATCTATCTCTACGGCGCAACTGAATATGCATGTTCTAGGTGACCTCGTCACATAGTAGATCCTATATTTGCTCTAAGGCTAAGAGTAGATAGTGGTTAAGAACAAGTTTATCAACAACAACAAGTTTATATTATTAGTTAGTTTATAATATTATTAGTAATAAGTTTATTATTACTTTTAAAAAAGAAAGATGCAGTTTGGAAATGTTTTTGAAGTGATGCAAAAACTGTTCTCATGGTGTGCTTATTTATTGCAACCCAAGATAACTGTTACTATTAACGGGGTCTGGTGGTGTACATTAGGCTAGAGATGTTATTTCCGTCTGATGTCATGGTGCAATTAGGGTTTCTTCCTTTATTGTTATGGGTTTGCGCTGTTGATGGGCATTCATTAACTATGCAAAAAACGCGCATAGATAAAAATTCCTTCAATCCGACTAAACTCGAGTAAATCTGAGTAACTTCATAAGATTGATGTATATACGGTTTATTGCTCACGCACAAGAAAAAAAAGTAGTACATAAACAGCTTAAAACTAATGTGGGCAAAGGCGGCCTTGTCGTTAAAAGCGATCCCTTCCAGACAACCTTTGAGATATAGGAAAGATAATCAGAGTTCATTTGAATTGCATAAATAAACAAAAACGGAAATTATACAAAAATTTATATAATTTCATTTCATTTTCTTTTAGTTTTTTACTTTTTTTTATTTACGTTTATCACAGCTGCATAAGTTTCTCACAGATGCGCTGACGGCGAAGAAAACCGTTTAAATTAAACTTAATACAAAGATCTGTACCAAACACATAAAGAAATTCGTAAGGTACTCGGTCTGTAGCTCAGTTGGCGGAGTAGTGGCTCCGGTATGGCAACAGAAACTGTTTTAAGTCCAGCCAGATCGAAAGAATTTTTCTTTGTGTTCGATCTTCGTGTCAATAAAATCTATTAACTTGTTTATTTGCCTCAAATTACTATATGTTCCCTTAATATCTTGGATTTTTTAAATTTATTTCTATCTAAATTATAAAAGCTTATGCTAACCTCCCCAAAATTATTAAAAAAACAATATTTACGTAATCCCAAACAACATTAATCTCTTCAAAGTTGGAAAGGACATTGCTATTAAGATTTTGAGGGCCTGCCTTAGACAAAGCGTTTAGAGGCTTAATAAGTTTTAAAAACTGTTAAAAAATATAATCTGGTAAAGACGAGAACTTGATTCAAAATCAGCAAATTTTATAAAAGTTAGGCCTCAAACAGAGAGACAACGATTGAACGACGTGATATGATAATTGCTACGACCGCACCGGCAGTCGCTGTGATAATTGCTTCTGTGATTGAGATTTGCTTTTACAAAATGAAAACCGCAGAATGACATTTTTTGTATTATTTTGGTTTTTAATGCTATAATACGGCACGTTATCAGACTACGCTTTTTTCTTTATTATTGACGATACGAACAAGACGTATGCCTGATGTTATGCGACAAGCCTATCCATAGCAATTGAATCAGAGCTTTAAATCGCGAAGATCTGAGTGACGCATCAACTGTGCCCGTCGCCCTGAAACATAAGTTAACAAGTCTCTTCTGCCTGTAACTCCACCAGCACCCTTACCCTTCAAAACCGGATCACAGTGATGTTCCCATTAATGCTTGGCGGCAGAAATAGGTAAGGTGGCAGTGTTTCCCTGGACGAACCATTTTACAAGAAGCTCTACTGATACTGGTACATATAGTATATATCATACACTAAAATGCTTATAAAACCGGTCAAAATGTATTTTACTTATATAATTTAAATTTTATCTACAACCCTAGTAGGTACATATATTTATATTGCACTTAGAAAAAGTATATTTACAGCAATTTGATTTTTAAATTGTCGGATAAAAATTGAGATGATACTTCTGATCTATACGTTATCACTTTTGATATATATTTTAGATAGATAGATAAAAGAAAAAACAAAAACATGATTGTCATAGCAGTGAAACGGCGCAGACTCAGCATATGCCAAAGTTTCCTAAGGCGCTGGTTTTCAGTCAGAACCAACGAGAGCGATTAAGTTATTAGAAAGCAAAAATATAACGACTATGAGTAAAGTTATACATTTACAACAATAATATACATAATAAAGTGTAAATAGTGCATCTAAAATAACCTGTTTGACATATAAGTGCATGAGCAAATGTGAATATAATTACAGCTGTAGGTGTAAGTTATGACTGTAAAGAGAATTTAATGTTGTGTAATGTAATTAGTATTATAATATAATTATACACATAATAAGAATAGATCAAAGCAACAACAAAATTCGATTTCTGTATGTAAGTTTCAGTTAAAGTTGGCACCTACTTAGTTTTGAAATTCTTTTATCGGCGAAGCTAACGGATTGCCTTGCGCATTGTTCTGAACTTGGCTCTTTATTCGCATGAGTAACGTAAACTCAAATTCAATAAATAATCTTTATTTCATAGGTAAGCAAATTACACTTCAAATCGCCATATTGTTAAACACTACTCATTCTTCTCATTCATAAGTAACTCTAGGGGTTGCTCTTTAGAAATAAACATTTGTATACGTATATTTACAATATTTATTTAAAATATGATAGATCAAGACGACGTACAAACACGTTTCAGTAGAAGTAGAGCTCCTTGTGAAAGAGTTCGTCCATGGAAGTACTGCCGCCTTACTTATTACTGCCACCAAGCAGTAATATGAACATTACTGCATTCCGGTTTTGAGGGGTAAGGGTGGTGGTAAAATTAATGGCACATGGGACTTATGTCTCAGGGTGATAGGCGCAGTGACGATTTAAAGCCCTGAGTGGTACTCCAACTGTTATGGACAGGCATGTAGCTTTCCACCGGGCACACAACTTGTTCGTCCCGTCGGTATTATAAAAAAAAACCCTTTCCGACCAAAAATGATAAACAAAATTGTGTTGTTTGAGTTTGGCTTTAACTACCTCGTCTATATTTCCTGTCGTTACAATAAAGAGACAATGTGAAACAATATTAGTTAAGTACGCAATTTCAGTTTGCTGCAGGCATTAAAGTTTACGCTGAAAGTTGTTAAAACTTTA
>NW_020654466.1:19000803-19042407 GCF_003589595.1 Hyposmocoma kahamanoa
CATCACATTTCCTTCATATACACACACTGGCTTTTACTTATTCTTATTCATTTTGAGGAAAACCATCCACCTCGAAGGGTGGCTGTTCACGCATGAAGATTCACTTTTATAAATAGCGCCTAACTTTAATTTAGGAGCAATAACTTTAATGGTTGATTTTGCTATTTCTTCCATTCAAGGCGTTTTTCTCTCGATATACTTTGAGTGGTGTCGTAGTGAGAACCTATTTTTATTATCTCCAGCGTCAAGTCCTGTATAGTGGCGAACTAGGGGATATTTCAATAAAACTTAGTAAATAGACGTATTCCACGCACTTTTGAGGTCGGTTTTTTTAGTACTCTGTACTGAGATTATAATTACAAAATTCTAGTTCGAGAGAGTAAGGCATCGATTTTGGACATCTAATTAAGATCCATACTATACTTTGTTAATGTCACAGATACAGAGATTGAACAAACACAAAGAAAAATTCCTTCACTTCGACTGGACTCGAACCAGTGTCTGTTGCCTCACCGTGGCTACCACACATACCAACTATGCTACAGATCGAATCGGCAGATCTTACGATTTTCTATATATGTTTGCTATAGATTTTTCTATTTTAACGTTTAAATTTTGGGTTAAACGGGGTTTTTACGGTAGCGCCGTTATTTGGGAGAAACTAGTAGCACTAGAGCTCTGCCACTCGTTACCTATTTCTGTCGCCAAGCATTAATGCGACTATTACAGCGTCCCAGTTTTGAAGGGCAAGGGTGCGGGTGAAATTACAGGCACATGGGACTTGTCAACTTATGTCTCAAGGTGATGGGAGCATTGCCAGTACCCCTCAGATCTATTCTGGACGGGCGTGTCGCTTAGCATCAGGCGCACGACTTGTTCGTCCCGCCACTTGGTAGTACACAAAAATTTAAAAAAAATGAACTTTTTTAAATATTAGTGTGAGAACACCTTTAGAGATTTGAAGCGTACACTTTTACACAGTAAACTTGGTGATTTCGGCAATATGATGCATACTTTAGAAGCACCTTTGCATTTTTTATTAAAATTTTAGCGGACACGTTCCTCAGGTGTCTTACAAAATCGCTATATTGTTGCTACTTAAAAGTTATGGCAAAAGTTTTATGTACATAGAGATGTGAAAACTTAAGTTAGTAAGGAGAGACTTGTTAAATTTTGGAAATAGAGTTAATGAAACTATTTTTCCGGATTTAAATCTTCAATTTTTTTTAAACGATTTAAATCTGGAAAATATAATTTCATTTCCTATGTGTAACAATCACAGAAACCTAAGAACTCAATAGAGTTAACATTAATCAGAAACTATCATCATACACACAAACTATCACATTGGCTCCCTCTGGAGTAGGCGGAGGCTACAGACCTCCACGTGCTGCCTTCCTGATATATCTCTTTCGCTCCTTCCTCTCTAATAAAAAAGTGGCTTTTTCTTGTTTCTTTCGAACTGGCCTTTTTGTCAGCCTCAACCTGATACGAGTACGTTTCACTGATGGACATTTGTCACACCTTTAGTCTTGTCTTCTAAGAGATCTTAGAAGACAAGACTACATAGATATGTAACCTTCTAATATAAATTATCACCAAATATTATATACAGTACATTAAGGATACTTTCTAGAAACTAACTGAACTTTGTACATACACAAATATGTACCATCCCCCCTCCAACTTGCGGGTCGCATCGTGATCAAAATTTTGGCATTCCGTAAATGTAATAATCCACATTCACACATCCATATATACAGTACCCATGTATATAATACTCATAATAGACGTATAACTGCCTTCGTGGCCGAACAGTTACCATGCCGGACTGCCACGCAGAGGTCCCAGGAGAAATATTTGTACGGCCTACATTTATTTCTCTCGTGATTTTGGGTGTAATTTGTGGTTCTCTGTGCGTGTGTCCACGGCACCCGCAACACAGGGTTTCCCTAGTGCGCGGCTATGTTGAGTGTGTGCGTTATTATTAAAAAAAATCCCCCGTGAAGTAAACTTTTCACAACAAACAAGATATATATAGATATAGGTAGTAGTAGTAGAGCTCCTTGTGAAAGAATTCGTCCAGGGTAGTACTGCCAGCTTACCTATTTCTGCCGCCAAGCAGTTATGTCAGCATTATTATGTTCCAATTTTGAAGGGTAAGGGTGCTGGTGAATTTGCAGGCACATGGGACTTGTCAACTTATGTCTCAGGCGCACATGGCAATGCCCCTCAAGTCTTCGCGATTTAAAACTCTGGCTGGCATTGTGTGTAACTGTTATGGACAGGCGTGTAGCTTACCATCAGGCGCATGACTTGATATTATATTATATGTGCCGTCACTTGATATTATAAAAAAATGTTTACTATTAAACAAATAAATGTTACCTATCATCATCACGTCAGCAGAAAGACCCGTGCTGACGAAAGCTCGCATATATGTATGTATAGTAGAGCACGCCCGCCTTACACTGGTTCCACCAACTTTCACCTTTCGCCTTTCATATTGTAAGTAGTCTGCTCACATTGCATTTTCCGGTACGCCACTCGAAAACTTTTCGGCCCGCAACGGTCATTTGTTCTATGAGAAATGTGTCCCATTATATAATTATGTTTCCATAATACCTACAAAATTAAGGTATTTTGTAGCAGTGTTCCGGACTTTCTAGTAGACCGAAGAAGGAATGGTGGATATGGTACTAAATTGTTATTTACCTGCATACGTTTTCCGGCACGCCACTCGAAAAAGTTTCGGTCCAATCGGTCATTTGTTCTACGCGAAATGTGCCCCATTGTAATGTTTCCTTTATACCTACAAAATATCTTACACGCAGTATCTTACATCGAACGATACCATCGCGTAATAAACCCATTTATAACAATGAATGAAAATCGATTCATATGTTTTGAAATTGTCGTCAGGTATAGTCAGCACATTAACGTTTACGCAAATGTTTACCCAGCTTACCCGCCACCCATTTCGGTGAGTTTACGGCCTGAAGTAATGTTTGTGTTGCAATAAGCGTAAATATACACTAATGGAAATTTAGAGGAAAGCTAAAAAAAATATTTATTGTAATACAACGTTCATATCAACCGCTGGCTACATACCAGAACGTTTAGAAACCAATCAAAAACAAAAGACTATGTGAAAACATTCTTTTTTCAAATAACGCTAAGAAAGGTTGAATTAAAATTACAGTGTTTTTATGAATTTTTGAAAAACAGGCCAGTTATATTTGAAAAAAGAATGCCTTCAGGCATGTTTTGTTTTCAATTAAACGTTGTAGTATATTGTGGCTAGCGAGCGGTTCATATTAACGTTGTTATTACAATACAACCTTTTTTAGCGTGTGTATATGTATATCCATGAGGATATTATACACTATAGTAATATTTGTGTATATGCAGGACAAAGAGGTGCGACATAATTTCAGCTAGTGATCATACTCATTACAACAACCAACAATTTTAGCGAAATTAATTTTTAATACGCAAACCAATTTTGGTTCTTCTACTAATTTCCAAATGACCGCACTTATTCGTATCTACATATCCTTTTCGCTATTTTAAAATTATGATTTTACCATATTTGTTATTAAAAATTATATTATATCGGAGTGCACGAAGGGAGCCTCCCCGCTCGACGTACCATTATTTTCCTGTACGTCTTGCGCCCCCTGGGCAACCACGAGTACCTTACTCCGATTGGCAAATTCTTTCACCGCGTTGGCAAACGTGTCCCACCACTAAATCCGGTACCTTACCCACTTCACATTGTGCCCCGTGTCTTAAATCGGCGTGGCTAAATAGTATAGAAATGAAACTATTTTTCCGGATTTAAATAGCGTATGCTTAGAATAATAACGCATAATAACGCATTTGGGGCCTTTATTTTTCATTTTATTTATTAACGACCTGATTGCAAAACTCCATTGCCCCTGTATCTTGTATGCAGATGATCTAAAAATTTTTAATACGATTACTAATTACAGTGACAGTATCATTCTTCAAAATGACATCGATACTATCGCTCAATGGTCCCAAACAAACCAAATGTACCTGAACGTTGATAAGTGCTTAGTTATAACATTTACCAACAAACGTAATAAAATAATTTATGAGTACACCCTAGAGAGACATGTCCTGCAACGCCGGAAAATGGTTAGAGACCTCGGTATATTATTTGATGAAAAATTAAGTTTCAGAAATCACTTTGTTTGCATGGTTGGCAGGGCTTACCAGACACTGGGCTTTGTGATCCGTGCTACTAAGGCTTTCAAGAAACCATATAGCTTTATCCATCTTTATAGCTCATTGGTAAGAAGCGTTTTGGAGTATGGTACAGTGATTTGGTCACCTTACTACCATGTACATTCCAACAGAATTGAGGGTGTGCAGAGGATGGCTCTTAGATCTCTCTTTTATAGATTGGGTCATAGTCGTCGTCAGATGCCTGCCTACGAAACCAGATTATCCCAATGTAATCTGGTATCACTAAGTGTCCGTCGAACAATGCATGATTTAATATATCTCCATAAAATCTTACACTCTCACCTTGACTCTGCTAACTTATTGTCTAGTATCAATATTAACATTAGATGTAACCTACGGTGTCCTCGGGCTTTTGTCCTAAATGTTTTTAAAAATAACACGTCATTTTACAATCCCATAACAAAAAATGTGCCGCACCTATAATGACTTAATTAAGGATAACATACAGTTAGATATATTTAATTCTAAGTGTCATATATTTAAAAAGTCTGTTGCTGACACCCGTCCTCAAGCAGTCTAGTTGACGTCTCGCAATTTTATTTTAACACTTTTTCTCTATGGTCTTATCTTTTGCTCTACTTGTGCCAACACAAAATTTGTAATTTATAATTAATTGACAGAAACTTTCAAAACATGCTGTACGTACACGCTCCTGGTAGGCATTCTGGTCCAAATCTAGTTTTAAGCAAATTTATTTGTTAAATCTTTCTTGAATGTCGACTGTTGTGTTCGTCTAAAAAATAAATAAATAACGCCTAGAAACCTAGTCCGCACACGATAAGTGAGGCAAATTAAAGCGCTCCCAATGGGCCACAAGCGGGCGGGCCTTCAATGCTCAAGGTCAACTAGCACCGCGAGCAGCTCAAGAATTTTAGCTAAAAATGACGAAATATGCGGTAAATGAGTGTAACAATACGTCAGACAAACATAAAATAGATACTAACATCACACATCACAAGGAAGTAACGCGTTTCAACTTGTATTTATATTATATAAATAACTAAAACCGAAAATTAACCTACTATTAAAACTAGCCTACATTAATTTGATTTTTGCCTCACTTGTGACAGTTCGTTTGATATGAAACTATCATTCTATGCATTATTATTCTAAGAGCCTATATTTGTTTTTTCAAACTAACCAACGTTTCGGGCTTTTTGCAGGTCCTATTGTCACGGTTGACTGAAATAGGACCTGTAAAGGGCCCGAAAAGTTAGTTTGTGTGAAAAAATAAATATACGCGATTTAAATCCGGAAAAATACTTTCAATTCCTACGTGTAACAATCGCGAAAACCTAAGAATTCGATAAGATGGTAGTTCGTATTATATTTATGAGTTTTATGGGGTAAAAGCAATTTGTTAACATAATACATTATTATGATAATACGTGGCTTTATTTTATTTAATAAAGCCACATAATTATGATCATGTGTTGTGTGGATACGAAATTTGAAAAACTAAAGTATAATCAACGATAATCTATGTATTGAGTATAATAAAATGTTTATACATAAGGTGGGTGACCCAAATAAAGCCTATGCCCTAATAAAGCCTAGTTTTAAAATTTCCCGCTTCGCGATTTCAAATGGCCGCCATTGTTCGTAATAGTGTGCGCGCACATTAACCAACGCACACAAGCACAGCAAGCGGCCCGTGCCGCGAACGTGTTGCAACCTGCAGTCGAAAACAACTACGACGCGGAGCGTACGCCTGTTTTTATAAAATTCTGGCAGAGTAAACAGTAAGTATTTTTATTTTTATTCGTACACGGTGTGCTGTGTTTTGTCTATAGGATAATTATACGTTTTGCCATCTCCTCACATAAGTGAAAAAGCCGTAATATCAGTGTATTCCATATAATTGTTTTTTTTTTACCCATGTGCTATGTCCTAATAAAGCCTATTAAAAAAATGAATAGGCCTTATAAAGGCACATGTATAGGCCTTATTAGGACAATGATTAATATCAGTTCGGAAAGTATCACAGTAAAATAGTAAACCCTTGTTTTCAGTAACATCATGGAAAACAGATCACCAGCTTCTACCACGAGCAATAAAAGGGCTCAATGGACTTCGCAACAGATGGAAAACGCTGTTAAAATGGTAGAAGGGGGTATATTATCTACATATGCTGCTGCAGTCAGATACAACATCCCAAGAAGAACCCTACGCAACCATCTAGCGAGTGGTTCGATTACACGAAAGCTGGGTCGATCGGCTATATTGACACCAGAACAAGAAGCTGGACTTGTCAGAAGAATTATACGTTTGGCTGATGTTGGAGTGCCGATGACCTCAAAGATGTTGCGCGTACAGGCTTTTTCATTTTGTAAAATTAAGAAGATTCGAAATACTTTCAATGATGCCAAAAATGCCGCTGGGAAGAAATGGTTGAGGTTATTTCTCAAACGACACCCTGAATTGGCACGTCGCAAAGCACAGATGATGAATCCAGCTCGTGCTCAAAAATTAAATAAAGATATTGTTAGCGATCACTTTTCCAAGTACAAAAGCGTGCTGGATAGGCTTGGAATTGAACATAAACCTGAAAGTATTTATAACATCGATGAAAAAAATTGTCGCATATCTTTGCACCATCAGCAGGAAGTTTTGACAGCCAAAGGGCGAAAGAGAGTCCATCAAATAGCGAATGAGCATGCCGAAAGTGTGACAGTGGTAGGCTGCGGAACAAGCGAACCTCAGTAAAATCTGCTTCTTTGACAGCAGATAAGCTTGCGGGATCTAAACCAAAACGTCACGATAGTAAACCTTCTTGGTACTGCCCAGCTTGTAAAGAAGATCGAGTTGATGATATGCGACGATGTCTTTCTTGTGGCGTTTGGTATCATGAGCAGTGCGTTGGACTCACACCCGCTGATAAAATATTTTACTGTTCAGGAGATTGTTTAATAAAAAAGACTGATTAAAATAGTACATTTACATAATAAGAAACTCTTTAAGTCTGATCTAAAATGACCAAAAGTAATTAATAGGATCTCATTAGATTTAATATAAGTATTGACAACGTTTTGCATTAATTAAGAAGTTAAATGCTTATTTGTTTTTATTATGGCTTTATTAAGACACGGGGTTCCCAATAAGGCCAAATTGACATTTTAGTTATTTGTGTTCACAAAAGTTTGATTTTTGTTTCTAAAGTAATTTTGTTTCATTTATTACTAAGTTTAATAAATAAATATAAGTATTTCAAATAACCAGTGCATTTTTATTATAAACCTGCTAGTAAGGTAAGAAAAAAAATAAGGTAGGCCTTATTTGGTGACCTTACCTTATATGGCCTGCACAGGTCATATTTCCAGTGCATCGCGGTGGGTGGTGGAAACGCTAGTGCTTAAAAATTTGACCACATAAATCAACGGAACAGGCGTTTAATATACCATTATCAGAACAATGCAATCTATATCAAAAGGAAGACATACGATCGCAGATAAAAGCGAAGAAGTTCTTACACGGATTCGAGATTGCCCACCTTTCTCTAATAACATCTTGTTTATATGCAGTTTCCTATTATTACCTGACTGTGTCAGATCCTTCTGACATAGGCCGGGTTAAACAAATTATACAATGAAGTTGTTCACTTAACTACAGAACATATGTTTTAAACAAATAATAAAATATATTATAAAAGTAACTTGGATTTTATTAGGAGTGTGAGTGCCGATAAACAAATAATGTGTGTTTCAAAACTTAGTTTTGTTTTATAATAACCTGATAGTAAACGACACGCTTGTCCATAACAATTGCAGTACCACTCAGAGCTTTGAAATGACAAAGATCTGCCGGGCATTGCCACTGCGCCCGACACCCTGAGACAAAGGTTGACAATTCCGATGTGCCGTAATTTCACCAGCACCCTTACCCTTCAAAATAGGAATGCAGTAATGATCGCATTACCGCTTGGCAGCAGAAATAGGAAGGTTACAAGGAGATCTACTACTACTAAATTATCTATTGGAACCAAACAATTAGTATTGTTTAAAAAACAAACATTAACTTTGAATTATGTTGTAAGAACAGAACAGGTAGCCCGAATAACACAAAACTTCAATACGTGGTCCGTGCTTTTAATTTTCAGACCTGTCACTACCCCAGAAGGCATATACTAAAAAGGTCTGTTAAATATGGATGGAGACGTGGATCTCGGCGCACTTATTGAGATAAGTCTAGTTGAGACCAGGTTGAGGATGACCTTATAAAAGGCGAAGGCAAATGTAACAAGAATTTACTGCCGTATACGAAAAGACTGATTGCGAGTGGAAAAAGCGAGAAAGTTTTCATATATTTTTTATGTAGACACTCAAGGAATGATTTGTACTCACACAGTCCGAAAAATAAGACCCAAAATTTTGAATTAAAACATAATGAAAACAAAATTTCAATTTTGGAAGTAATCTACAATGCTATAAGAATATAATATCATACTATTAAGTAACGTCTCATAATCTTTACAATTGTTGCAATTCAAAATTTCAGTCGGCTATGTATTCAAAGCCAATACAATCAGCCTTTAAAAAAGAAGAGAATAGAAATTAAAGAATTTTTCATCACATTAACTCGTAACTGGTATTAATATTATATTTTATTTATTGTTATTATTATAACATTTTTAATCGTGAGGAGTAGTTTAACCCTTAGTAAAAAAAAAGTAAATTATTTACCACCTAAAACCGCGGTAGCCTAACAGTTTGACCTACCGCCTGTCAAGTAGAGATCGTAGATTCGAATCCAGACTCGTACCTCTGACTTTTTCGAAATTTAATTAAAATAGATAAAAAAAGAAAACATCGTGATGAAACCTGTACATCAATTAAGGTTCATGAACCGCGGAAAACGTATGAAGTCCCTCACCTGAGAGGCGATCCGTACCCAGCAGCGGGACTTATAAACCATCTTAACTTCTTTAAGTAATCAATTCATAAAAATGGAGTAAATTCATTTCCTTGAAATTTTAATGAAATTTAAATCGTGCAAAACAACGGCACTTGTATGCTTATGTTGTAGCGTAGCTAATTTTAATTTCTCCAACTAAAGCATAGGTTCCCAAGCTTTTTGGTTTCCGCCCACTTAATTTCAACGCCCACCATCCCACCACCATATTTTTTTTTATATTAACCTAACACAAAAATACACAATGAAAAAAATATATATTTGTAATGTCATATAATAGATAATTCAGGATTTTTCTCAAACGCGGTAGCACCCCCTGGACAGTATCGACGCCCCTCAATTGCTTCAGAGGCCGCCTAACGACCCCCAAGGACTCTTCAGCGCCCACTGAGGGCCACTTTGGGAAACTATAATAATAACGCACACACTCAACATAACCCCGCACTAGGGAAACCCTGTGTCGCGGGTGCCATGAACACACACTTAAACAATCACAAATAACACCCAAACTCACGAGAAAAATAAATGTAGGCCATACAAATATATAAATCGAACCTGGGACCTCTGCGTGGCAGTTCGGCAAACTAAAAACTAAAGTTTTTTTATAATATTAAGTGAAGGGACGAACAAGACGTGCGCCTGATGGTAAATTACACGCCTGTCCATAACAGTTGCAAAGAGTGCCGCTGCTAACTAATGCTGACATTACTGCTAGGCGGCAGAAATAGATAAGGTGGCAATACTTCCCTGGACGAACACTTTCTCAAGGAGCTCTACTGCTACTAAAATATTATAATGTATTGTATGGAATCTATAAGGTTTATCTAATTGTGTCGCCAAGCAGTAATGTGCTGGTGGTTTTGAAGAGTAAGAGTGCTGGTGAAGTTACAGGCACATGAGACTTGTCAAGTTATGTCTCAGGGTGGCGGGCGCAGTGACAATGCCCCTCAGATCTTTGCGAAATAAAGCTTTGCGTGACACTGCAACTGTTATGGACAGGGGCATAACTTGTTTGTCCCGTCACTACATATCATTAAAATGAAATAAGAAAAGATTTAGACATAATGACTTGATTTCTGAAGTTTTGAATTTCGACTCTCTCCAAGTAAAAAGTTACTCGTATCGCAATGAATCAAAAAGTTGCACCCGTGTAACGTCAATACGTGAATGAATCCTGATGTAAAATATTTAATTCTTTGTAAATAGAAAGTTATATTTACATATACGACGAATTATTTAAATAACATGACGTAAGAAATGCCTAACGTACTCACTGAGACCTTTGACATGCCTCTTAAAACTTTCCTCCGCTTACAAAATTAACAATGAACGTCCAAATTTCAGTGCTAACACCACCACTTCGAGGGTCAAAAGTGGCTGGTGAGCTTTAAGTATATAATTGTGTAAATATCTAACATACATTCGTGTAAACAAAGATTACTTTAATCTCTTCACATAAATCTTCAGCAAGGCTCAAGAGCAAATAGCGGTATTTGAGGTCGCCGTGGTATTTGGCCAACACGCGTCGGAATAGGATGTAGTTCACAAAGCTGCAACGACAATATAAATCCATAACTATCTGTTAAACTTCACTATAGTCTGTCTTTTTTCAAGACGGAATAAAATGACATTTGATGGGTTTTCATTTATCATTGTCATATCACATTGACTTAGAAATAAATGGACGACGGGTATAATACAAAAACCACGAAAAAAATGTCCCAAGTCAACCTATTCGAAATTTAAATTGTAATGTCATCGCAATATCGCGCTGTCAGTAGAACAAATGAAGACTAAAGCGGAGTGTCGCGCTCTGTATACGATTTTAGCGCCTTACAAGTGCGGACACTTTTTAGCGCGGACCCGATGTCCATATAATTGTAAGTCAATGTCATATCATATCAATTGTGAATGTTAAGACGTTCTAATGATTACTAATTTTGACAACCCTGAATTAGTTGAGAACATTTACTTCAACGTACCGTACGCGACATTCACCACTATTAGCCACTACCTTCCGCCGAGCCAACAACGCAACAATAAAAAATTAACTGCCTCCGTGGCCGAACAGTGACCATGCCGGACTGCCACGCAGAGATCCCAGGAGAAATATTCACGCGGATGGTTAGATTATTCAACGAAAAATTTAGTAAACTTGATTTGTTTTTTGTTTCCAAAGCCAACCTTAAATCGGATATAAAAACGTTTTTACCGTTATCGTTACTTAACCACAGATCACTTAACAGTTAACCCCCTATTATTTACAATCTACGACTTAGGTAATGCATTGTATAAGGTCTGGCAGACTTTACAGTTAAGGTATATATTATATTGTACCCTATTATTTATATTTTATTTTATAATTTCATTTTAATGTTGTATACTATATTTTTTATTATATTTATTTGGATATTTTACGTTTTGTACATTCATTGTATATTTATCACATAATTGATTCGTTGAGTGCACTCGCCTCTCAAACACACAGCCCACACAAACTCTACCCACATGTACACTATCCACATAAACACTCTCGCTTCACAAGGTTAGACACAGGCATACAATTATTCAGCTGTTTGGACAAGATTTTCTTTTTTAATTTTTCTAATTGTAAAATGTAGTTAACATTAATTAGTTTTACTAAATTAGCATAATTCCTGAATTGTAACTCTTGTTAATGTAACTGTTATTGACTCGAATAAATAAAATAAATAAAACTAGTGGAGTTATTTCGCAAAAAATACCAACAAATAGTGTTGTATTCTAATTATTAGATAAACGATTTACTAAGCCAAACGATTTATAAATCATATAGTACATTGGAAATGAAACTATTTTGTCGTATCGAATGATGTCGTATATAATAATATGTGCTCAATGGTCGTTTCTATATCGCATAGAGACAGAAGACGTTACTTCTCGTTGCGTTAAAAGCCATTTATCTACCTTTACCTGTAAATTGACACATAACACGTATGTACGAGTACATCCATTGAAAATGAATATCGCATTTGGCAAACAAGAAGAGAGCTTGTTCACCCGCGGCCGTCGCGTGGGGAACAGCGATTCAATGAAATCGATATGGTATGGTATAAACTCGATCATGAATGCAGAATAATATCGATACGATCATTGTGGCATAATCGCTGCATTTGTTCTGCTTAATCAACCAAATAAGGTCATTATGGTTTGTAGAACCTATAATGTATTTATGCAACTTTACGCCTACCGTGAATTTTTCTTTAATCTTTCATATGCAAATACAGTATTATTAGGTTTCTCTAAATATGTCTCAAAAACTGTTTTGAGACATATTTCCTCTAATTATGGTCCAAAAAGTACTTCGGGACCATTGACTGACAAATAAATGGACGACGGGTCTAATACAAAAACCACGAAAAAAATGTCCCAAGTCAACCTATTCGAAATTTAAATTGTAATGTCATCGCAGTATCGCGCTGTCAGTCGAACAAATGAAGACTAAAGCGGAGTTTGGCGCTCTGTATACGATTTTAGCGCCTTACAAGTGCAGACACTTTTTAACGCGGACCCGACGTCCATATAATTGTAAGTCATTGTTCGGGACATATTTAAAGTAACGCTAAAAAACGGTTCAATTATGACAACAATATTCATAATGAAAGTAATAATGAAGAGTAGCAGATGAGTTCTTTGTGAAAGATTTCGTCCAGTACCTTATCTATTTCTGCCGCCAAGCAGTAATGTCAGCACTACTGTGTTCCGGTTTTGAAGAGTAAAGGTTCTGGTGAAATTACAGGGACTTGTCAACTTATCGACTCATCCGTAGAACAAAGATCTATGTGCACGACTACTTGTTCTGAGAACATAGTACATTTCGTTCGTTCTTCGACCGGTGCTCGATTTTATATTTTCGAATTGAAATAAGATATATACATTCTCAAAACACCTTTACGTAGGCCTTAGTTTGAATAAGGATATTATTCTCGTAACGTACTTATTCTCTTTCGTTATATAATCACATCGGAGTCTGTTCTTCGGATGAATCGTTATGTCTCAGGGTGACAGGCGAAGTGGCAGTGCCCCTCAGATCTTTGTAATTTAAAGCCCTGAGTCGCAGTGGTACTCAGGAGTAGCACCTCTCACGGAAGGTAAGATGGTAGGTCTTCGCTCGACTGTTGGTGGTTTCACACGGAGCCTGCGGCATTGGCGTGGAATCTTCAACTTATTCGCATGTAGGACTTGCTATATATACTGAAGTTCCCCTGCCAGATTATTACTGTCGCAGACAGCATGTGCTCTCTGAAACAATGATTTGCCCACGGTAGCTAACTGGCTAGGATGGTGATGGGAATTACCATTGAGATACCTACTACCACCAGGCGCACGACTTGTTTGTCCCGTAACTTGATATCGCACCCCTCATGGAAGAACAGCATAAGTGAAGCTACGTCAAAAACGTTTATTGCCCCATTAAATACAGTAAAATACCTACATCCTCTCCAATTATCGTAACTCTATCTACTAATATTGAAAATAGAGTTAGAAGACTTGGAGAGGATTGGGTTATATTTTTCTGTATCTAATGAAGCAATAAACATTTTTGACGTAACTCCACTTCTGCCATTCTCCCATGAGGGATGCGATATTATGAAAGAAATATAAAAAAAATAATGGGCAAAACAACCATACCAATTACCTGCTCTCAAATTAGGGAATTCGCTATACTATACCAGAACAACAACATTCACACTGGGTCACTGCCCAGAGCACCCAAATCAGAAGCAATTTAGAAAAGTATAGTACTTTCCCAATTTGGCCCTACTGAGAATTGAATCCAGAGCCTCATTATCCAGCACCCACATTCCATACCATAGAGCCACTGAGGTCGTCTAACAATACTGACTTTAACTTGTTTAATATATTCAGAATGGGAAATTTAAACACAGTTTGTGCACAGTAACTGCTTCAATATAGATAACTATTGAACTCGATAAAAAGCTAGCCAACATTACGGACAACAAAAAGTTCTTAGATACCAGTATTAGATACAAGGCTTAAATGTTAACATGGAGGCACTTTAGTACGTACGTATACGTACTCGAATTCATATTCAAAATATCTTTTTTTATGTTATCGAGTGACAGGGCGAATATGATTTGCGCAACACGCCTCCCATTACCATAATATAATAAAACAAGTACAAACAAACTTAGCAGCGCAGCTTGCATGTGTGCACGCCCACCGCGCGCCGTACACGGACGCACACGTTCGCATAATCTCGCGGTGCAGTCGCATTGCACAGCGTGGGTTGCATGCACTATTCATTCATTTATTATGAAATTGGAACGTTCGCTCGGTATTTAAAATATTGTATATATGTGACGACATACACCTCGTCATCCCACCTTTTTAGCACGCTCTTCACTGGTTCTTGACCACCTACTTTTAAAAATTTACATCGTTCTCGAATTCCTTTTTCTTCCTCTATTCTTACGTTGGTTCGTTCCGTCACCACTCCCATCAAAACTCCCGAAGCGAGAGGACGTGCATTCCTCTGGAAAATTTATTCTGCTTAAATGCACATACATTAACATACACCTATGAAGCTACCGCAAATAGTTCTTAATACGTCAAGAAATGATAAACCTCTACAATGATACCAACAAGGCTCTCAGACACTCGAAGATGAAAAAACTTGAGATACATACATACGTACAGACTACATAATGTATCATTATTTATACACAAACTCGCATTTCAATTCTAATTCTATACCATGTTTAATAAAATATCAATATATACTTTTTCTTTTTTTATGGTTATTGCAATATAGCCCGAGAACATTGTGATGAATAACTTAATTTTTTAAATTATGTTTTGCAGCCTGTAGGTGCAAGGTACACCTAAAATAGTAATGTGGCCACCCTACGCTGCGAGTGACACACCACTTTATTTATCTTATTATTATTTCATAGGTAAACAAATCACACTTGAAGTCGTCATACTGATTAAACACTGCTCATTCGTAAGATAGGTTCCCTTGAGAAGAATGAGCAAGTAACTCTAGGGGTTGCTCTTTGTAAATATACATTTGAATACGTTTATCACTACAATATTTAATTTAAACATCTTAGATCGACGCTACCTGCAAGAGCTAAAAGGGTTACTACTACGGATTTTTGTCATTAAAGTACGCAGAAGCTGTATAATAATGGCCATTAGTATAAAGTTTTTGTTTCACTGTAGTTTTAAATCTAATAAATTTGAATATTAATCGGATTCTTATTAAAGACGCGTATACATTGCCCCTTAAATAAATTTAAAACTTTGTGAAGGTAACTTTCAAAAACAGCTAGTTTATAGGAAATGGAAATGAAACTATTTTTCCGGATTTAAATCGCGTATATTTGTTCTTTAAAACAAACCGTTTTAGTTTATTCTAATTTCTATTATTAATTAATAATAAGTACTAATACTTAATAATTACTTATACTTAATATTAACATGAATAAGTATTAATATTAAGTATAAGTATTATTAATTAATTAATAATAAATTGAACTTAAATAAATTCATTCGATAAAATAATTTATAAACCTTAATGTAGCGTAAATTGGAATGTTTTCTTTGTAAAATTAAAAATAAGGTATTTAATTAATAACTATTGTAACTATAGTGAAAAAATAGGTATGTGTGATAATCGCGAAAACCTAAGAAGTCGATAACAGCTAGTTTATTTTTATTCCGAGTATTTATGTTATGTCTGTAATTATTTTTCATAAAAAATTAGTATTTTTCTTAACATAAATAAAATTTTCATAATCGAACCAATGGAAGAATGGCATAAGTGGAGCTAAGTCACAAATGTTTTTTGCTCCATTAGATACAGAAAAATATATATAACCCACAGCCTCTCCAATTCTCGTCTGTCTCAAATCTGTCAACTAATATTGTCGATAGAGCTACAAGAATTGAATATGAATTATGTTTTTCTGTATCTAATGGAGCAATAAACATTTTTGACGTAACTCCACTTATGCCATTCTTTCATGAGGGGTGCAAAATGTACTGCGACCGCGTTCGTGTAGGAACGTTAATATCTTTAAAAAACTGATGTCTCAAAGATACTCTGGGGCCAAGATTGTAAATTGCCCTTACAACGATTCTATTAATATCGACGACATTACCCCAAAGCAAAATGCCGTATGTCGTATGGGATTTAAGTCGCATAGGTCTACGCCGCTGCGTCCGTCACCCTGAGACATTACATACATCCTTACCCTTCGAAACTGAGACGTAGCAAAGATCACATGATAGCTTGGCGACAAATATAAGTATATTATAATGACAGTGTAATATAGTTCTGGATAAACTGTTACTCAAGGAGCTCCACTCCTACTAATTTGTATCTATTTTACAGGTAAGCATTACCACACTTGAAATTGACAAATTGATTAAAACAACACTAAACAAAATAATAAGTAAGAAACTCTACGCTTTCTTCTTTATAAATACACATATAAATATCATAAGCGGAAACAATCTGAAAGAGTTAAGTCGTACTGGTACCAGAATTGCAAAGAAATTGGAGTTATTTCTTACATTTACCGAGTTTTTCCCGAAAACGTAAGCAATCATGTTTACGTATTATTAAACCTTTCACACTTGTTGCAGTTTCCCAAAAAAATTGCCAGTAGAAATGATAACGCCTTTTATATACTTCCATTCTTTTTCGTAAGTAGTACCATAGTACAATTAAAGCAGTAGGGCAACTCTTGCTTGCTCGGCGTGTAAATGCCTACATTTCACTGGGAGCGCAGGGTGGTAACATTATTACTTTAGTTGTACCTATAGGTTGCAAACATAGTTTGAAAAAAAAAAAGATATTCATCACAATATTGTCCTGCTATATTGCAATAACCTTTCATAATGCAGTACGTACTATAAGTATAGATATTTTCATATCATCGTCGCAGATTAGTATCTTGAGATATTTGATAACGTCCGTGGTCGAGAGGCTTGTGTATCGGTTTTCATGGTGTCGCCATCTCTAAGGTCCCGGATTTCATTATTGGATGGTTCAATGTAAGAAACTTACTCTTCTGTATTATCTCGGGTCTGGGTGTTTGTGGTAATGTCGTTGTTTCCATAACACAAGTGCTTTAGTTACTTTGGGAACAGAGCAATGTACGTGATTTTGTCTAATATTTGATATTTACACAACACGTCTACTATTTGATGTCATTTTTAAACATCGAGCGACCGCTCGTGCACATCGTCGTGCACACATACAGCCCGCGCTGCTGTTTTTATAGAGTTACGATACGTGTCTTATTATACTATGGTACTACCTACTCTGTCTTCCATTATAATCGAATATAACCAACTAATGGCTCATTCCACGGTAAAATTGAAATTGTTCTCAGATTTGTTTCACATGTTTTATACAGGAATAATGATTCCAGTTCAAAGGCCCGAGTTTATAGTGCTCTATGCATGAAATGTGTGGGTCTTTCGGAATGTAAATATGGTAATCGAGTTAGAAACTGTGTGAGTGGCGGAATAAGGCTTGTTAGTGAAAGCAATTTTAAATCACTTTGCTTAATTTGTGAAGGAGATACCTATTACATATTAAACATACAATACTATAAATCAAACCCAATAAAACCAAATATTTCCTATTGATTAAGGACAGTTTTAATTTTCTGGCCCTGTCACGAAAGCGGTTGCACAGCAACCTGTTATAATAAATGACGATCTTATTAGTATATTTATTAGCAAGTTGTAGTAATTTTGAGACATGATTAATTATAGAGAAATAATTGTTTGTTTGAAAAAACAAATATACGCGATTTAAATCCGGAAAAATAGTTTCATTTCCAAATTGTTTCATATTTATTGTATTGAATATTATTATGTTTTAACATCGCGTATAAAACCAGAAACACAGACGAAATAAGGGCCGTCCATCCCTGGCAACTCATCGGGCAAATGGGCCTTATATCACTTTTGAATATCAATTCTCGTTTGCACAGAAATCACAAATTAGAACGTTGAAACAGAACAGCGCCAACAACTGACCTGTGTGTACGTGTCCATATATTCTGAAAATATTCTGTATTTATTGTAATAAAGATAATATCTTTAACTATGGGGGGCTGTTCCATTCGGTGACGTGGGAAAAACAGCAAAACATCTAATTACAAAACAAACGGAATCACATTTCATTGGTAAATAAATAGTAAATATATATTTTTTCATTTTTTTCGTCCATTATAGCAAAGCTCAAGTAAACTGGTTGATTTGAAGTAAAAGAATTGACAACGCCCGTCAATTGTTTCTAGTTCGGGCTGGTCAATCGGAGCGCAGTTGTCACCGTAATGATTTGGCAGAATAGTTTTCAAACAAATTAAATGACATTTCGTCTCTATTTCTGGTTACATACTCGATGTGTTTTAACTACAATGGTATTCATAGACACAAAGAAAAATTCCTTCGATACGGCTGGACTGGAACCAGCTTTTTTTCGCCAAACCAGGGCTATCGCTCTCCCAACTGAGCTACGGGACAAGTTGCAGATGTTTGTTTTTGGTTTTAAATTTTAATTGTTTCATATTGAAAGCTGTTACTTTTCTTAACTAATCGCACATGTCACATTGTCGTAATAAGCAGCAACATTGAAAAGTATTAATGGCAGTAGAGTTCCTTGTGAAAGAGTTTCGTCCAGGGCCTGCCACCTTACTTATTTCTGCCGCCAAGCAATAATGTGAGCATTACTGCGTTCCGGTGATGGCTAACTGTGCTTGTAAAATTACAGGCATATGGGACTTATTAACTTATGTCGCAGGGTGAGGGGCACGGTGACAGTGTCCTTCAGGTCTTTGAGATTTAAAGCTCTGATTCGCACTGCAACTGCCATTGACGGACACATGACTTGTACGTTCCGACATTTATTATCATAAAAAAGGAAAAAAAAAACATGCTATGATAACAGAATTTTTTAACAGATATTTCACTATTACCTTTTTCAAAACCACATTCCAGTAATTTTTCCACTTTACAAACTACTAACAAAGTTTTTCGACAGGGAAGGAACTTCACTAGCGTTTCTTAACAAATACCTCATACGTAATTCTCCACACAAGCGACTTGTTTACCGGAATTGAGCTCTTGTAGATTGAAGCAATCTGTTCCTTCGTATAATGTGGGACGGAATGGACTTATTGTTTTTCATTTTCTGCACGTTTCTATTGATTCTCTTTTTAAAAAGCATAGAGCACTGGCAGGTGGCAGATATCGACTGAATTTATACTAGAGTCGTTTTTATTTGTAATCGCAATACGCATGCGGCCACCACGTTGATACCCACAACTCAATACAACTGCTGATCGCCATACTACAAGATCGTAACTCTGCAAAAGGTAAAAAATCCATCTTCTATCTAAATGGCGCTGATGAATAGCCTGGAAGGGGTTTATATTATTATAAGAAGAGTTTTAAGAAGCGAGACTGGGCGCTATGACATAGGGTTCTTGAAAAGCGTGTTTACAAGGCTCTCAAAGGCTAGCAACGCATAGGCAGCTCATCTAATGTTGCAAATGTCCATGGGCGACGAAGATCACCTCCCATGAAGTGGTTCATCTGCTCGTATACCTCCTTTTTTATATAAAAAAAAACTTTATTTCAAAATTTTTATAGCTTTTTTTATAATACAAAGTGACGGGACGAACAAGTCGTGCGCCTGGTGGTAAGCGACACATCTGGCCATTACAGTTGCAGTGTGACTCAGAGCTTTAAATCGTAAAGATCTGGAGGCAACGCCACTGCGTCCGTCACCCTGAGACATAAGTAGACAAGTCTCATGTGCCTGTAATTTCACCAGCACCCTTACCCTTCACAACCCGGAATACAGTAATGTCGGTCAAATTACTGCTTGACGGTAGAAATTGGTAAGTTGGCAGTCTGCCCTGGACAAACACTTTCACGAGGAGCTCGACTGCTATTAAAACTCTTTAACATGAAATATAGAAAGTCAGTTTAATTTCTTTGTACTATTACAAAATTTTCTTTTTTTTGAGGCTGTTCTGTTCCATTGAGGACAATTCTGCCTGTGTCCGAGTATTCAAATATTACGTGTGTGTGGATTGAGTGAGCACCCTCTGTAAAATGTTTAAAATGTGTTAGTCATTTAGTAAAAGTTCTAAAACGTTAAAGTTAAACGTAAAAGTTATAAGTACAATATGACTTTGATTCCATTACCGCGTAACTTACTCATTCAGCGGTCAAATCAGAACAAGATTTACGGGAATCTATTATTAGCAGTCCATAGTTAACATAAATTAATGCTTACTGTGTAAAAATGAAAGTCGTAACAATGGGAATAACAAAGTAATAACGTTAAAACCTTCTCCTGTAAAATTTGGTTTTGTGTAGACACGCCTTTTACGAAAGCTACTTACGCGGCCTTGCACTATACGACGATATTCGTAACAGTGCAAAATTTCGAGTCAAGAAAAGAAATCCTAGGGTACTTAAGTCACACATACAATAACATACAGGCTAACATATAGGCTGTATGTACATACACATATCATTAAAAAAAAGTGTGCGTGAAAAAAATTGGCGCGAATTTGTAGCTACAGTTCATAAACGAATTGGTTTTTTATTATTTATGTTACGATTTGAGTTCTCAAGTATTCGTTAGCGGTGGTTCTATAGTCAATATTCAATAAACACCTAAATAACATAATAATGGAGTCTGAGCCCGTATTTGGTCGTTTGAATGATAATGAAGTTGTTATGATGACTAAAACGTAAGTATACTCTATAATTAACACTTCATATTAATACATAGGTACCTAAACTACAAGTTCATTTTGGCATTTTCATAACGTGTGGTCGCCTTGCATTATACATTTTCATACGTATAATAAAACACGAATATCTTTGTAATTAAATAATCAAAACGAATTCGGAAACGGCAGATATTTAGTAGTAAATTACTACTAAAACTTTACCAATTATAGTCTCTGTAATACTTACAAATCCAAAGATATTGACGTTTGTTACTTTTCAAAAATTGGAGGATTGAGTTAGCACTTAAGAATAATTATTATTCAAAAACGTTTCATACTATTGGCTTGTTTAATATTTTACAAATTCATATGTAACTTTTACTAAATTTAGACATAAACGAAATTTAATTGACTTATTTGGTTCTTAAGAAATCGTTCCTTTTAAAAACGTGCTGATTGAGTGAGCATAAGAAAGTTTTTGTAACAAATTGAAAAAGGCACTAATCGATCTGTAATTAAAAACGATAGTTTAACTAAACTTTTACTAATACCTAGTGCAATAAAATTACATGTAAACTTAATACTTTTGTAATTATGACTGGCCCTCTGTGATAACTGAGTGAGCACACGTTAAGTTATTTTTCTCTTGTTTTATCTTTTTACAAATAGAAAGATTGGTTTCTACAATTTTAAACATTTTACAGAGGGTGCTCACTCAATCCACACACACGTCAAATATTGAGAATGAGCTAAAATTATTTTCTGAACTTTGACAAATATACATGTCAATAGATGGCATTGTGTGTTACAAATTAATTATATTAGGAAGCGTTGGTAGATGGAGCTAATCCTAAACAAAATAAAATAATATCCGGCACTATCCATAAAAATCAGATAAGCGCCATCTACATAGTTGATTTGTTCGTTATCATTAGAAATTAGAGTAGCTTTGATAAATTGCAGCTTGTCAATGTAAAACAATTTAGTTACAAAAATAGCTATTTAGTCCTCGTTGCGACATCTGGTGTACCAACACGTACTAAATACCCGACTACGCTGTCCTGTATCGCGATTAGCAATCCTCTTGGTTATTGGTCTATGGCGTAACCCAAGCTAGTCTCCTTTGAGGAGACATGTGTCTAACAGTGACGTTTATCGGTTGATAACGCCTTCCCTGTCGTCTCAATTAAAATGAACCTAAAGACAACCTGTTAATAACATTCCCTTCGAAGCCCTAAAATATTCCTTCTACCTGTACAATATCAACAAATTGGACTTACAACGAATACTTGGTCATTATTTTATATTCGGCCTATTTCTTTTTTGCTATTCGGTCGAATACCGAATATTGGGCAACATGAAGTATTTATTTATCTATGAAATTAAAAAGTAACATATATTAAAACTACTTACTTATGAATTTAGAATCAAATGAATGCTAATAAAATCAACCAACTACTTGTTAATTTTCAAACCAAGATAATATTGAACGCAATAATGAACGTAATCAAACTAAAAGGAAGTGCTGCCACCTTACCTATTTCTGCCGCCAAGTAGTAATGTAAGCATTACTACGTTCCCGTTTGAAGGGTAAGAGTGCTGGTGAAATTACTGGCACGTGAGACTTGTCAACTTATATCTCAGGGTGACAGGTGCAGTGGTAGTGTCCCTCAGATATTTGCGATTTAAAAAGCTCTGCAACTGCTACACTTAGTATCACAAAAAAACTGATGTGAAAAACACAATAACTTTCTCATTAAGTCATAAATTCAAATTATGAAGTTGAAAGTTAAAGTAACTTTTTTATTTCATTGTATGAAACTATTAATCAGAACGGAAGTTATTAAGTGCCGATTGTCGTATGTGAATTGCGGCCTCGCTCCTGGTCGAAAATTTGGTATTCGGCTCGACGCTGAACGTACTATTCGACGCAGTACTACAACAAATATGACAGAAAACACGAGCTCACAAAGATATAAAATTTTAGTACTTGAATCAAGTCACCAGCTACTTCAATATCATATATGAAATTTCCTAAAATCATCAAAGTATATTTTTCTGGACTTTTCCAGGGATCCATGACCATTATGGAAAGCAACTCTTCTCTCAAACCTTGCGGAGTATCGGTAATACAATTTATCGGGGAAACTTTGGCTCGGCAAGTTTTTTATGACCTGTTCAGATATGAAACGAACGTGCCGTGAATTCAAATGCTTCTCGGGGACTTTCATTATGTAGTTTAAAAGGTTTTGGTGCCTACTGCGTGGTTACTAAATTACGAATTTTATGGGCTAGTGTAAAAATCTACATTTTTAAAGAAACAGGGTGATAATAAATACTAAATTGGTGATGTAATGACAGCACACGCTCTTTATTTTTATAGTAGGTAATGTGAGTCACATATACTTTATGAAGTATGTGTATGTAATTTTTGAAGTCATTATGTTAGGTTATAAAAACATATAATAATAATGAAGTTCTACGTAAATTGGGAGAAATAGCTGCAGTATTTTACCCACGTAATGAGAGGCAATGGATACCGAATACTTTCACTAATAATGCAGGGAAAAATCCAAGGAAAACGTAGCCGTGTCAGAAGGCAAACCTCAAAACCTCTATCTGATTGAAATCTGAAAGACTGGATCAATATTAGCACACGTGTCCTCTTTAAAAATGAAGATAGCCATGACGGTCGCCAAGCTTCGTAGAGAAGCGGCACACTAAGACGAAGACAAAAAAATAGTCGGGCTATATAATGCCACTACTGAGTCAGGCCTCCTCTCAGAAAGACAGAGTTTGAACTAAAGTCGCACGAGGTCCCTATCTACCAATCCGAGAGATAGGGTTTTCCGGAGGGACTACGGGCTCGACGACAAGACCAGGGTACAGCGGGCGTCAGGGTCAAGCCCTCTGCCAGTGATACGCCTTTCTCTCTAACGGACCCGGACTTGGGTATGGACTCGCTGGGGTTTGTGGTTAGCTGCAGAGACGGACATGTTAGTCTGCCCCGGTTTTGCATGTTTCCAGGGCATCTGTCTTGTGAGCAGCTAGCGCATCTCAGTAGCGAGTAGTTGAGGGTCTGAAGCGAGAAGACGCGCGGGGCACGTGAGTTGACCTTTAAGTTGGAAGCTATGTCCGGACATTGTCGCAGGTCACTGCGACTAGCATCTCCGGCACTAGTTTAGAGAGCTAGTAGAAGACAAGCTAGATATCCTCCGGTCCCTCCAGCCACTTAGATTATTGGGAACTGGAGAGACGTCGTTTGTCGGCGTCGGGAAGTGAGCGTGCCTTACAGCTCTGCACCAATAAGGAGATTTGGTAGTAGACTTTAGAGTCGATGGCTTAGCGGTGGCAAGCGCTAGTTGTGCAATGCGCAACGGGAAGTGAGCGTGCCTACAACTCCGGTATCTATCTGGAAATTAAGGAGGGCACTGTATGAGCACCCGGGGCGGCTCACCGGAGGCACTAGCTTCTCGAGAACCGGATGAAGTCAAGTGACAGAGGTATGTGACAACCCTGTACACTGGCTGATCTGGGCGCACACAGGTTATAGTGCCTTTCTCG
The DNA here is from genome assembly GCF_003589595.1 of Hyposmocoma kahamanoa. Lineage (NCBI taxonomy): Eukaryota > Metazoa > Arthropoda > Insecta > Lepidoptera > Cosmopterigidae > Hyposmocoma > Hyposmocoma kahamanoa. The sequence goes on from NW_020654466.1 coordinate 19,025,328, forward strand.
TACCTTAAAGGTAGGTAGAGAGGGTCACTATAATTAAAACTAATGTAGAAAGATATGGGGTTGTCACAGGCTGCCCTAATGCGAAAATTTCCTCGCAATGTTTTCACCAAAAAGCTCATGGTAAATTTCACATTAAATTTCGCACGTAAATTCCGAAAAGCTAACGAACCCACAACACCTGCTTAAGACGCTGCACGTCACAAACCATTAAGCTACCACGTCTATATTTGATCAGCAATGAAAGAAAGCTGATGATATATTTCACTAGCCGCGACGAATGCTAAAGCCAGTATAAACATCTATAACAGAAAAAACACATACGAGAATTTCGACAACTGGGTAATTTGATTTGTGACTCAGTTGGTAAGAGCCAGTGGCGAGGCGTCCATATAACTCGACTCCCACCGGCTTGCCTTAAATTTTCCTCGTACCTTTATCATATATTCAAAATATTCACTATTAAACGTGTAATAATTTGTCCCAATCTCAATCAATCAGCGCGAGGTAATCTGAAGGATCTGCGCATTCTATTTCATTCATGAAATCTACCTACGCGCTCCCATCAAAATAAACGCACACATTCGTAAAAATCCGCTTTGTAACATCTAAAGAAATGGCCGAGAAGCCGGAATAAATCGAGTTATTTTCAAATAGCGTTCACTTAAATTTACACCTTATTCCAAGAAATTAGCATTTATGAGTTTGTTTACAAACTTTCGTATCACGACGGGCAGCATAAAATGTAAAATTTCTTTAAAAGCTATAGTAGTTACTTTATGTGTAGAATCTTGTGTGCAAATAAGTGTTGTGTTTAAATGTCTTGATGAATCAAATGGAATTGATGAAAAACGAAATGCTTACTTCCCGTCAAAGATTATAAAATTTATGTATATAATTAACTTAATTATAGACATCTAAACAAATTCCCACGTGCCAAATATATTTAAAAGTAAAAGGAAAAAAATATTTCCATATATTTGAGTAAGTTTGTTTTATCTAGAACTAGCTCACAAAACGTTGTCTGATTTCGAGTTAAGTAGATACCTTTTAGTTCTTTCTCACAACATTGTAACGACGATTGTATTGTCGTGTAAAAATTCAAAGTTTACATTCAGCAATAGTATAATCATAAAATTCACATATTTTGAGTTACAACACTATTGTTAATAGCATTGCGATATATTACATAATAAATGACATGACGCATCAAAGCCGACGTTAAATAAGCGTTTCTCTAGCACAGGGTTGAATAAGTAGATTTCGATAGGGCTTCTGACTAGATATGAGAGTCGAACGACAGAAAAGTCGACCGTTGAGCTGCGGAAAGCAAAAAACTATTGCACTGAACCACCCTAGAATAAGAATAATGTCTATTGACAAAAGCCTAGCTCTTGAATAAGAACGAATTTAATTCAAAGAATTTGTTATCTACTTCATGAATTTATTTCCGCCGCTAGTAAATACCAATATAAAATGCGTTACCGATTCTGGGACATAAAATGTTCATCATTAAATAACGTTAAGGAATTTGCCCTAACGCCTTGTTCTATGGCGAAGTTGGAATAGCGCTTGATTTTGGTGTGAACCACCTCGACAGTGACAGTAGTCATATTGTTTACTATACGCACTTTTGAGTGAAGATAAATATCATGAAAGTTTTCGGAAGACGTTCGAAAAATAAAATCTTCGCAGACGGATGTAGTCCTCAAATTTCATTGGACGAACTTCATAACTTACTATATTTGTAGTATATGCCCTCTTCTTCGAGAAATGCCCAACAATCGGACGTAAATGGGGTTGATTCCGATGGAAAAGTACTAAGTTTGATTCAAAGGGAATAGTAAAATACTTCGTAGAAAATTTCCTGCCTTTGAATTTCACATAAAATGATTTAAAGAATGGTATGAGAAACTTGGAATTTTTTTCATGTTGCAATATCAAAACACTATATCGTCGCCTTACTTTCTCAAAGTCGTATCTTAAAGCACAAAGTTACTGAAATTGTAAAAATGGATTGTACATACAAAGTTTGATTTCACATTATATGTCCTTCATATTCACACACTAGGTTTTACCTATTCTTAAAGTAATGCATCCAGATTAACACCCTTAATAAAAAATTTTAAATAAATAGAAAGTTTTACCGTCTCCTGAATAATCAATCAAGTCAAGACTTTGTGGTCAACACAGGAAACGCTTCTGATACGATGTTAATATGCATGCTGTATTTGCATATTACTGTGTTTACACGCGAGTAATTTCTGCAATGTTATTTTATGCCCATGTGTAATTGTGCATTTCTATTTGCGAATCTAATAAATAAATAAATAAGACTATCAATTTGTTTTAAGTCAAGGCCTTAAAACAAATTGATGGTTATATAAAGTTTCAATAATACAATTGGAATAAAAAATTATAAAATACAAATATACGGAAAATTGTTTCGACGATATTTCTCTTTGAATAAAGGAATCGAAAGCGAGGGCAAATTTTTTTTTCCAGTTTCATGGACACTCTAATAGCTTCAACTATTGGAACCTTATGTAAGCAGCCTGTAGAACATTTTTCTCTCATTTTACAACCTCTTTCAAAATCTTCGAGGCACTAAATTCAATAAACTACAACATGCCTCAAACTTTGGAGCTCTTACAAACTTGCGTCTACGAATATCCGTCTAAAACTCGACTATAGAAAGGGATAATTTTGTTTCGTTATCAATTAGGATCTTGTAACTTACGCTGTGGGTTGAAATTCCAGCCCCCACATGTACCCTTGACAAAACAATTGTAGCAGTAGAGCTCCTTGAAAAAGAATTCGTCCAGCGAAGTACTGTTACCATCTGTCACCAAACTGTGAAGTGAGCATTACTGCGTTTCGGTTTTGAAACTTGGGACTTATCAATTTATATCTCAGGGTGGCACGCACAGTGGCAGTGGCCCTAAGATCTTTGCGAAATAAAGAGTGGCACTACAACTGTTATGGACAGGCGTGTCGCTTACCCCAACACCACACGCACAACTTGTTCGTCCCGTCACTTGATATTACAAAATAAAACTACAGGCACATGGGACTTCTAAACACTATATCTCAAAGCAACGAGTACAGCAGCAGAGCCACTCAGATCTTTGCCATTAAAATCTCCAAGCGGCACTGGAATTGTAACTGGGCGTTAAATTAAAAAAAAATTAAAAAACAAAAAAATTGTCGTACAGGATGCAGCAAAAATGAGCTCTAATTTCTGGTAATTACTAATTATACACGCATTAAATAACTATATTATGCTCCAAACCATTTAAGATTTTATTTTCTCATTAAAAAAATATTTAATAAACAATCTTCACAGTCCTTCATATTTACCAAAAAGCAAAATAATGTTCAAGACAAAAATTTTCAAGTGCCATGTAAAAAGCATGCGTACTCTACCTTTTTATCTAAACCTTCAGGCGGCGCGAGTTTCGCGACATTTATCAATATGAAAATATTACTAAAGAAAATATTACACTATAATGTACTATAATATTTTTTAGCCAATATAATATTATTAAAATTTAGATAGTGACTAAAAACGTTTATTACATGTCAAAACTGATATAGAAAACACCATTTTATAAACGTTATCATTAAATATTGTACAGTCAATAGCACATCAAGCTATATACACTTTTGTTCGAATATCGCCTCCAGTGCGGTGGATGGTTCCACCGTACTTACTACATGTGTAGTAATAAATGAATTTTAATTAAAACTCAGTCATTCGGATATATTGTTCCCTTTATCACGGATGGACGTAACTTGAAACTAACAGAATCTTATCTATCCGCAGTAGGGAATCCCTGTATCTCTGGTGCCATGGACACACACATAGACAATCACAAATACACCCAAACTCACGAGAGAAATAAATGTAGGCCATAGAAGTATTTACACCGGCCCGGGAATCCAATCCGGGACCTCTGCGTGAAGTCCAGCATAGTAACCATTCGGCCATGAAAGTAGTTAATTGAAACTTCTTGATTACATAACTCCATTCTGAATTTCATGTTGTAAGTTATAATGAAAATAATTTATTTTTGATCAAAATTAGTATTAGAATTTATTTTTATTATTACCCTGTCAACGAATTATCGTCTTAAAATATGGCTACATCTTTTTATTACATCCTGTATGGGTAGTGCAAAAAAACCAGTCTTCACCTGGCTTACTTTACTCTTGAACGTGCTATAAACTTGAAATATTAGCCTAACCAAATCAACAACTCTGCTAGCATGATGGACTATAGCCTAATTTCTTCTCCTTAAAGAACGTAGTAGTAGATATAAGAAGTCATAAATTTGACAAATGTAAAAATATCCCTTTCATTCTCTAGCAATTTAACGAAGACAACCTATTTTAAGTGTCTCTAACTAGCAGAGATCGTAAATGATGGAGTATGTTTTCCTGAACTTCTTTTATGATGTAAAATGACAGGATGAACAGGTCGTGTGTCTGGTAGTAAGCGAAACGCCTATCCATAATGGGTCTTAGGCGCCAAGTCCCACCTTTGCGCTTCAAAACCGAAACACATTACTGGTTGATAGCAGAAATTGGTAAAGTGCCACTACTTTCATGGACGAACTTTTTCAGAAAGCGCTCTCATTGCTACTAAACTTCAAGTGATGCACATTGAGTGAATAACACTTCCCATTGAAACCCAAAATTGAAAATTTATAGTTAAAAGTAAAAACATAGTCATATTTTTGTTCCAAATACAGTATCACACTAAAGTAATTACTAATGAAACATCGAAAATATAAAACGAAATACATAACAACTCTGGGAGTTCATTGCTAATTACTTTAGGCTACACTATAAAATGCAACATTGTCATTTAATAACCTAATCTAGACTATGAAAATTCCCTGCTCCCAATTACTTCGCGAACATTATCCAAAACACGGACAGGAATTTCAAATTAGTTACACCACAAGGCTTTTGAACCATGTATACTCAACACATATGTATGGTGCAAAATTTTGATTTTAATTTTAAAACCCCGATACAAAACTGCCTTAAACTTGACTGCCTGCATTGCCGAACGGTTACCATGCTGGTCTGCCACGTAGAGGTCTCGGGTTCGATTCCAGGGCTAGGAGAAGTGTTTGTATGGCCTATTTATTTCTCTCGTGAGTTTGGATGTACGAAAACTGTCATTTGACTTTTCGGAGTAAGGACTTATGTCAAATCATGATCTTCGTACGTGTTTCATGTTAAAGCTATAATCGTTGTTTCGTGTTTCGTATTTTGTGGTAGACCTCCAGTCTATCCGTATGGGAGCTCTGACGCCACAGACAGGCACACAGACCAAGGTTGTAAACTTATAATTAATAAAATAAAGGAATAGGAAGCCCACCTGCCGTAACCTGTGTGGCACAACACCACAGACTAGTAGATATCTAAATATATACCGCAAGTACCGTTATCCGTATGCAAACCAAGCGTACCACATTTTTTGAACCTCTAATGACGTCACAAGCTCTATTTAGTGATAGGAAACCTCCTTCGGCTGTTGTTAAGCGATTGATTAAATCGAAGACGCGGACGCAACACGTATTTAGAATAATGGCGCAAGTGTATGTTGAGTATAAGAAGCCGTGAAATATTAATATATTAAAATAATACCAGAATAAGATAATTAAGTCCTTTATTAACACGTATTTTGAAAAAAAAAGTAGGTCCGGAAATCTAAAAAACAACAACAACAGACTTTATGGAATATTTTTATAACATTTTCTAAGGTCTTAAGAATTATCATCCCTTTGAACATCAAGTGGACAGAACATCACTAATCGTAAAATTTGAACAAAAACTGCTGAGGAGATTATACCACGAAACTGAATGCATTAAACAAAAGTATCGCTCGTTCGATATTCATGGCCTACAAAGAAGGACCACAAGTTTACCGCACCAAGTAAAAGCAATGTATTACGAATCACGCGGCACACCCTCGTTTGCATATTTGTTTTTCGAAATTCATTCAAAATGATAATATATTTTTTAAATAAATTATGCATATTCTGTGGAAGAAAACGTCCCTGCTTATTCATATTCTCACAGCTGTGGTGTTTTTTGCAGTTCATAATAGCACTATTAGGCATTTTTTGTGTTTTCGACGGACACACGAAAGTATATTATGTCTATGCATACCACCAACAGGATCGAACTTCTGTTGAGTTCAGCCATACCGGCCACGCTGCTGTACCTATGGCGACTACATTAGTCCGCGTAGTCTGAGGAGATAGTGGAGTACATCAGACTAAAAGTCAAATACATCCTGAGGTTCGAGCGGCTGGAGTCCCGCACAACATGAATTTTAATTCGTTGTGTGTGAGTGACGACCATCTGTCGACCTTCATGAAGGAAGAATTTTGGCCGAAGGGTGTCATATATCGGCGATTCCGCGACATGTATATCAGTCCTTAAGGTTTTATTATATAGGACATAGTTGCCTGATTGAAATGAATAAGTAATTGAAATAAAAATAATTCCCTTCTTTTTACGTCTGGGGTTAAAAATGTAAATTATAAGAATAAAACTCTCGGGGACCACAAAGGGTACTAATACGTGCTTCATGTAAGAAAGACTCCTCTCCCCTCCCACCAGGATTTCTGTAAGTTTGCGTTCTATTTTACTCTCTCCCGTGCTTACGAGGTCTACGTGTTAAGGATATGCTGGCATAACCTTCAAAAACAGCGTATTCTGTAATAATGGCTAGCGATATATAGCGAATTACCATTTATTTACAAGAAACTACATTTGATACAAATATAACAAAATAACTTCAATAAAAATTTTAAAATGCCTCACTTTCGCACTCGCTCGCTCTCTTACTCGCCCTCTCACTCGCTCTCCCACTCCCTCTCTCGCTCGCTCTCTTACTCGCTCTCTCACTCGCTCTCTCACTCGCTCTCCCACTCGCTCGTAATGTCATCGGATTTCCATTATATTCTAAATTTCAAGTCCATCGAACTGTAAACATATCATTAATATCAAAACTGAGATTCATACACTAATAGAAATAATGTACAGTAGGAGTGAGCTCCATATGAAAGCGTTCGTCCAGGGAAGTACTGCCATCTTACCTATTTCTGCCGCCAAGCAGATTACTGCTAAGTAAGCCTGAATCATAATGGAAGGCATACGAGACATATACAAACTAACATTTAAGAGAGAAAGTATTTTAAATAGTCCTATATAGTCATTGACTTACAAATAAATGGACGACGGGTCTAATATAAAAACCACGAAAAAAATGTCCCAAGTCAACCTATTCGAAATTTAAATTGTAATGTCATCGCAGTATCGCGCTGTCAGTCGAACAAATGAAGACTAAAGCGGAGTGTCGCGCTCTGTATACGATTTTAGCGCCTTACAAGTGCGGACACTTTTTAGCGCGGACCCGACGTCCATATAATTGTAAGTCAATGTATATAGTGGATAGGATTTGTACAATCTTACTTATAAAGTAATAACAGATGGATTTCAGTAGCAGCAGAGGTCCTAGTGAAAGACTTCGTCTAGGGAAGTATTGCATACATAGGTTAATATAGAACACAACGACACAACATAATATTTATTAAATATATATAAAACAGATTTGATTTCCCCAACCTAGTACTTTAAAAGAAGAGTTATATCCATCGATATTGCAATGCATCCAATTTCAAATATCATTTGAATATGTCATTATAATTATAAGCAGTAATAATTCTGCCGGCATTAGATGGAAGGGTGCATGTGACATTTTTTAAATTTGTTATGTAACCAACTTCAAAAAAAGGAGGAGGTACTCAATTCGACTGTATTTTTTTGTATGTATGTTACGCGATTTGTGAAGCGATTTTGATGATTGTTTTTTTTTTTGTTGGGAAGAGGGTACCTTAGAGGGTACCAGTATTGGTACCACATAAATTTAAAGAAAATATTCCACATCTAAGGGTAGCAAACCAGGGGATAAATCCGGTTTTGCGAAAAAAAAACTTGGCAAATAGATGTAATTCCACGAACTTTTGAGGTCGGTTTTTTAGTACTCTGTAGTGAGGTCTAGGTAGTAGGTATGTAGGGATGTAGTAGGTATGACGTTACGGTAAAAGAAAAGTATATATTTTTTCATCTCCTTTCTTTAAACATTTTTTTCGGTTTTGAGTACAGACCAAGCAAAGTTTTGTCACAAGCGTCCTTTCAACTTACGGCAACAGTATTGTAATACACAGAACAATATAATCCAATTGCTATACTCGTATATTGCAAAATGAAAATACGGAAACGAACAAAAGACAAAAGACTGGGGAGACTATATTGTTGAATAATAATCTTCTAAGGTAACTTTTTGTTGACAGGATAAACTTCAAAACAATAATGCTCAATTTGAATTAAATTGACAGATCTAAAAATATATTCATCCCTTTCACACTTTAATAGTTTAATAGGGAAATAATGTTTTTTAAATCTCTCCAAATAGTTTAGGCTTCAAAATAAACACAACATTTTTTTGTATTGTTTTATTATTACATAATTTATTTTTCTTTTGTTGTGCACGTAAACCCATTACTGAAATTATTTTGACCTGTATTTTGGCCTGCAGTAAGAACCTTATGTTTGTGTTTCCTGTTTTACTAAATGTGATTTTTGTTTTCTTGTACAATAAATTAGTAAATAAATAAAACACAATTTCACCAGTCTACACTGGACGTTCCACGTCTAAGGAACACGGAGAGAAAGTACCTTAAATATTGTAGATAGGATATTTTACTTCATGGCGACATTATTGTCTTTTTAAAAGGAAGTAACATAGCATTCAAAAACTTTTAAAAGTTGCTCCACGGACGGATGTCGGACGGAGATCGACAGTAGACCCCCAGGAACGAAACCTACCAAATGTATTATATATTTCTTTATTTTTATGATGCTGATCGAATACAAGGATTTTTTTATGATTGCAAGTAATAGGACATAGCAGTTGTAACTCCAAATCGCAAATGAAACAAAAACTTCGACCGGGGAAGTACTGCCGCCTTAACTATTTCTGCCGCCAAGCAGTAATGTGAGCATTACTGTATAACACAGTTTTGAAGGACAAGGGTGCTAGTGAAATTACAGACACATGGGACTTAGCAACTTGACTGGATGGCACTGTAACTGTTATGGACATTCGTCGCTAACCACCAGGTGCACAACTCCTACGTCCAATCACTTCGTGTTATAAAACAAGACAATATAATTGCGATAAAATTTTCATGACTTGTAGAGCCTACCCCACGCGACGCGTAGGCCAGTTGTTACAAAAAAAATGTATCTACAGCTGAAAAGGCGGTTCTTTTACACTCCTCCAGTATCTAACTTTTTCTCAATGGTATAGCAACACTTGCATTAGTACGTTACCTAAGTATAACTGGTAACCAAAAAAATATTGGAATAACATTAATAATTTTACAAATAAGGTAATTATTGAAATAACTACAAAAATATGCAAGACCGTAAAAATTCGGAACGAAACAATTTCAAACTGTATCCTTTGTAAACGCTCCATCAGTGCCAGGCACGTGATAGGACCGGCAAACAACTGTTCCTTACCCCCTTGTATGCCTCGTAACAGACACGTGACACATTTCCCTATTGTACACTACCTATTATACTTACACATAAGTATGTTGATTATCGTGTTATATGGTGTGTTATTATCACTTTCATTTGTTTCCACGTTCAAATGATACCATCATCATGCCTTTATCCTATTAGTTAAGATCGGTTCAATCTGTTTCGCCCTTCCCTTCCATCTCTATCAATATATTCTCGTTCATCATTCCTTTCATATCATCGTTCATACAATTCATCTTTTTTGCGCTTCGTCTCTCCCCATAATCTTGGCTATTAAGCCACTCACATTCATCATTAACAACTTTTACGCAATGTCAATTTAATTAGGCTTTAGAGTGATTACACACGGCTACTTTAGTAGCGATGCAGACGCGCGTTCATGAAACGCGCGATTACATCGCTACACTTGCGTTTTGTAGGCGATTGCTTCGATCTTCTTCTTATCGTATCGATGACATACATTACACTATTGTGGCCCAGAACTCAGCCACGCCGATCGCCTCATTAGTAGCCTCCATTAAATCCCCGAGCGTGCAGATGTTAGGGCATGCAGGGCACGATATGAGGTGGGCCATCGTTTGAGTCGCATCGCACACGCAGTCCAGGTTAGAACCATCCGAAAATCCCGACCTGAAAAAATTGTCCTTGCTCCGACCAACCTGAGTTCGAAACCTATTCAAAGACGTCCAGATCGGCCATGGCAATTCGTGTCCAGGAGGAAGACTCTCAGAAGACGGGACAAACGTAGATGGTATTCTTTCACGACCAAAGCTTTTTTCCGGCTTCTCAGTCTCTGTTGCACTGTGAAATGATCATGCATAGAGTGCCGAGTGTCGATGGCCATTTTTGCTCTTTCGCAATTGCTTCGATGCAAACGCGCGACTGCATCGATACAAACGCGCGATTCCATTGATGTAATCGCCTATAAATCCCAAGTGTAGCGATGCAGTCGCGCGTTTGTATCGATGCAGTCACGCGCTTGCATCGCGTTGGCATCGCTTCTTAAAATCCCGCGCGTGTGTAAAGCGACTGCATCACGTTTGCGTCGCTGCTATAAGTCCCCGTGTGTGGTCTTAGATTGAGTAACTTGCCTTTAAACACACGGAGTCTTCAAGCTCTTTAGACTCTATTGACAGCTGTCATTCTCTATAGCCCAAGACTCCCGCAACTATTGAAGAATATTTACTCATAAAAATTACGATTATTCAAAACAACTAAACGATTTTACTTGAAATAAAAATAAAACTATTTTATAATAATGTACAGTGTTTTATTTGATAAGAAATTCAAAATTATTTACCACCTCATACCATCACAATTCCTCGTCAAAAATTTACACAATAAAATAGTAGGTGTTGATGTAAATAAATAATTTTTAAAAACATTAGGCAACTTTGATGAATACGTAATACTTTTTGAAATGTTGAGTATGTACCTAAAAATCCTACATAAGTAGTTTTATGTGTTTCATATAAGATAACTGCACTAAATATCTTGTAAAAACTGGTCGGTTTTCTTCATTGGACGTAAATACGTTTTCTTCATTGGTCGTAAATACGTTTTGAAAGTTATTGGTTGACAAATGTCAACCAATAACTTTCAAAATTAAATCACTCGATACCACAAACAAGATGCCACAAGTAATATGTCAAATTAAAGAACACATCATCGTCTTTCTTTTTTCGTGCAAATCGTTACTTGTTAAAATGATTGGGTCACACCACTATTAACTTTTTAAATTGCTAGTGTTTGCGCACAGATTCATACGCATTCCGAGACTAAAGGTTAACGTACAACCTTTCCCCTTTAACCTTTTAACCTTTTTTTTAAATTTAAATGAAAAAGTAAATTTTAAACTAACTTTTTTTTATTTTAGAGACACCGTGTATCCCAAGGGGCGTGGCAGGTTGATATTAACACCAATTACCTGGTCACAAACTAGGAAATTCCCAGTACAGTATGTACCAGAGCAACGAAATTGACTCCAGAACATACAAACCACAAGTAATTGAGAAAATGATTATCACTAATTTCAGGCTTTTTACCACGGTATGACTTCTTTTTATTATCCCGATATTTCCAATATTATTAAAAAAGTGACTTATTGAAAAAAATGAGTGACAATGGTAACGCCACAACAAATCGCGATGAAGGTAGTAGTCGTCGACAGCGCAAGAGGGTAGACAGATGTGTCTGCTCTTATAGCCGTCATCTGCCGCCGTCCAGTTAACCCGTGACTATGGAGCGTGCAACCATTCCGAAATATCGGGAAAAAAAGAAGTGTTACCGTGGTAAGAAGCCTGGAATTACTGATAATCATTTAGTGAATAACCACGAAAGCCTTACAATCTATAATTCAGAAAAGTTAATTATAAAATTGGTCTCGAATCCGGGACTTCCTCGTGAAGAGCCCGCAAGCCGTTGGGCCACTGAGGCTGTCAAACCGTTTATTTCCTACGTTGTAGTTGTATTACGCGTGCCTAGTAAACTTAAGTAAATTAATTGTCTATCTAAAGGACTGTTTAAAAAATATTCTCAAAAATGACACTGAGAAGTAGACAACGTGGCAACGTGGCAGTTGCGTCAATGACGCCATAGCAGAAAGGACTATTTTCAACTATTTAAATACTATTCTATGCGATTCTCTATTCTACTGTATTTTTTTTCGTATGTAAGTATGTATGTTAGAAGGATTGTGACCTCAGTATGGATTCCATTTAAATTTGTAGAAAATATTCCACCTCTAAGGATGGTAAACTAGGGGTTGAATCTGGTTTCCGATTGGTAACCGGTTTCAATAAAACTTGACAAATTGATGTAGTTCCACGAACTTTTGAGGTCGGTTTTTTTATATAAAAAAGTTACAATTATATATTATTATCTTCTATCTTTTGATCAATGCTACTGCAACTAAAAGTATGTCTTAAGTGTTTCACGCATAAGGTTTATATTCAGTTAAGGTTACTCAGTTACGTAGATAATATGATTTAAAGGATGTTTTGGGCTAAATTTGTTGAAATAGCTTACCGAAAAGTGCGCGAAACCGGATTCAAATTCAAAGTAATCTTTATTTCATAGGTAAGCATTATTACACTTGAAATGGTCACATTGGTTAAACTCTACCGCTCATTCGTAAGACAGATTCCCCTGAGAAGAATGAGCAAGAAACTCCAGGGGTTGCTCTTTGTAAATAACATTTGTACACATTCAACATTTAATATATTTTTTTTATTTGAAACATCAGAGATCGAGACTACCTCCATGAGCTAAACGGGTTACTACCACGGATTTTTGTCATCCAAGTACGCAGAAGTTGTATAATAACCTTTAGAAAAAGTTTTTGTTTCACTATAGTTTTAAACCTCGTGAAAGGCAAATTTTGTATATCAATCGGAATCTTGTTATAGAAGCGTATACATTGCCCCTTAAATGATTTTTTGACTTTGTGAAGACGACTATCAAGAAAAGCTAGTTTATTTTGATTCCTCGTATTTATGTTATGTCTGTCACTATTTTTCATAAAGAAATTACTATTTCGTGTAACATAAATTACATTTTCATAAATGTACTGTGAGTAATTTCCTTAAACTTATCTTTCAAAGATACTTTGGGGCCCAGATTGTAAATTGCCCTAACTGCACGTTTCTGCAGGACAAAGATTCTATTGATATCGGCGGCATTACCCCAAAGCAAAAAGCCGTATATCATTAGACTGTGAAAGTAGCTGAAGTAAACCAATCTAGCGGTTTCGACATCTGAAAGTTTCCTTATTTTTTTAATCGCGTACACTGCAGAGTCGAGCCGTTTTGATAACTTACTTATATGGGGACCCCATTGCAATTTAGCATCTAACGTTATACCTAGAAATACAACTGTATCCACAAGATTAAATTTCTCATTTCTCACTACAATGTTTGTAACCGTCTCTCGAACATTGGGTAATGTACATTTCACAAAATTTGTTTTTTTTCTCATTAAGGAGTAGGTTATTAACAGCAAGCTAATCATTCATTCGGGGACTCATCCCCGAGATGAACGAGCAAGAAACTCTAAGAGTTGCTCTTTTCAAACAAACTTAAATGACACTTTGAATAAAATTTGTGTGAAATCTAGAGCCATGTTATTTTTCCTTACATCTTTATCTAACAAATAGTCTTTGATTTTGTAATATGACTTTTCAATTAAAATATTTTTAATGTGAGTTTTAAGCTTAGGAAATGATAATCTTAATATATACTCCGGAATCTTATTGTAAAAACGTATACAATTTTCTATAAAAGTACATTTTATTAGTTTAGTGTGGACTCAGTTCTAAGGTTAATATTATGAAAATCTTCTAAAAGGAAGGAAGACTAAATATTGCTTATTTATTTATTTATTTTTATTAACCTGTTGTCCCGCACTGTTGAACAAAGGTCTCCCCCAAAATCCTCCACTTATCCCTGTATTTGGCGATCTCCCACCACTCTCTTTCCAGCTAATCAAGATCTTCCCCCCTACGGCTTTTCGGCCATTTCCGCCGTCGCCTTCCATCCTCGGATACCCATGGAGTGACGACGTTTGCTCACTTCTCGGGTTGCATCCGGCTAACGTGGCCCACCCAATCCCATTGGAGCCAGGCTGTTTTGCTCCACACATATGCAATGCGAGTCATCGAACGCAGCGTTGTATTGCGTTTAAAGCCCAGAATACCTCGTTCCATTGCATTTATTTATTATATGGGCAACAAAACAGATTATAACATATACTACATTCTACTCTTCTAATGCAAACGAACCATAATTCTATTGTCTGTGGTACTCGCAACTTAACTGGAAAATTTCAATAGATTTCTGTCATTCGCCTACCAAAATTTCTGTACATAGAACTACCTATACAAAGTTTTAAAAAAAGAATGTCGTATTTTTGCTAATTATAAGAATTTACTTAAACGCTCACTGTGTTCCTGAACAGTATAGCGTCACTATATTTGTGAAATTATTAAAATTCAAATTATTTTGGTAAATAATATCTGTAAATGTTGCATAACAGGTACAATGGCGTAACCATTTGACAAAAAAGAACTAAAAACAATACAAATTTACATGTACATTTTCATAATGTGTTTCATAATGTCGGTTATGTTTCGTTATTTTCAATTCTCTCGTAGAAAAAGTATTGTATGCAATAATTCCATAATTAGTCCTTATAATCTCCTACATATTACTTAGGCCACGAGGCTATAATATCAAAATGAGTTTCCTTGCTCTTCCAAAGATATGAAATTTACCTACGTAACATTAATATCACAAAAATCTACATGAAATGTGACTTTTGATCTTTTTTTACGTAAAATATGAAAAGAATAAAGGCACGGCGTAGCTTGTCAACCACTATCTGTCATAAATCTTGTAATCCGTCATATTATTCTCGTCTGTTACTACTTTTCTCGTCTGGATTGTTCTATTGGAATTATACTTTTCCTAGTCATTTGTATCCTACAATACAATAAAACACAGATATTACACACACAGATACATATTACTTAGAAAAACAAAGGAATATATGAAGGAAATTATGAGCAAAGAGGCTGTATTTTAAAGAGGATGATATTATTTGATCTTTTTAAATAAACATATATATGTATATATATATATATATATAACTGTACCGTCCATATTACTTGATCTACGAATAAATTATACTTGAACTGCATTGAAGGTAATTTTATTATTATATTTAAGCGTACTAAGTTAAAACCTATTTGATAGTCAAAAATAACATTTGATCCTCTTTTCTCATATAGGTCAAAACTTGGTTGCGCCCTCCATTCAGCAGGTTAGGTTAGGTTAGTATATGAAGAGTGGCGAGTCTTAACGGGATCCCACGAGCCGGCACCGGTGGGTGAGGGTGCAAACACAGGTTTTTTGTGGGTAGGCCTCAGAGGATCGGAAGGAACGGAGGAGAGTCCCACATAACCTCGCCATATCATCGCCCGCGGCGGGGTATGCGTAACACATTTTCCTGTGTATAAAAAATAAATAAATAAATAAATAAAGGTTAGTATATGAAAAACCAGAAGCGAATTTGCTTGCGTTTCCGGACATGGTTTCAGTTTTTTAATGATCATTGTCTTCTTTGAGGCTCAACATGAAACTATCAAAGTTAATTTATACAAATTAAACGTTAACTCAGGACAGATTAAAATGTGCATAAGTTTAATTTATTTTATGTCTCAGAAAAAAATTAAAAAGATGGCCGTTTAGATGTTTTTGACTGCTGCTTTTACAAATTTTATATACACTATACAAAAAATTACAAGAAACTCGTAATAATAGTAAACAGTTATGAACAAAGTCTCAAATGCAAAAATCTAAAATCCAACCATAATATATGTCTAGTGTCCGTGGACACATTCCACTACCGAGTACGTACCCAACGAAAAGTACGTAAACCAGAATACACACGCTCTCCATGTAAATTAAGGGCTGATCCGTTGAGGTGTGAAGTATTTAAAAAAAAACGAGACAGGGTGTGGCCGTGAGTTGGTAGCATCAATACAGGGAACCCGCCAACCTGTAGAGCCTTCTGCGTGGGCCGGACAACCTGTTACGCTCCAATATTCCACGATGTGCTACACCGTGAACAACAAATTTGCGCATATTCTTAGCACAGGCAATATATCAACGCATAAGTAATTTAACTCACCCGTCGCATGACGCGGAGAGAAAACGACGACGTCTTCATATTTATTTTTTCTAATTCACTTTCACACCAAAATTAAAAAGTTCTGCCTTGCGTACGTCAAAGTTTGCCTTTTATAGATATATATTTTTTTAAATGTTATATTAAATTATTATTAACACTTAGCAAAATTTACAAAAGCAACACGTAATTTTCTATGCGTTACAAATATAATTTGATCTCAATAAAGTAATGTTTACATCAACATTAAATATGCTTTACAAAATATATAATTAAGTATTTTTAGGTAGTTCCTATATATATTTTTGTTATTAAGTCGGGGCCCAGCGACTGACCTGTAGGACGGTATATTCGCGACTGACTGATATCACCCCGACGTAGAGACAGGGTGGAAAAGGACACATCATAACACAAGACTAGAAGGTCTTATATACCAAAAGGCTTCACTTAAGTCTCTGCCATATCCCTATGAACATAATTGTCAAATTTGTTTAATTTCATGTGCAAACTTTTGAAGGATCCGTAATGCTATCTCTTTTCAACACTGATCTGGTTGGGCGAAATATAGACACAGGATGAATTGAATTTATACATTCACCAACAGAACGTGTTATTCAACAATTTTCCTACAATTTTCCATCTACACCTTGTACATTGCTACTTCAGGAACAATTTTATTGGCAACTGACAAGAATAAAAGATACAATGAATGGTGTAGTTAAAGATGATATCGTATAAATAGTGAAAATTGCTCAGTTTCTCT
>NW_020654466.1:19057407-19106011 GCF_003589595.1 Hyposmocoma kahamanoa
GAAAAATTCGTGAGGTCCGCTAGTTTGTTCCGCGGCTTAGTTGGTAATCGTTCGGCCACAGAGGCAGTTTAAAATAAGAACAGGATGAGAAAATTTGACACAGAATTAACGTTGATAAGCGCCCGATGGCGACTGACAGTGGGGGGTAACGCGTGTTATTAATCGGCTGAACACAAAGACACGACAACTCACACATAGAAAAATTCGTGAGGTCCGCTGGTTCGTCTCACGGTTTAGTTGGTACAGCGTCTCGCACGGTATGCTAGAAGACGTCGGTTCGAATCCAGCCGGATCGAAGGAATTTTTTTTCTGTGTTCGACCTTCCTATTAATAATTATAAAACCCTATAGTTATTCAATTCACATTTATCCCAAAACACAAAAATTGTCCAGCCGATTAATGACACGCATCACCGGCCACTGCTCTGTCAGTCGCTGAGTCGCTGGGAGAAATATTTGTGAGGCCTACATTTACTTCTCTCGTGTGTTTGAGTGTAATTTGTGGTTGTCTATGTGTGTGTCCATGGCACCCGCGACACAGGGTTTCCCTAGTGCGGGGTACTATGTTGAGTACGAGTCTGTGCGTTATTTTACTCATATTAATTTTAAGCGCGCAGGTAGCGGGACCCAAAGGGCGGCCCCCATGCCTCGCTTCCTAAAATATAGTTTCGCATTCAAATATCTGGCGCAATAGTACCGTGGTTGCGTTAGTTTTGAAGCACGCGAGGTGGACGCGGAGAAAGTTTTTTAGAAATAAAATATATTCTCTTACTGTAAAATAAGCTCATACTTCCCTAGCGTATTTTATTTACCATGAAACCCCGAAGAAAAAAAAATCATTGAAAAATGTGTTATAACAATCGAATGAAACTGATTTTACGCGTGTATCGACTGATTCTAGGCTAGACTTGGGATTTATAGACGATTGCATCGATGCAATCGCGCGTTTGTGTCGATGGAATCGCGCGTTTGCATCGCCGAAGTCGCGCATTTGCATCGGTGCAATCGCCTATAAATCGTAAATGTAGCGATGCAATGCCGAAAGTCGTCGTGTGTAACCACCCTTCTCAATGTTTTTTTGTCCATATAATAAATAAATAAACTTGTTATCGACATAGGTACACCTAAAATTACAATAAATATATATATTCACATAAAAGGAAAAACTCAAATAAAGAGTCGGGTAAAGTTGAATAACAAAATCTCGCCGTTTTCTACCAGATGCTTGCATTCACTATGACTGAACTCATACATTATGTACCAAGGATTGCTTTACGAAGGTACCACTTTCTTTCGTTAAAAAGTATAAAAAAGAATCCTCTGGGCTTGAGAATGTGCTTCAAAACGTACGTGCGTGTAAATAAAATAGTGTTGCGAACTGTCAATAAAATCGCGTGTAAATAAAAAAGGTGTCAAAATTATTATATTTTGGAAAAGTACTTATTTGTTAAAAGTTTAAAAAGTAAACAAAAGTATTTATGTATTATTATCGCAATTAAATCATATATAGTATGAAACACACATTTTGAAGCGATTTTCATGAGTTCGACTCAAGAGCATAATATAAACCGATCTGTGGATCGATTAAGAGGCATATGATTCATTTCGATAAACAAAAATCGGTTCAAAGCACAACATCATGCATCCCAACACCAGCCCAATAACATGACTACACATGATAGTCGCGACACGCGCGTATCTAAATTATCTAAATTAGATCTGATTGAGACAGCCAATAGCGCTCGCTTATTTCAATTATATCGCGCGCGTCGCGATTATCATGCGTAGCCATGCTACAGGGGTAAGTTAATGACTGGTTCGTCGCATTACTTGGCTTCATAAAAAAACTACAGCCTGGCGAATACGCCGCAAATGCGCCTGTTTGCAAAAAGTTCGGATGCGAATGAAACTTGATATTATCTTTTAATTTACTTGAGTATTACTTATCGTCGCCTTACTTTCTCAAACTCGTATCTCAAAGCACAAAGTTACTGAAATGCAAAATAAGGATTGTATATACAAATTTTTGCTAGTTGATTTCGCATCACATTTCCTTCATATTCACACACTTACTTTAACCTATTCTTAAACTTAGAATAATAACGCATAGAATGATAGATTCATATCAAACGAACTGTCACAAGTGAGGCAAAAATCAAATTCATGTAGGCTAGTTTTAGTAGTAGGTTAATTTTCGGTTTTAGTGAATATTTATATAAAAATACAAGTTGAAACGCGTTACTTCCTTGTGAAATGTGATGTTAGTATCCATTTTATGTTTGTCTGACGTATTTTTACACTCATTTACTGCACATTTCGTCATTTTTAGCTAAAATTCTTGAGCTGTTCGTGGTGCAAGTTGACCTTGAGCAATGACGGCCCGCCCGCTCGTGTAGGCCCATTGGGAACGCTTCAATTTGCCTCACTTAGCGTGTGCGGACTTGGTTTCTATGCGTTATTATTCTAAGTTCTTAAAGTAATGCATCCAGATTAACACACCAAGAAATTTTAAATAAATAGAAAGTTTTGCCATCTTTTTGTATAATATCTAGTGACGGGACGAACAAGTCGTGCGCCTGATGGTAAGCTACACGCCTGTCCATAACAGTTGCAGTGCCTATTTATTATTATATCTATATATATATATATATATATATATATATATATATATATATTTATTATTGTTTCTCCCGTCACTTGATGTTATAAAAAAAAGACTAAAGAGAGGAAGATGCGTAATAGAAAAAATAAAAAATATTAATTAATATTAAAAGTAATATTAGACGCGTCAGGACAATTGCTAAAAGAAAATGTTATTGTTTTTCCAGGCACATTAATAATAGTAGTCTGCTCAACTTCTGATGACATCATCGTTTGAATATGTATCCTATTACTGTATTTTCGTTATCGCTCTTCTCACTAGCACTCATTTCCGCGATGTAAATATAAAAAGATGAAAAAACAAAAGGTTACCAAAACACTTTAAATGTTTTCACCATTTTCATTTATTTTTTTTAAGTACTGGTAGGTATTTTTAATTCTCGCAATTATGAACACTAGGCTGTATAAGTGTTTCTTTTGCCTGTTTACTTAGTTCACTAATAGTAGGTACATTTTAAAGTTTAGAAAAGTGGACGGGGATTTTCATACTTACTTGGCCGGGAGAAAGTCGCATAGTCCATATATGACAAACTTTCCGTGTTCGTTTTTTGAAAGTAACGCAAAAATTTCACCGAGCATATTTCAGAAAATTTTATTTTTTGTATATGTATAAAGTATATAATTCAGGTCATCTATGATTGTTTTAACCCCTAATGAAAAAAGAGAAATGTTGAAAACATGACGTCATTGTCTGTCTGTCTGTATGAGTCTGTTTGTGGCGTCGCGACGAGTCGTATTTCCAGAATAGATGAACAGAATTTACTGTATTTTCTTTTTCTATTTGCAAGCTGCGTAATTCGAGATGGCTCTTAGTAATCTTTTCTGTAAATTAAGGCAACAGTTCTCAAGGTTTCAATTCCGTTAAAAGATATCTTAGATATCTCACTATTGCAGGTCGAAACTTATATTTTGCTCTCAATCAATTAGTTTATTAGTAACCTTCGTAATGAGAATCTAATAACACACACACACACTCATAGCTCCGCGCTAGGGACACATAGACAACCACAAATTACACCCAAACTCACGAGAGAAATAAATATGTCATACAAATATTTCTCCCGGCCCTGGAATCGAAACCGAGACCTTTGCGTGGCAAACTTTTTTTTTATTATTTGTGTGAATAATTCGTGCTTTAATTTAATGTATTTTTATAAGCTTTTTTATTTGTTTGTGTTTTTGTTTCGTAATTATTTATTTAAATTTTACGTTGAAGGTTTTGTTTTCTTTTTTTTTCTTTTGCGATGTCATTGTGATAAACAAATAAATGTATTTTCTTTCTTTTTCTTTCTTTCTAGATTAGCACGGTAAGAGTTTAGTGCAACCGCAGACGCAGTTAAATCTAACTATGATCAGGGGCCTGAAAGCACGAAATCTGTAGTTACGGCCGTTTTCCCACCATGACCTATGGAACTACCTACTCTCAAAGTCAACGTCAACGAAAAGACGAACCCGTGGGAAACTGTTAAATTGCGTTGTCATACATGCTTAATTCTAGCCCCGATCGAAAGTCATGTCGGTAGGTCATCCATAGTCGGAAAACGGCCGTAACTCCAGATTTCGTGCTTCGAGAGTAGGGCCCCAGCACAGAAATGCCTGGATCACGCACACAATAACAGTTAGAAACGTGAATTTTTCACTATAATCATTGACTTACAAATAAATGGACGACGGGTCTAATACAAAAACCACGAAAAAAATGTCCCAAGTCAACCTATTTAAACGTAGTGACATGTAAAGGAATTTGAAAAAGCTAAAACGGTGAATTTAAATTGTAATGTCATCGCAGTACTGTCTAATTTTGCTTGCTTCGCTGTCAGTCGAACAAACGAAGAGTAAAGCGTGAATGACGCTCTGTATACGATTTTAATGCCCTATAAGTTCGGACACTTTTTAGCACGGACCCGACGTCCATATAATTGTAAGTCAATGACTATAATTATTAATCTGTGACGCTTCTTAGGGTCACACATTGTCTCTAACGATTTTGGTATTGTAGCGTCTCATGTCCACTTGACCTAAACTTGAGTACGTCTTAAGCCAATGCTTAAATTGACAAGACTCTCTAATGTGTCTTTTGCATTGCAAGCATTGGTTTAATTATTTTTTTATTATACCCAAACTCACGGGAGAAATAAATGTAATCCATACATATTTCTCCCGACCCGGAAATCGAATCAGGGACCTCTGCATGGCAGTCCGACATGGTAACCGTTCGGCCACGGAGGCCGTTGCAAATCGTACTTAAGTTTAATGCAAGTGGAAACTAAAAAAAAATAAAGATATTTACCCTTAAAAACTGTAAATAATTCCTCAGCGCTGTGATTCAGCTAGCTATAATTTTATTTGGTATATTAAAATGACAAAAGTTTCTGAAACCGCAATAAAATGAGAATAAATGGAAAGGCAATTCTCAGCAGGTTATTAAAATGACTCATTTAACTTTTTGTGTTATCATTTCGTGCCCTGACACCGTCTGAGTTACGCAATCAGAAATATAGAGCCGCTTTGACATAAATGAAGCACAATATTGAGCCTTCGTCCATCGCAAAACTAATTAGATTTGATTTCACTGGTTAAAAACCACTGTCTTGTTTCAGCATTCGCTATTTTTTTTATAATATCAAGTGACGGGACAAACAAGTTGTGCCCTACCGCCTATTCATAATAATTGCAGCGCCACTCAGAGCTTTAAATTGCAAAGATCTGTGGAGCACTGCGCCCGTCACCCTGGGACATAAGTAAACAAGTCCCTTGTGCCTATAATTTCACAGCACGCAGGACGCAGTATTGCTGCTTGGCGGCAGTAATAGGTAAGGTGGCAGTACTTCCATGGACAAACTCTTTCACAAGGAGCTCCACTACTTATCAGAGAGTAAGCGGTGCACGAAAGGAACCTCTCCGCATGACGATACCAATCTTTATCTGAACGTCTGGCGCACCCGTCAAC
Organism: Hyposmocoma kahamanoa; assembly: GCF_003589595.1. Classification (NCBI taxonomy): domain Eukaryota; kingdom Metazoa; phylum Arthropoda; class Insecta; order Lepidoptera; family Cosmopterigidae; genus Hyposmocoma; species Hyposmocoma kahamanoa. The sequence continues at coordinate 19,063,018 of NW_020654466.1, forward strand.
AATCGGCGGATACCTTACGTCAAAATGGCAAATGCTTTCACCGCGATGCAAGCATTATAGTATATGCCATCTATAAGATAAGAAAAAGAGGAAAGTAAGTTCTTGTAGTGGACTGTAGAATGGGGCACGGGTACTAAGCAAGAGTAAAAGAAAGTACTTACAATTTATTTAAAATACGTAAATGTGCACGAGCTTTAAAGGAAAGTTAACCTGTCACACATTCTAAAGACACACGACCTTCCTAACAATTTTAGTACTGTAGCGTCCTGGAGTCACATGTGTCTCTAACGCGTAGCTGTGTTTTCATCTACCATTAAAAAAAAATAAAAAAAAGTACGCAAATCAAAATACAAAAAATAAAAACGCCAAAAAGTAAAAAGTGAACTGCAATTTAAAAATTCTATAAGATATAAAATTGATAATAAAATATATAAAATACAAAATATTTAAGCTTAACAAAATATTTGGCTAAAACGTTGTTGAAAACCAAATACAAAGATCCGACAACAAGCACATATAGTAGCAGAAGAGCTCCTTGTGAAGAGTTCGTCCAGTTAAGTAATGCCACCTTACCTATTCTGCCGCCAGCATTACTGTGTTCCATTTTTGAAGGGTAAGGGTGCTGGTGAAATTACAGGCACATGGGACTTGTCAACTTATGTCCCAGGGTGACGAACGTAGTGACAGAGCCCCTCAGATCTTTGCTTTCTTTATTAATAATTATAACAAACTAGTGGAGTAATTTCACAAAAAATAATTGAATATCAATTCAATATAAATTTAAATACTAAGTATAATTATGCGTAAACATAGTTGTACACTGTTTCTTAAGGTGTACAAAACAAAGTACTATGTATACACAATGTAATATTATACTTTCTTTATAATTTAGTGGTTTAATTCATTTTATTGTTGGTATGGCATATACGTAGTCATCTTTCTACTCTAGTATTTCTGTCACAATATTTCAGCGGGTTATTTTAGAGACGAAAACGACCACTTTATCAGCTATTCCATTTAAATGTTGTTTAAGTAGGTACAGTATTTAGAACGGAATTGTTGATGGATTTTTTTTTTATTTTGTCCCCTCCTTGTAGAAGTGTTTCGTTTTGGTATTTAGAATGACCCCTTGAAATATTGTAAAATAAAAAATACAATCTCTATTAAAGTACTCCAAAATCACAACGAATTGTTTCTATGCATGAGATTCAGCTGCATGCATGATAAATGTAGCCGCATAATGTAGACACAGTGAAACTTATTTACACAATGTTGTGCATTGTAATTTTTCGGAAAAGCGGAGACAGCGCGAATGTTTTATTGTAAATTCGCAGCGTTAAAATTGAGTTTTATGTACAGCGTCTCAGGTGACGTGTTGCCACGTTATTGACGTCGCGACAGATATTTTATGGAAATGTACAGAGTAGTATTAGAACACAGCGATATTAATGCAGCATCACGATCTAAGAATCGTGACGCGGCGTGTCTGATAAGGTGAACTGTATAATAAATATTATTTGCATGGTATGTAACGCATTTACATTAACAACCTGTATAGCTAAAGCGTGCCTCAGCGTCATTGACTTACAATTATATGGACGTCGGGTCCGCGCTAAAAAGTGTCCGCACTTGTAAGGCGCTAAAATCGTATACAGAGCGCCAAACTCCGCTTTAGTCTTCATTTGTTCGACTGACAGCGCGATACTGCGATGACATTACAATTTAAATTTCAAATAGGTTGACTTGGGACATTTTTTTCGTGGTTTTTGTATTAGACCCGTCGTCCATTTATTTGTAAGTCAATGCTCAGCGTAATTAATTTTAAAGTATCGGTAGAAGTAAACATCTTTTGAACTTATTATTATAAGTCACATATACCTACTCATAATGTTAACCAAAGGAGCAGTAGATCTCCTTGTGAAAGAGCTCGTCCAGGGTAATACTCCCACCTTGCCTACTTCTAGGACTTGTCAACTTATGTACGTCTCAAGGTAATCGCAAATAATAAAATTTACGATTCAAAGCTCTGAGTGGTACTGCAACTGCTATGAACAGGCGTGTCGCTTAACACCAGGTACACGACTTGTTCGTTTGGTCAGTAGGTATCATAAAAAAAATTAACATTTTGTTTAAAAATATTTACCTCATGGTAGAATCTATATTCGTGCGTACATTTCTCAATTTATTATGGTTAATTTTTAACAAAGGGAACAGGCGATATTAAAATTACGGAATCTTATTAGCTATTCAAAAACACACCCTCCTGGATTGTCCCTTTGAAGTAAAAAGCAAGCTATTAGAAGTCACTAGGGTGCAAATGGGCGTGGTGACATCACAGCATTGCGTATTAATAACTCACTTTTAATTAATATTTTTTTGCATAATGACTTCTGTCGTTTGTATTTCTTTCACCAAGTCCTTCTAACTTCACGCAATTAGTGTGTAAATTACGAGACTAGACACATTTATGGTTAAACGATGACTCAAGTTTTCATATAAAGTGTAACTGAATTTAGGGACTTCGAATGCTTATTACAAAGTTAATTATTTAGAGAGTTTTTGCCGCAGAATGGCTGTTTATTGATGGTTTGTTTTTTTTATTTAATTTTGCAAATTGCTTTGGCCTTGGTGATAAAAGCTATTGGTTGTTAAGTTTTATGTGTTCTAGGTAATTATTGTCGTGTTTTAATAGAGGCCTTAAGGTCAAATTACTGGTAGTGCCTGTAATGAAATTTGTACGTATATTTACATGTGTAACAAACCTATTTGATCATAATAATTTTAATTTTGTTTGTAAGAATAGTTCCAAAGTTTACCGCTAGATGGCATTGGCATAGAAAACATGATTTCTGAATCGCGGCGTTAAGATTTTTTCCTGGAATGGTGACTACTTTAACACAATTTTGTTTATGTTGAGAACACTCAGGAAGGCAATCGAGAAGTTGAGTCCCTTCTTGGGAATTACTGCCCGGACTTTCTGATATCGAAGTACGCTCATATAGAGTGAAACTCATCGTTTCGGAACGATTTCCAGGAGTCGAGGCCCTTGTTAGAAAAACTGCCCGGATCTTCCGCATATAATGTGTAATTGTTATTGACGGCAATAAACCTTTTTCTACCAACTTTCTTGGAGTTTTGACTTGGCTGGAGCTGCGTGACGTCACCCCACGGTAGAGAACCCTTCTCCTGTACACATGGCAATTTACAAAGAATATAGTGTAAATGTAAAACCCAAAACGTTGGTTTGTTTGAAAAAAACAAATATACGCGATTGAAATCCGGAAAAATGGTTTCATTTCCCAGTATAAATATACTTAATATAATTAACTTTTTTTTTTATTAAGCTAATGACTTTTTGGTTCTTCTAAATAAATAAATAAATGAGAATTAGTAAAATAAAATAAAAATAATAGTATAAAAATAAAATAAAATTTTCCACCTTCAAGTAGTTGATTTTCTGTTCTTGTATTTAAAACAAAAGAACATCAACTATTTATAGGTGACAATTTTTATCGAAAGCCATGCTCTGAGATATCGTGGCAAGAGGTGGTTTATAGCCCCCCCGTTCTAAGGGTTCCACCTCAACAAGAACAAAGCTACAGGACTGGCTAAGGTTGGCGTACTTGAGCCGGGTTTAAATGGAATAAGTACCTACGTGACGAACCAGTGAAGCCTTCTTACAAGACTTTTTTGGTAAAAGTTTTACAGTTGCTGGAAAGTCGTATCTAAGTAGTAACTTCGAAAGAACTTACCGTATACGATATGGTTAGAGTTTTAAAAAGCTTACCCAACTCTTCTTAGGGACATATCGTCCGTGAACTGGCAACCGGTAAGTACTATCTAAATTTTACAAAAATTTCACTTTTTAATACCATTTTATACTATTTCAAACTCCGCAGCATTGCAAGAAATTCCATTGTTTTTAACAATATGTGTAATAAAAATATTTAAAAACTACGTATTTTTCATTGACTTACAAATAAATGGACGACGGGTCTAATACAAAAACCACGAAAAAAATGTCCCAAGTCAACCTATTCGAAATTTAAATTGTTATGTCATCGCAGTATCGCGCTGTCCGTAGAACAAATGAAGACTAAAGCGGAGTGTCGCGCTCTGTATACGATTTTAGCGCCTTACAAGTGCGGACACTTTTTAGCGCGGACCCGACGTCCATATAATTGTAAGTCAATGGTATTTTTATTTAGTAAACCAGATGCTACATAACTGACGCAAACAAGTTTTTTATTCATCCTGTAAAGTTGTCAGAATTGACATAGTATCCGTTGCCAGTTCACACACACTCAACTTAAATAACGCACACACTCAACATAGCCCCGCACTAGGGAAACCCTGTGTCACGGGTGCCATGGACACACATAGACAACCACAAATTACACCCAAACTCACGAGAGAAATAATTGTAGGCCATACAACAATTTCTCCCGGCCCGGGAATCGAACCTGGGACCTCTGCGTGGCAGTCCGGTATGGTAACCGTTCGGTCACGGAGGCAGTTAAACACACACAGTCGATAGTCGGGGCGTATGTCTTTCCATTTGCCATATGGAAAGACAGTAATGAAACGTAAATTGAGTTGACGATGATGCTTATCTATTACGCTTATTTTTTTCATGTGAAGCTGTATTTAGTATTTCATTAGCGATTAATCGTCGGTATTTAGAAAAACTTACTTTAGTTTATAAAATACTGTTAAGTTTAAGATTATGAATTAATAATGTAACAAGTTATCATAAATAAAAAAAAATAAAATAAATAAATTTGTGTAGAAAATGATAAATAGTAGAAAATAATATATATCGCACTGTCATCGGAGAGAGTAATTCGTTTTTCGTCGATTCTGAGAAAATGCACTTTTTGAGTTAATACACTATTGTATTAATAGTGCGATATGTAAGTATACTATATCGCTATTTATTATTTGACAAAATATAATGTAAATTTTTTTATATCTATGCAATTCAAATTTTGCAATTAGCACACTACGTATAACGCTCTGATTAGCTTTCCTATATCTCAATGGTTGTTTGAAAGAGATCGCTCTTAGCGATGACGCCGCGTTCGCCCATATTTGTTTTAAGCTGTCTATGTATTGTTTTTGTTCTTGTGTGTGCTAAAGCGTTTATTTATCTATCTAGACTATTAGAGTATTAGCTCTCCATTGTTTTATTCTTTTTTATCGTATCAAGTGACGAGATATACAAATCGTGCGCCTGGTGGTAAGCGACACGCCTGTCCATAACAGTTGAAGTGCCACTGGCCCGTCACCCGGAGACATAAGTTGGCAAATCTCGTGTGTCTCTAATATCACCAGCACCCTTACCCTTCCAAACCGGAACGCAGTAAAGCTCACATTACTGCTCGGCGGCAGAAATAGGTAAGGTGGCAGTACTTCCCAGGACAAACTCTTTCACAAGAAACTCTACTGCTTGGATTATGGAGGCAGAATTTGTGAGAAATTCTTCACTGTGATATACTAAAAATAAATGCACTGAGAACTTAACTATCTTATAGAAGACTCGCACAATGACATGCCATCGATCAACTGGTCACTATCATGAAATAAAACTACAAGTAGACACAAACTGTTCCCAGAGGACAGCCAGTGAATGGGAGCTTTATTTAAAGCTGTTAATACAAAATAACGGAAAGAACATTGAATGGTTTGCACAACAAAAACATCTAGTATTTATATATACGTTTCTGTACATAAAGGTATGTATAGTATATTATTGTTTAGAAAAAAAAAATTACAAACAAAAAATAACAACAAAACTAAAAGAGTCGAAATAAAAGATTTTTATACAAAAAAAAGTTATAATATATGTATAAGTAATAAATATTAGACAACACCATAAACGTTCCTCTTATCCTAAAGTAAGTAACTAAAGCATTTGTGTTGTGGAAATCGGAAACAACGACAGTACCACAAACACCCGGACCCGAGACTGTATATAAAAGTTACTTTCTACATTAACCCGGCTCGAAACCAAACCCGGGGCCTCAGAGATGGCGACACCATGAAAAGCGGTGTGCAAGCCATTCAACCACGAAAGTCGTCGTAATATTTGTAAAAAAAATTAACAAGACTCGTTTTTTGCTTTGTTTTTAAACGACTTAAAAAAGAAGGAGTTCTCAATTCGAAATTTTCTTTGTATGTATGTTAATCGAGTACTCTTCTTAAGGCATTTATGAACCGATTTTGCTGATTCTTTTTTGTTGGAAAGAGGGTACCTCAGTATTAATCCCATTTAAATTTGAAGAAAATATTCCACCTCAAAGGTGGCAAACTAGGGGATGAAGCTTTCCGGTACCAATTTCAATAAAACATGACAAGTTTTTAATAAAAAAATTATAATTATTTTAATAAAACTGTTTTGCGAAATTTATAAAGCAAATACGAAAATAAGTCACTAATCACCCTACTACTATTATACTATCTGCCAATCCTGAAGAGACAGGAATTAAAACCAAGAACGGTCTTGCGGAATGATTGCACTAAAGGTGTAATAGCGTACCTCAGTACCATCTAGAAGGGAATTCTGAAGTTAAATTTAGCGAGCAAATGTAGACAAATTGCGAACATTAAACATTAAATGGAATAAGTTCCCTCGCTTATTACAAGCGATAGTATTTTAAATGCAAAAGCCTATCAGCGCATGACCGCATCTTTCTGACTATCCGTACTCGTTCAAGCCTCAACATGTGGTTCGCGACAAACCGGACTAAAGTAATAATATATACTTCCGGACACATAATTCGAGCCACCTCGCATTTTTGTCTTAAAAGGGCTAGAATACAAAAGTAGTGTTATCGTCGAAAAAAAAGTTTTTCCCCTGTTTTGCAAATCCAAATTTCCAACAAGGATTTATGGAAAAGACGTTTAGTATGCTAGTTTCAAAATTGCTTAATAGTTTTTGATCAACCGAACATTGTTTAAGTTTAGGGCATTTAATACCGAAAAGGCGAGGTGGCTCGAATTATGTGTCCGGGAGTGTAGTATAATATACTTATATAGTTCAGCGTGTCATTGTCACACATCGCTCGGAGCGTAAGCGCATTTGCGCATTGCATCCGCCTTGTATTCGTTGAGAATCCGGGACTATACAAATAAAAAAAATCAGACCCACTTCGGATGTCTCTTGTGCACTAAGTTCGATACGAATATCGCTTGTACACCTAAAATAGAAGCAGTAGAGCTCCTTGTGAAAGGGTTCGTTTAGGTTCGTCAAAGTTCTGCCACCGTACCTATTTTTGCCGCCAAACAGTAATGTAAACATTGCCGTGCTCCGTTTTTGAAGGGCAAGGGTGCTGGTGAAATTACAGGCACATGAGACTTGTCAACTTATGTCTCAGTGTGAGGGGCACAGTGGCAGTGCCGCTCAGATCTTTTGCGATTTAAAGCTCTGAGTGGCACTGCAACTATTATGAATAAGCGTGTAGCTTACCATCAAACGGACGGATTGTTCGTCCCGTTACTTAATATTATAAAAAAAATAATCCCTGTGAAGTTTCGGATTCGGAAATGATAGGAATCGGACGCAGTGCACAAACGCTCTAAGGTTATCACATTACTATTATAGTTGTACCAACAGGTTCTAAACAAAATTTGAATAACTTAAGGTATTCATCACAGTACTCTCGTGTTATATTGAAATAACCTTCCTCAAAACCAGTACTTATATATTGATAGTTTCATATAGGTATAGTGGATTGGTATCTCGATCATGGGAGTATGTTTGTGAAATAAAAATGAAATTATGAACAATTCTGAATTCGAGGCATTCATTTTTTAACGATTTCACAAAAGGAGGAGGTTCTCAATTCGACTGTATGTTCTTTTTTTTTGTATGTATGTTACGCGATAACTCCGGTATTTGTGAACTGATTTTCATGATTCTTTTTTTGGTAGAAAGGGGGTACTTCCATAGCGGTCCCATTTCATTTTGAAGAAAATTATTCACCTCTAAGGGTGGCTGTTCACGCATGAAGATTCATTTTTATAAATAGCGCCTAAACTTTAATTTAGGAGCAATTATTTGAATGGTTGAAATGAAATGAAATGAAATGTTTTATTTGCATTGGATAGGTTTTTTACAGGATGGTAGTTGTTACATTTGAGTAGGTACTGCTATTCAGCCATTATACAAAAGCATGCAAAATTTAGTCTTTTAGGTAGTCATTTACACTATAATAACCTTTTTTAATTAAATATTTATACAATTCAGATGTCATTCTTTTATATGTCAAGTTTTTTATTTCTATTGGCAACTTATTATAAATTCTCATGCACATATAATATGAACTTTTTAAGTACAGTGTAGTCTTAGGTATATTTTCAACGACAAGTCTATTTGGGTGTCTTTTCGCGCGTGGATTAACATCTATCGATTTTTTAAACAGTTGTGAATGCTCTTTAACAAATTTGCAAACTTCATATATATACATGGAAGGTAAGGTCAAAATATTTAAATCCTTAAACAGCGGCTTGCAAGATTCCCGTGGGCCAATGCCGCACATTGCTCGAATACACTTTTTTTGAGTTACAAAAGCTCGCTCTACATATGTTCCATTACCCCATATAATCAGTCCGTAACGTAGTACCGACGCAATGTAGCCGTGATAGGCAAACAAGCATATTCTTTTAGAGGCAACTCGTCTCAATCCACGAAGGACGTACACAAATCTGTTTATTTTGCTGCAGATGCTGTCAATATGATTGGTAAAGCTCAGTTTTTTATCTATTAGAATACCCAAAAATTTTACTGTCTCTAAACTTTGTATGATCTTTCCATCATATTTTATAGTAATATTCATTGGTGTACGTCTCTTAACAGCAAATTGGACATATTTAGTTTTATCCAAATTCACATGTAGATTGTTTCTATTTAACCAAACTATTGCAGATTTCAATGTGTCATTAATTTCGGCTTCATAATGATTGACGTCGTTATTATTTGAGTTGATGACTATTGCAATGTCATCTGCAAACATGACAATTTTGTGCTGAGTTATCAGACCATATATTACCAATATATTTCACCAATTCAAGACATATATTTTACCAATTCAAGGCGTTTTTCTCTCAATATACTTTGAGTAGTGAGAACCGATTTTTATTATCTCCAGGCTCTGTATAGTGGCGAAGTAGGGGATATTTCAATAAAACTTAGCAAATAAACGTAATTCCACATACTTTTGAGGTCGGTTTTTTTAGTACTCTGTACTGAGATTGACAGAATGAAGGGCGTGTGCGACCCGTGTGCCGTGCAACTTGAGTACACCGTGAGATTATGCGAATGTGCGTCCGTAGACGGCGCACAGCGGGCGCGCACACATATGAGCCGCGCTGCTACGTTTGTATGAAGTTATACTAGTAGTCGTTTAACTCCATAAATGTACATTAGGGAAGCAAGCTATACGCATTTTCGTCCTTTAAAACAACTAAGAGAGTTGTTTTTCTTTATTAACCTATTATGTCCCACTGCTGTACAAAGGTCTCCCCCAAAATCCTCCATTGCTCCCTGTCTCCCCCACCACCCAACAAATCCATCAAAATCGTCCCGCCAACGCCTTCTCAGCCGTCCCCGCGTCTCTTTCCATTCTCGGGCACCTAAGGAGTGACGACGTTCGTCTACTTCTCGGATTGCATCCAGCTAACGTGGGCCGCCCAATCCGATTTGAGCCTGGCTGTTTTGCTCCCCACATCAGCAATGCCAGTCATCGAACGCTGTATGGTATTGCGTACTCGGTCAATACGTTTAAAGTCCAGAACGCTGCGTTCCATCACGATTACTTTTTCTATATAAGGTAGAAACGTCAATTTAGTGTCTACGCTTAGGCAATTTAATTACACCAACAGTGTAACGTCTTCATCATTATCCTCCCCTATCGCATTATTTACGGTCGGCGCAATATGTCTTCGTCTTAAAGCAACCTTTCGTCCTCTCGTAAACATCCTCTATTTGCCCCCCAAAGTACTCACTAAATTATAAACATAGTGCACAATATAAGTTTCCGGAACTGGCCACTTACATAAACAATATTTTAAAAGTAATTACAACATTTGAAAATGGAACTTTTTGGCTGTAGAATACAGTTTGTTTCATCTGACTGTCACTTGTTTTTAGATTGTGGGGTCATTTTAGAAATTGGTTGTCTACATCACCATGGATGTAACTCGTGAAAATTTTCGTAGCATGATTTACTACGATTTTAAGTGTAAAAAAACAGCTCAGCGGAGCTTCGCTCGGCTTCAAACTGCTTTTGGCGTGTGAATTTGTGAGGAATTTTGTGATGGTCACCCGACCAGTGCTGTGAACAACAAAAACATCGATGCTGTGCACCGTATGATCAAAACAGACAGGTATGTGACATACCATGAGATTCGGGCATCTTTAGGGATAGGCAGGAGTCAAATACAATCAATACTGCTGTACCGTGAATAGTGATTGCTACACGACCATTTGTTTCCCAGAAGTTATTGACAAACTCCATCAAAATAACCGTAAATGCCGTATCATCTTGCACCACGATAATGCCAGTTTTCACATGGCCAGGCAGACAAATGAATTTTTAAAGGTGAACAACGTTGACCTTATGAGCCATTCCGGATACAGTCCCGACCTGGCCCCTTGTGACTTTTATTTATTTCCAAAAATTAAGAACCGTTAGTTACGCGGTCAACGATTTTCATCACCTGAAGAGGCTATCGAAGCGTATGAAATTATTGTCACGGAGTGGCATAAATATTTTCAGAATTGGTTCATTCGTATGAAAAAGTGCATTAACGCTAACGGAGAATATTTTGATAAACAATAAATGAATTTCCGACCATTTGTAGTATTTTTTTCTCATTCATTCCGGAAACTTATAGTACGCTCCACGTACATGTAATTCCTTCGTTAACCGTTCTACTAACATGTACAACATATTTTTTTTCTAATATTGACTGATTTAACACAAATCTTAATCAATTTAAAAAATGGCACTGAAAATTGTAAATGGCATTTAATAAACTTTATCATCGTTGGCTAACTCCGTCTTGATACTTAATTTAATGCTAAACTCGAAAAATTCAAGCAATATATATATTTATATAAATAATCAACACTTTCAATTGCCCTAATTGCTCATCACCGAGATATACATTTCTATGATACACTGAAGAACAGTAGAAAGAAAATGAAGTTTTACAAGGAAGTCAATGCTTTAATTATCCAAGTAATAACCTAAAATTGATGTATATAAGAGTGATGTTGTTGTAATTTTCTCACTGTATTTTTAATTCTCTTTTTTTTGTAACTCTAAAGCATTAAGAGTAAACTTACTTACGGAATACTGTAAGTACATAGAGTTTTGTAAAAAAATAAATAAATAAATTAGCAAAATGTGTTAATCAAATTTTATAACCCCTCTATTTAAGCGTAAAATTAGTGGCAAATGACACTTGTCAAGTTATGTCTCAGTGTGACGGGCGCAGTGGCAGTGCCCCTAAGATCTTCGTAATTTAGAGTTCTAAGTGGCACTGTAGTTGTAATGGATAGGCGTATCGCTATACAGAAAAAGTGTGCGACTTTTTTCGTTCATTGGATCTTTAAAACACTTTCGAGAGAAGTTTTCATTTTACAGAAGTAGCTTTATTACACCAAAGGTGTTGTTATCCTTTGATGTTGAAACTCAAGATCAATTTTAAATTCAAGATTTATTCGACACACAGTAAGTCTATATATAGGTAAATCAATTACAAAAAATTCACTTCCGTAAGGGTCTACCCTTTTTTCTATATAATGATTATTATATAGAAAAAAGGGTTAATTAACATTTATGGACCAACTGGGAGCTCCAAACTCGGGGGGCTATCTTGCCCAATGTATTAATATGAGTGTACAAAGCTGCAAGCATTTTGGGCCTATTTAATATAGCCCTAATAATATTATTTATTTGTTTATTTACTTGGGCACATCAACATGTAGTACAGTATTACATTTAATTAATTGCATATTATATTTTAAAAAGGTTCATAAATTAATATAGTAAATATAAAAGTATCTTTATTTAATCAAAATTAACATTATTACGATACATAAGGAGCAAAACAAAGAATTGCAATGATTTTTGTACTAAGATTATAAGTGTCCATAGATATACAAGACTAATGGCTACGCCGCAGCCGTAAATGTGTTAAAGTGCTACGAAACGCGGTAGTGTTGTACGCTCTCGTGAGACTTAAAATTTTGCGCAGCTCGTAGCACTTCCAACAGAATGACAAATGTCGTAATAAAATAGTATTTCACAAATTCCTTCGAAGTTTCCATTATCCTGCCCCTATTTCAATGACATCGTGCGACAATGTATGGTATAATAATAAATATGCCAGACAAATTCCCTGTACTATGAATATAGTAACAAGATTAACTTCTGGGGCACTAACTCAAAGCACCCAGGCAATTTTTCTATACAGAAAAATTGGCTTCCTAAATAATCGATTGATTGGGCACTGAAGACGGGACCTCTCCATCTAGCGCCGGTATTGCTAATCACAGAGAGTATTATAGGAGTGGCGGAAATGAAAATTTAGGAGGCAGCGTGACGGTTTTTATTTGAAAAATAATCATAAACTAAAGACAAAGCACCTCTTAAATAAGCAATCAAATTAATCCTTTCTCTAAACTAAACAGTGTTACCGTTTTACAATTATTATTACATGCACAGTTACTATATTCATCGTACAATATTTATTGTTAACAATATAATAATAATAAATAACGAAAACTAGTCGTCGCCGAAATTATTTACTAAGCTACGCCATCTAGGGGCAGGATATTTATATACTGTTTATGAGCCTGAGTAGGTGTGGGGTTAGTGTTGGTAGATGGTGCCACTAACACTACTCAGGCCGATGGTTTAGGCTGTGATTCCACCGGAGATGTACAAAGTAACGATGTGGCGTGTGAGGAAAAGATCCACCAATAGGATTACTTCATTGTCCTAGCCTCGCTTAGCGCAGCTCTGATGGAAAAAAACTAGCGGGTCTGGGTATTTGTACATATAAAAAAGAAAGAGATGTGTGCGAGAGATTGGAGCGAGGAATGTGTGCGCGGAATGTGCGCAAGGTTACCCCAACCGCGCACATCTGAAGAGTCCGTTACTTATCTTCGCACCGCTCAGAGATCCTCCGTTTTACAGGTTCGCTACGTATCCTGTCACCGTTTAACTACCTCGCGCAGCTTTAATGGAATCGCAGCCTTAAGATGACTGAATTAAATAACTTTAAAGTCGATTTCAAAACCTTTAGAACTACCTACGAACTCTTTTATTCTGTAATATTCTATTATGTAAACCAAAATGTACTCCAAGTTCAAATAAATAACATCATCATTTCCATGTCACAACAAACAATCGTTTAGGAACTTTACAACTTCTCTACTGGCGCTTTTCAACGTTCATATCCAGAACATTAAGTGAGCGTCTAGAAGACCCAAAGGTCCACAGCTACTTTGGTCAATATATTAGTATACAAACTCAAACTCAAATAATGGTTATTTCATATGACTCAAATTCAGATTCAGATTCATTTATTTCTCAAAAATAACATTACAGTATAAATTGCACTACATGTCAAAGTATAAGAAATTTTTTTGAGATCATCTGAAAAAAGGAAAACTATAAGAAAAATACACAATAATTAGAAAATTAACAATATTGTTGTCATTAAATTACATATCAAATATCATTCTCCATCAAGGATCGTCGTAAGTTGATAACAATTATACAACAGTATGTCAATGCGGTAAAAATTAGAATAAAAATAGAAAATACTCAATATCGTTACAATTTTAAGTCCATAAATTCATTTACAGAATATAAAGGATTTTTCAATAAAAGGTCTTTCAGCCGGCGCCTAACTGTTTCGTCAGACGGTTCAAGTCTGAGAGTAGCGGGTAAACGCTCATAGTAAGTAGGTCCGATGACACGCTGGTATTTTTCTGCAAGTGCCATGCATCGGGGGACTGTTCTCAAAAGACCGGTACAACGGAGTGGGATGCCAGAAACATTTACAGTACCAAATGAAGAAAGATTATTTCTAACGTACATTATAATTTCGTATATGTATAGTGAGTAGTGCGTCATTATGCGTTGCACTACAAAAGGATTTCTGCAGGAATGTCTGTGTTTTACCCCAACCAACACGCGTACGACACGTTTTTGCATTAGCATGACTCTATTGGCATCCGTGGAGTTACCCCATATGAGTGAACCGCACGACATCAACGAGTGGAAATGTGCAAAATAGACCTGTCTTAATGCAGAATCAGAAATGAGCAATTTCAGTTTTCGCAACGCAAAAACTGCAGCACTCAATCTACCTTATGTAAGCAAAATTTCATTTGAAAATATCGCATTGATTAAACTCTACATCTCATTTTTAACGCAGTTTCATCTAAGATGAATAAGCAAGAAATAAATAAACATTCGTATACTTTTATCATTAACAATATTTATTCCAAATATGACAAGATCAAGACGACCAGCAAGAGCTAAACCGGTCACTACCATGTATTTTTGTCATCCAAATATGCAGAAGCTGTTATTTGTACAGTTACCTTTAGTGTATAGTTTTAAACGTCGTATATGACAAATTTTCAATACTAACCGGAATCTTTATTATAGAAGCGTATACATTACCCCATAAATGTATTTATGACTTTGGAAAACGACTGTCAAGTACAGCTAGTTTATTTTTATTCCTCGTATTGTTGTTATTATCACTATTTTTCATAAAAAATATCATTATTTACATAAAATAAACAAACATTACAAAAGAAGGAACGCTAACTAGATCTTGATAATGACCCAACTTTATTCATTTAAGCTTAGTTTTTTATCTTTTATTGCATTTTTATACCTTCCTTGTCTATATAGTAATAGTGCTAATATCCAATCCAATATATTATAAATAACACTCATACATTTTCATTAGACATCTGTTGTTACATAACGTATCGTCTCGATCTTTCGGTGTATCGGTCATCTATCACGTGAGTAGTGGACCCATATATCACCGCGAGAAGTTTTCGCAAGCGATAACGTGTTATAACATACCAAGTTTTTGGGTTTTCGTGATTGTAACACATTGTAAATAAAACTATTTTTCTCAAACTTGCTCCGAAATATCTGCTTTACTTTCAAAAAACGAACACGGAAAGTTTGTCATTTGAGGACTATGCGACTTCTTTCCGGCCAAGTCCTGCAAAGTAATTATGAAAATCCATTACTGTCCACTTCTCTAAACTTTTGAATCTACATACCAATAATGAACTATGTAAATAGGCCAAAAAAAACTCATACAGCTAACTGCCAAGTGTTCATAACTGCGAGAATTAAAAAAAACCGACCTTTAAAAAAGGCGGTAAAATTAACTAAAATGCTTTGGTAGGTATTCTTTTGTTTTTTTATCTTTTTTCTTTATTCGTCGCGAAAATAAGTTGTAGTGAGAAGAGCGATAACGAAATTCAATAACGGATACACATTCAACCACTTCATCAAGAAAAAAGAAGACTACTTTTATGTCAAATATTACTTTGAATTTTAACTCGTACTCGTCCAGCAAAATCTTACTTCCCGACCTCTGCAATAATGTACTATTTGTTTTCAGATCTTTACAGGTCTCATGGGCACGGCTGACTGAGACGGTATAAATATCAATCAGTACGTCTAATATTAATGCAAATCGCCAATGGTTTTAATCTATGGACAAGAACATTCACAGCAACTACATTTTAGTGTTGAATTTTGTCAAAGAGTATCAGTGTCGCATTACGGTGCACAGACGTGACAGTCTACACCTATTGGGAATGAGCTAGACAGGCAGATAATATTGAGTATGTTTACCAATGATATTTATCCATAGTTTAATTGAATTACCGTAGAACCCCTGGGAAAGTCGCTATTAGTTGCAAAATACATTTCATTATGCTTTGACCCAGGAGCCTTATGCTTACTATTTATAATTATTATATTACTAATAAGAAAAACAAATTAATCATTAATACAAAGATCGAACACCCAGAAAAAATTCCTTCGATCCGGTTGGATTCGAACCGACGTGCTTCTTGCATACCGTGCCAGACGCTATACCAACTAAGCCACGGAACGAACCAACGGAACCAACGAATTTCTCTATGTGCTAGCGTCGTGTCTTTGTGTTTGGTTTTTCAACGACTTTTTAGTCGTAGCGCCATCTATGAGAAATCTATGAAAGATTTATCACCCAGTTAGTACCTTTACAGCTACTAGTCCTGGCGAGAGATGTCGCTATTCACTGTATTTTAAATTTTTATTGAATTGATATTCAATTATTTTTTATGAAATTACTCCACTAGTTTGTTGTAATCATTAATACAAAGATCGAGCACTCAGAAAAAAATCCTTCGATACGGTCGGATGATTACAACAAACTAGTGGAATAATTTCACAAAAAATAATTGAATATCAATTCAATAAAAATTTAAAAACAAATTAAGTATAAGAAAAAAATACAGACGCGTTCTTGAAATTATTGATGTTATATTATGTACTTTTCCTTGCGGAAAGGCAAAGATCTTTTGACCATGCAACCCAGTAAATTTATATATGGAAACCACATTGACTATTTTATTCACATTATCCCTACTCTGGTATAATGTAGTCAGAACACTCTGTTGTTTATTAATTTATGATATTGAAAGGTGTGGCCGTCACCGCACATCAGTGAAACACAGCGTGTGTATGGAACACCGCATCTAATACGCTAGTACTAGATATCGTTGCAAACGACCCTATTTTCGCTATAGTTACAAAAGTTGTATTTTTATAATACTAAATGACGGGACGAACAACTCGTGCACCTGGGGGGTGATTCACGTAATTAAACAGTGAACGTCAACGAGTCCAATTTTAAAGTCGTTCGATCCAAATGTCGTTAAAGCGTATTCTGGTATACAAATAGATCTTAAATCGACTCTAAACGACAAGTCATACGTATTCTGCTAAAATTTTGACAGTTCTTTCAATAGACTTTCAACGACTAAATTCAAATTTCACAATCCAAGATGTCGTTCATTAGTCGTTACGTTTCGATACGTGAATACCCATTTTGGATAGGACATCGATCGAATGACTACGTAACTTCAACGGTATTTCGATAGCTTGAACTTATGTGAATCGCACTACTGGTGGCAAACAACACACCTGTCCATAACAGTTGCAGTGCCACTCAGAGCCTTAAATCACCAAGATCTGAGGAGCACCGCAAGTCCAATGTTCTTGTAATTACACCAGCACCCTTACCCTCCGAACCAGAACGCAGTAATCTCAAAGATCAAATTGATATTGATCGAGAACGTAGGGCGTTGGCTGCCAGATGTAACATGTGGGCACACAGATTTGCCCGTTGTAGTGAGGAAGCCAAAATTACATTATTCAAGGCTTACTGTCAATCCTTCTACACGGGTGGTCTGTGGGTGAACTATACGCAGAAGGCACTCAGCGCCCTGCGTGTTCAATATAATAACGGTTTCAGAATGCTGATGGGACTACCACGGCATTGTAGCGCATCCTCGATGTTTGCTGTAGCGGGAGTAGATGACTTTTTTGCTGTGATGCGAAACAAAAAGGCGTCACTACTCTCGAGGCTGCGTTCTAGTCCTAACAGCATTCTGAAAATGTTTGCGGCTAAGCTTGATGCGCCGATGCTTCAACATTTTATCCAGGTTCTGGTGAGATCATGAGGTTATCGGCGCCTCGAGCGGTAAGTTGCATATACGTGTTCTTGTGTTTGCCAATGTATTGTCCCGTAAATTGTACCTACTAACAATAGCTTTAAGTTTAAATGTTCTGTATCTTTTTGTATTACTAACAAGTGGACCATAGATGTCCAAATAAATGATTTATTATTATTATTATAATGCTCACATTACTGCTTGGCGGCAGAATTAGGTAAGGTGGCAGTACTTCCCTGGACGAACTCTTTCACAAGGAGCTCTGCTGCTACTAATGTGTTATGGAAATCTGAAAGTACGAAGTACCACAAACGCCCAGACCTGAGACAAAATAGAAATGTTGGTTTCTCTACATTGCCGGCTGGGGATCGAACCCGGGATATCACGGATGGCGACACCATGAAAATCACAAAGGTTGACATTTTTATTTTTTTGTTATTATGACTTGTAATGTCTTTAATTGTAATGTTTTGATATAGTTTACTTCAATGACCTTCATAGTTTACTTTACTAAAGCAAATCTTGAGATAGCATGTTAATGGACTACGAAACTTAGTGAACTCTTGGGAGCTTGAACATTAGCAAGTAAATGTGCCCTTTGTCGGCATCCATGGGTCATTCAACTCACGCTTAACTGATCTTTGCGAACAGTAAACAGTTACGTACAGTCTACATCGCGGTGGACCTAGAACGTCTAACGCTATTTGTAATAGCGTTTTTGTATTATTATTATTATTACATCAATTGATGGAACGAACAAGACATGCACCTGATGGTAAGCTACACGCCTGTCCACAAGTGTATCAGGCCACTCAGAGCTTTAAATCGCAAAGATCTGAAGGGCATTGCCACTGCGCCCGTCATCCTGAGACATAGGTTGACAAGTCCCACGTGCCTGTAATTTCACCAGCACCTTTAACCCTTCAAAACCGGAACACAGTAATGCTGACATTACTGCTTGGCAGCAGAAATAGGTAAGGTGGCAGTACTTCACTGGACGAACTCTTTCACAAGGAGCTCTACTGCTACTAAACTTAGTTCTACTTCAATTTAGAAGTCGTTTATATTAGGTTGTTTTTTCTTTTCTTAAAACTATGGTCATGTTGGTTAACACGTTTATTGCTTATCAGCATCCAACTAAGGCTCAATTTATATCACCGCGGAACGGAATGGAAGCAAATTTTTGTAACGGAATTGTACATAACATTATGAACCTTATGTAAATTGTATAACGTACAAACTACATACCACACGGTAGCTGTGGGAATTCTCGACACTACACGAGAATTCTCTGTAAAGATCTGTTAAATTAGACGTTATTTTCTGCCGCTGTGGGTAGCGAAACCCGAGTGGGTACGAGGTATTCCCACTGTTCACACCTAAGCGGATATCACTACCCGCCGTGGTTAGCCAAATCCGTCATTCATTATCATTTATTATCATTGTGTCAACTAATCATCACTAACTGACATGTGAGGTGTGCTGAGGGATGACTTACAACGTCGTGCAAGGACACCAGGGCGGTCTATTCAACGCTCTCTGTCCAACATCCATCCGAAACAATTACTGTGAAATAAATTTTGGTCGAGTATTACTCATTTGACAGTAATAATAATAATATTAGTTTTTTCTCCCACAAATGTCGATTAAAACTAATTTACAGCAGGAATTAACGAGTTAATTGTATGTGAGGGACAGGAGCCTAAACTAGGTAAACCCTGTATCTTAAGATTCCAGCAGGTCGATTTATAACCTTACGATAACTGTGTTGTCGACCGATTCGAGTAGATATCGTACGATTTGTTAACCGAATCGAACGTCAAATTGTCGTATACGATTACTCGTACTTTTCGACCGGCAAAGGCTACAAACGTTATTCAGAACACTGTTATCGAATGAAACTTACAAAGCAAGAATGTAATATGGAAATATTTTATTATTTTAAATAAAAACTGGATTTTGTTCAATTTTATTAATTTATTTTAATGCGAGACTAATGCATTCTTATATTTTAGGCCTTTAAAGTCTTCAAAATGTATATAAAAGGATTTCATTTTTCTTATAATCTATATTCGCCGACTAACGCTGTTGGATAACGATATCGTATACGAATCCAAATCGAACGTTTTAACTCGAATATTCTGAATAGCTCGGGAAACGCCCTTCGATTCGAGAACGCTTTCCAATCGAACGATTCGGTTAAGATATCGAAGATTTCTGAATCGGGGTCCTGGTCTCCACCTCTCGGTTAGCGTATTCTTTAATTAGGTCTATTTTTCACATAATATGTAACTTTGTACAATAGGGCGTAATTTAAAAAACTAGTGTTTTCATTTTTGTGTGTGTGTGTGAGCGTGAGAAAGAGTGAGTGCGTGAGAGAAAGAGTGTGATTTTTGTGTGTGAATATGTGTGAGTGTGTGGGTGAGTAATTGTTTCAGACGGAATGTCGACCGAGAACGAGAGTAGATCCACTATTTCGCAAGGCAAACGAAAAGAGACCGCCTATCTGGGCGATATGACGCGGTATTCCGGTTTCGCTCTACCTACGGAACTTCATACAAACACCAAGCAAAACGCCGGTATTTTTCGCTACCGACAACAGCGGTAGGGAATAAATAACGCTTGTGTTTGAACACGCCTTACGGCGAGTGACGAAATTTAGCTCGTATCTAGTTTGTACGTTACACAATTGATTTAAAGTTCATTATGCTATGGTTGTAAAAATTCAATTCCATTCCCTTCCACAGTATATTAATTAATAATTCAGTCAAAATTAAAGAGTACAAAATAAAACGAAATTATGTTAACGCGTTTTTTGTGATATTCTGGTTTTAATTTACAATTGTTCAAAAATTTCCCGGATTAAATTTTTTCACACATATACGTATCCATCCAATACCCTTTATACTAATCACACGATTTTTTTGTGGTGGGAAAAGTTTCGGTTTTTTCTATATTTTTCTGCTTTAGTACAAAAACACGTAACGTCAACCTTTGGACACTACGTCTATATACGTATATAATATAACATTATATTTAATTAATGTTATATCGAAATGTTTATATAAAATGTACATTATACCATCGGTATATTAGTGGTATATTAGATTAAAAGTTGTTATATCAATTGTTTATTAACCCAATGATGCTATATATCATTCAAGAATATGTTAAATGTCTTTATGCCATAAAAAAACTACATCTATTGATCGTTGTATCGACCAAAAATATGTCATTTGTGTATATATCATATGAACCGCATCAATCATTTACTTTTGTCCCTCCTTCCGAGAGTTTCCCTCCTAGACATGAATTACCACGATCGATATGAATTCTATAACTTTGAACTCAGATTGGCTGGAGCAAGGACAATTTGTTCAGACAGGTATTTTCGGATGGTCCTAAACCGAATTGTCTGTGCGGTACAATTCACGTGACGGTCCATTTCACATCGTGTCCTGCGTGTCCTAATACCTGCACGCTTGAGGATTTAATGTCGGCTTCTAGTGACGCGAACAAACTGGCTAAGTTCTAGGTCACAATAATCTAATGTAAGTCATCGATAAGAAGATGACGTAACTTACCACTTTGACGGAATGATGATTTCGATTTTTTTGTTATGATACCAAGTTACGGGACGAGACGTGCCCTTGGTGGTTAGCAACACGCCTATCCATAACAGTTGTAGTGCCAGTGACATTGCAAAGATCTTAGGGGCACTGCCACTGCGCCCGTCTCGTAATTATTTTGTATTGATTTATTGCCTTTTATTTTTAATTTTAACGCGTCACGCGTCCTGTACTGTAGCGTCCTAGAACCACACAGTGACTCTCGCGCAGCTGTGCTGTCACTCATCATTAACAAAAAAAATGAAATTTCTTCTTTTTTGCTTATTGGCGCTGCTCTTTTTAGGATTTCGCTAGCGTCAAGTTTCAATAAATAGAATTTTAAAAATTAAAAAAAATACCAAATTCGTTTGGGACACCTTGTGTCTCTAGAACATGAGACAGAATAATCATTCCGGTATTCGAGAGAGAGGTATTTCTTGATTTATGAAAATGTTATTTATGTTAAAATTAAAATAAACTAGCTGTTCTTGAAAGTCGTCTTCACAAAGTCTCAAATTCATTTAAGGGACAATGGATATACGCTTCTATAAGAAGATTCCGATTGATATTCAAAATGTCTCATTTACAAGGTTAAAACCTATTGTGAAGCAAAAACTCTACTGAATATTCTCGATCTAAGATGTTTAAATATATTCAAATGTATATTTACAAAGGGCAACCCCTAGAGTTTCTTGCTCATTCTTCTATGGAGAATCAGCCTTACGAATGAGCAGTAGACTTTAATCAGTATGACGATTTCAAGTGTAATTTGCTTACCTATGAAATAGATTATTTGACTTTAAATTTGAAGTACTTATAGGTAAATATACTTTGCCTATTCCGATATCTGCAGCAGACAACTTATAAAACTGTTAGTAAATTGTGTTGATTAGTGTTGTAATGGGACGATATTAGAAAAGAGATCTTAAAAAGGTAATGAACATTAGGTATGACGTACTTATAAACTTCAATTAAGCTATATTCGATTTTCTTTTAATTCTTAATTTTACCTTGTACAGTCATATATAGTATATACCCCTAACATGCCCAAACCGACCTTTTGGTTCTGAGAGCCATATTACGTATTGAACAAACAAAAAATTAAAGCAATTTCAACTTTATCGTATAAGCAAATCGCTCTACAGTTCGCATACGATCGTGTCTTCTGTGATTACGCATTGTTCCGCGGTTTGTTCCCATTTATCTATTCAGTTTTCATGGTTTTAATTACTTTCACAGCTTTGTTTCTTGTTTTAATAACATGCCGCACTTAACGGAATTATTAAAATTAGAAATTATTGTTTTACATGAACAAGACTTAGACATTCCTTACATTTATCCAGAGGTCAAAAACAAAAAAATACTATATTATATAGTCACAGCCAAATGATATTTTATTTATAATGTGACTCGAACCACGCTTTCCTCAACATGCAAAGCAATCCATAAACCGCTAAGCCACGACGGCCTTACTATAGCTGGTTGAAATTTGTATTCTGTATTTAAGTAAGAAATATACGTTAAAGATCAAATTGGCTTAAAAACTTTCTTACAATGTCATTCACTAATGAGACGACCAGGGAGTCATACCAAAATAAATTTTGCAGCTCTCGAGTTAAAGATTAAGTTTGTTTAACAACTTTCTCCACATTTTTGTGCTCAGAACCAAAAGGTCGACATAGTCGGCTTGGGGGATGAGGTATCTTGTGTATATGACTGTACATGAAGTCTAAAAGAGTTCATCATCAACTCATTTATACGTCACACTGCTGGGCATGGAGCTTCGCTCTCTCTCTCTCTCTCTCGGCCGAGACGCTGGCCCATTGCGAGTTGGGGACTTCACACGTTTTCCGAGGGTTGTGAACCTTCTTCAACGTGCAGGTTTCAACACGATGTATTCCTTCACCGAAAAGCTCATGTTAAATTTCAAATTAAATTCCGAGAAATTCAGAGGTCCGCTCAGATTCGAACCCACGGCCTCTGCTTGAGCAATAGGTCAAACCCTTAGGCTACCACGGCTAAGAGATAATAATAAAAAATTATTTGCAAATAAAGCGGTTTGCAATTACTGTTGGGTCATGAAAAAATTTCCATTTTGACAAAATCATATTTTTTGGAAAAAATAAATAGTTCCTGGACTTTTTCCAATATTTTTCCACATTTGACGTTGACACCTTTCAAAAGTTGAAATTAAAACGATGGAGCCAACAACAAGTGGCAGTGGTTATTGAACAGTTATTGAACGTTTTTTCGCTGTTGTGAAATCATTTTGAATCTCGTTTTTCTATTACGTGGCCTTTAGATATACAAGTTTATTTTATAAATCACACTAAATAAAACTTCAAAAGATATTTCTAAACGTACAACATAATATGAACCTTCAAAATTATATTAATCAAATTTTTCAAATTTTTCTCTTTTTCCACTTTTGAAATTTTTCGGAAAATTACCCAACAATATTTGCTGTCAACGCTATTACAGATTTTTTATAATAACTTAATCCAGCATGTCCAGTATATATCGATAATAAAGTAAATATCGATATTTAATCACTCGAGCTCACACAACACTACAAACCAGTCAAATTGAAGATTTATTGGCGAACCCTCTTCCGCCGACGAGGCACGTGCTCCGTAAATTGTTCACTAAACGCTATCTTTCGCTCGACTTACCAAAGTAGTACCCCAAACGTTACCACTAAATTGAGCGTTAAGTTATTATTTATTTTATGTGGAAGTATGAATAAATTGCATTTTGTTAATTGGATCATCAGTCCTGTTACAGTCTATTGCTGGACATACTTTGGCGCCATTTTGCCTTGTACCGTTCGTATTATGATTTTGATTGATAAACACTTTATTCATTAGTATGACACAAATACAGATTGAATAAAACAGGCAAAATAAAACATTTTTTTCGTAGCAGTGAAAGAGTGCTGACTCAGCATATGGTCTTAATGCCCATAATCATCATCTACAGTTATTATACAACTACTCAACTCCTTACTCTCACATAAACATCTTTTACATTTTTTTCTTTTCTTTCTAGTTACCTTGTCCACGTTTTACAGCGTATATAATAACTTATTCACCTATACAGTTCATATTATAATTACATACCTTACATTCTAACTTCATGTTGAGTCTCTATTCTGAGTCACTTCTTTTTTAACCGGCTCACCTTAGGACCTGGCAGAATCATCAGCGTCGTAGTTCGACTGAACTTAAGCACCACAAGCCAGTCTCACAGAGTAGGCGCACCATTATGTATGGGCCACCTTACTCCATACATAGATTGTAGTGGTCGTACGCAGAGAAAGACTTGCAATGGTAAAAGTATATTGTACGTAAAAATACAGATACTATGGTGGCAAATCTTTTCTTGATGTCGTGTGTAGGTGGACAGTTGGTAACGTACTACGTCAAATAAAGTGTGAATCAAATATTTAAGTTAAAGTGCGGCACGTGGCTAAACTAGATCGCCGCGTGCGCAGAGAACCGAAGAATTTATGAGACCATACAGCACTAAAATTTTATTATAAGGAGCAATTATTTTAATAGTTGATTTTGCTATTGTCTAATTCAAGGCATTTTTCTCTCGATATACTTTGAGTAGTGAGAACCGATTTTTATTATCTCCCGTGTCAGTTTCCGTATAGTGGCGGACTAGGGGATGAATACGGGTTTGCGCACTTTCCGGTAACCGATTTCAAAAAAACTTGGCAAATAGATGTAATTCCACGTACTTTTGAGGTCGGTTTTTTTAGTACATATATATATAGCCGGGGCCACCACTATTAACTAACTTTTTTTATGATAAGAAGTGACGGACGAACAAGTCGTGGGCCTAGTGGTAAGCGACACGCCATGCTGCTGCTGACTCAATCTGAAGCTCAGTTTTTAGTAGAAGTAGAGCTCATTGTGAAGGAGTACGCCTAGGAAGTACTGCCACCTTATCTGCCGTTGGCTAATTAACACGCGATTAATTGAGAAAATATTTTTTTGAGATATCTTAAAAAACCATACCCCAGTTTTAGAATAATGAAATTGTTTAATGATATTACTGTGCATACGTACTCTAAAGTAGGTTCCGATAGTCTTCGACTTATAATTTTAACTAATCTTAAAAGATAATTTTGTGCTTTATTTTTTTTCTAATTAAAACGGATATTTGACCATTTGCCACTTAGCCACGATTTAGTTAGTGGATGGCAGTTATCTATTTCTGCCTTCAAGAACTAATGTGAGCATTCCGGTTTTAAAAGGTAAGGTTACTGGTGAACTTACAGGCACTTGGAACATGTTAATTTATGTCTCAGGATGACGGGCCAAGTGGCAATGTCCCTCAGATGTTTGCAATTTAAAGCTGTGGCACTGCAACTGTCATGGATAGGCGTGTCGCTTATCCATGGCGCACGACTTGTTCGTCCTGAAGCTTGATATTATAAAAAAGAGAGGCAGAATGCTTCATGGACGAGCGCACATCGACAAAAGGGGACTTTTGGTGTTAACGACTTGGAACGTAAATAATCGTAGCGCTCTCTCTGCAAAATCGCCACAAGAGATTAAAATCTGTTTTAGTGTAGTTTGTCTTTTGTACTTTTGTTACGGGGGAGTTCTAAATAAAAGAAAGAACTACCCTTGTAAACAAATTTATTTGGCGCGGTTCGTTTAAAACCCAACGGTAGTTCACTGCGCTTTTTGCCTTCCTACAACCAGCAGCTGGCCCTGGTTGTTCCGCCGAAGGGACGTTCGGGGTTGGATGAATTGGATCTGTCCGCCGAAATGAAGTCCGGGGTGCAAGTTGACAGCCGTCCGCCGAATTCACGTCCGGGGTACGGAGTCGAGCTCTGGGCTCAGGCCAGTCGACGCGGAGAAAGGTAACAAAAGCACCGGGAACCTTGGACCCAAACAAGTGGGTTTAAAAACACTAAAGATTTAATAACTTTAAATTGCAAAGAAATGAATTTCGCGGAGACCGCATAGGAAAACTCTATTATGAGAGAAATGTGAGGGTGTCACGTAGGATAGATTTCGGAGTGCCCGTCGTCGTAGCGGGACCGCGGCTTGCCTGATACCCCGCAATGGGGGCGAAGCACCGAGCCAGTTGTCGTCTATAAAATGGCTCGCGCGCATTCCTCGCTCGATATTCCTAACTATACGTTCCACTGCTGGGCACGGGACTTTTCCAGATACATCTTTTAACAATAAATAAAATAATTATTAATTTTCAACGTTACACTTTCGAATTATGAAATGAAGAATCGATATCCGAAGTGAGGGACCTGTATATTACAAGCTTCTACTTAGTTTAGATACCATTCTCTTACAAACATAATGTAATATCTCTGACTGTGTGTTATATTTTGACTCTTGTGTAACTATTATGTTTGTGGAGAAAATGAACCATTAATATTGTTATTATTAATGTGCAAATAAAATAAACGAGCTAATTGCAATTTCTCGGACGTTATTATTTTATCGTCAACTGAACGAATTGATAACGAAAGGTTATCATCAGCCTAAACCTAAAACCTAAGCTGCTTCCGTGGCCGTACGATTACCATGCAGGTCTGTCAAGCAGAGGTCATTTGTGGTTATCTGTGTATGTGGCCAAGGCACCAGGGACACAGACTTTCCCTAGTGCGGGGCAATGAATATGTGCGTTATTTATTTATTTAGTCTTTCGCAGTCCATTACACTCACACTCCTACTGCCACATGCTTATTCTACCAGCTCTGTCGACGACCTTGGTTCTCTATTGGATCTCATTCCGGCTCTTATCTTTCAGAGAAATTGAGAGTTCGTTCGATATCTCGCTGAGCGACTTTTAAGTGTGAAACATACAGATAACGGGTGCGGGTCGAGAGCACGGCGGGTGTAATTCCGCGAGCGCGCGCGAAACCCGCCGTGTGTCCGACCCGACACGACTTGCACCCGATGTCAGTGTGTTTCACGCAAGGTGTCCCCCAGCAACAAATTTCTAAGACATTCCGATATTTATAACTTTGTTTTCAATTCTCAATTCAGTTGAATATTATAACGCAATCAGCAGAAAATACTGAACCTACCCCAAACCCGACTGATATATGAGAAGCAAAAAAATGAAGCTATGCTTCGTACGTAGCAAATGTCACACGTGCAGGCAATAAATATTAAGTGAATTCCCTCTGGTCACGTGGGGCGTGAATACAGACGTACTGTACTGACCTTGACCCGACGTCGTTTATATCCCTTTTACCCAGCTTATCTAAGTACCGGATTCTGCTTTGAAAAGCAATTCACATCACTCTCTAAGGTAGTAACAGTGACAGCAATGTCATCTATAATAATAAAATATGGGTCGTTAGAAGGCGACAGTAGAATGTGCTCTTTAACAGGTGAATTAGGTTATTTTCAGGTTGGTTTTCTACACAACATTAGGTAGTCCTAATTTAGGTGGCAAGTTTTATCGTATTTGAACGGGAGGCTAGATTTTAGAAGGTAAGGGGTGGGGGTTTGCATGTTAAACCGCAAGGCAAATTGCAAATTTTGGGATAAATGTCAATTCAATATCTATAGGGCTTCAATGAAAACCAAAATTTTGCAGGTTTTCTGAAGTACTTAAAGAAAAATATCTCTATGAGAAAATTATACACAAACTTAGATATTTTATTCTTAATAATTTAGACTTTTATTTTAACCTGTTTTCAGGATTTTATACGATCGGATAAAGTACATCCGATCTTATAACGAATTAGCACGTTTCGTATATTTTTTGTAAGACCGTTATTTAATAGTAAATCTCTAAACCATTTGATATAGCAAAACAGTTTTTCCCGTTTCTCCTCGGGTGACTTGCCTTAAGTATTCCAGTATATTATCTTGAAATGTTATCTAGAATATTTAAATAATAAAACTTCCCACCAAAATTAGGTTGAGAAAACTAATCTGAAACTTACCCAATTATGGTTAATTAACTATAACAAATCTTTATTTCGGTCCGTAAAACATCCATACTATGTTAGTAAAAGAACTTAGGACAAGATTAGTAAAAAAACTTGATTGACTTACACTAATATAGTACTTCTATTATGTAGATACTAAAAATTCCTGCCAATGACAATTTCCGAGTATTTTTGCCAGCAATTAATCTACATTAAATATAAAATACTATCCAACTAAATTAGTTAATAATATTTAAAAAAACGACCAATTAAACCTACTTGGTTTCCAATGAGAACACCCTGGCCCTGGCTGTGTAAAATGTGTCAAGTCTCTAACCCATATTGAACCTGCATGGCGGATAACGACCTAACCGCCCTCCTAACATTAGATTCGTGCCCACTAATGGGGTGTATGATGGGCTAATAATGTTATTATGGTAATAACAATACCTATTTCTGCCGCCAAGCAGATATCAGCATTACTGTGTCCCGGTTTTGAAGGGTAAGGGTGCTAGTGAAATTACAGGCACTTGGGACTTGTCAACTTATGTCTCAGGGTGATGGGCGCAGTGGCAATGCCCCGCAGATCTTTGCGACTGGACTGGATATGGCATGTAGCTTATCATCAGGCGCACGACTTGTTCATCCAGTCACTTGATGTTATAAAAAAAAACTATAAGTACTAAAGTAACGAATTTAACTCCAGTGGCACTACCTAGAACAGAACTAATTTAAAAAATATATGTATATATATTAGCCGCTTGGTACACTACTGCTAGCAACTAATTTCACATGATTGGACCACCAAAATCGTCATTTAAAATTAAATTGAATGAGGTTTATTTGAAAAATCGATGAACTTCAACTTCAACAAACATAATGCCCTGTATAAAACTAGCTGTTTGTGTTTCTTATTGGAAATTGCAAATATTAGAAAGAAACTTTTTATTTCAGATATAAATCGCGCATACTTACCACATATACAAACCAACTATTCGTTCTCTTTATTGGACCCATGGTCATGGTCATAAAAACAAATATACGCAATTTTGATCTGAAAAGAAATATGTAGTTTCTTTTTTGTTGTGTACTATCGCGAAAACCTGAGAACTCTATAAGTACTACAATATTTTCTTCTGTAACTTCTTTTTATTTAAAGGGCTCCAAGAAAGGAGGGCGTTCTCTATTCGACTATATTTTTATGTGTTTGTTGGAAAGAACGTACCTCAACCCGTTGGTCCCATTTAAATTTAATATCTAAATTTGGCAAATAGATGTAATTCCACGGACTTCTGAGTCCGTTTTTTTTAAAGTTACAATTACGTCAAAGCTGTTTCTTGCCACACCAGAGAGTGTCTGAGCCGTATGTAATTGGGGAGATCAAATCCGCTCGACTTTGCTGGTTAAAGCATAAAGAGAAAACGGAAGAGGCGTTATTATTCTAAGTGAAATATTTGGAATATGTGGAATATTTAAGTGAAGGATTTCTTGCCCTGAAGCTTTTTAGAGTTCTACACATTCGCGCGAGCATCATGCCTTTGTGAATTGATGCGCTGTAGCAAATATTTTTCTCATAAATTAATGTATTCTGTAGGCTATCAAATTAAAGTAACAAATAATGATAACGTCGTCAATAAAAGTTGACGTATTAAATACCGCCCGCCGTCGTTGCACGTGTATGCCAGCGATCATTGGTATGTACAGTAGTGCTTACATATCCTGTAAATTTCGATACTGCGTGTCGTTAGAGATTCAATATTTCCATATGTTGTAGAGCAATGACATCGCTATAAAGGTTTTGTACAACCAAATAGCGTTCTCTTATATTCTTCGATGAAATAAAGGAAATTAAACGACGTTACGTTGTTCTACATCACTTACAAATGTTTAGGGCGGCATAATACGTAAGGTCGTAGCTCGAGCGAATGTGTTAAGTTTTTCGTTTCTTTTTTTTGTAACAAAATTTTCCAATGTCGAACAATGCAGTCACAGATCCTCTACCTGATATATCGTTCAGTAAAACATCCGTTAGAAACGAAAGTAAAGTAAATCAAGATTACTACTCGTATATAGAGAAAGGTCACAACCCACGAGTCTCCAAACTTGTGCGAAACTTAGTATTGTTAACACTAAATTTTTTTAACAGGTAAAAATTTATTTTAATTTAGGGGACGCTTTCACTGTATAAATATAAATATGTAGTTGAGAAACTTAGGTGAAACAATTCACGCGTTTCCAAAGACAAAACGCTCACTATGTGTGTTTCTCCAATTCTCATTTTTGGTAAAAGGAGTAAAAGAACGCGGTTCACCATTGCTCTGCTATGGCCTTGTACTTTCGGGCAACTCGGTAGTTTAAGAAAGAGGGTTTAAGGCTCCTAAGAAGATGCATGGTTCGATTCGATGATAGCTACAAATAACCAAATGCAGCATTATTGCAGATACGCTGTGCATTCTCTATCTTGAAGTTCCATAGTACAGAAAAATTTTTGTGGAGTGGTTGTAGATGGTAATTTTAACGGTTACCTATCACAAGCTAGAAACATGATTTACAGAATTATGTTTTTCCTAGACTCTCTCTCTCCCTCTCTCTTCTTCTTCTCTAGACTTTTATTGAATAGATTTTGCTTCATTTGTCCGAAAACATGTTACGGTTTTTTTCATTAAACCATTCAATGTTTCACTATTTTGACATATAGACAAGGTATTCGTGTCCAGATTT
The DNA here is from genome assembly GCF_003589595.1 of Hyposmocoma kahamanoa. Classification (NCBI taxonomy): domain Eukaryota; kingdom Metazoa; phylum Arthropoda; class Insecta; order Lepidoptera; family Cosmopterigidae; genus Hyposmocoma; species Hyposmocoma kahamanoa. The sequence goes on from NW_020654466.1 coordinate 19,094,054, forward strand.
TTATTTCCCCAACAAACCGTTTGACCAACGTATCTAATTGAATATTTTTATTTTGAAAAAAAACAACATCCATAATACATTTTTGTTATACAATTTCTTATTATTGATATTAAATGCATTAGAACGTTTCGCACAATACAACTCATCAAATTAAAGCACCTCGCGTCTTTAGAAAATATGGTAAACGAGGTGCAAGTTAATTTGATCGAGTTATAGTCGCTCGCTTCGCTCATTCGGATCGTGCGGCTTTTTCATATGCTAACCTAAACTAAACCTACAGGAGGGGGGCGTACCGTCTAGGTAATGCAAACAAATTCGACTCTGGCACTCGCCGGCCGCTAGCACATAGCACAATGGTAGGACGAAAATTACGTAAGTGGACTTGCTATGCACCAGCAAAGCACAGTCCAGAATGTAGACTGCACGGTAAAATTGCATGGCGGTACAATTTTATCTAACAATAATATATAATTAATAAATAAATTTTGTCGAAACGAATTTTCAACAATCTAAATTATATTGAAAACAGACAGTATAACAAACATGATTAGACCAAACAAACTTTTGCCCAAAGAATACGTATATGTAATAATTATTCTAATAATAGGTTTTCGGACATACGATACTTCTGCTGTAAGACATTTCTGTGTTGCAAATTTATACCAAAAATGTCATCGCACTAATGAAAAAAGTCGAATCGTTTTCGGAGTAATGAAATTCGGAAAAAAGAAATTCGAGTTTGTGATAGGTTACCATTTTTAACATACTTTGCACGCACCATAATTCAAAGGCGTGAATTCTCTGGCTGTCGGCGGCTTTGAGTGTTCATGTCTCTGCACCATATAGAAAAATGGACAAAACAAGTATTCGAACTACCTACCTTACCACCTTTTTTATTTACCATACTTATTTCTGCCGCCAAGCAGTATGTCAATGTCAGCATTACTGTGTTCCGGTTTTGAATGGTAAGGGTGCTGGGGAAATTACACATGGGACTTGTCAACTTACGTGTCAGGGTGTCGGGCCCTGTGGCAGTGACCCTTAGATCTTTGTGAAAGCTCTAAGTGGCACTGCAAAGGGACAAGCGTGTCGCTTACCACCAGACACACGACATGTTCGTCTTGTCACTTAGTAAATTGAAAAAATAAAATTAAATGTATTTTAGTTCTGCTTCTAATACTCCTGTCTCTACATACTTTTTGATTTGTCATTTTGCTGTTGGTAACTGTATGATCTTAGTAAGATGAACAGTTCTGTTGCAGATTTTTGGTGAGAAAAGAAATAATAAACGAATAGTGAAAATGTGGTTTATAATTTTTACATGCTAGAACCGTAACAAAAACACAAAAAATAATCTACATACTATCTATTCCCTTGGTCACTAATTTAGATTTGAAAGCAAATAAACAAACGAAACTTTGTAGGTCACTAGGAAAATGTTGCTCTTGCAAGTTTCACACATGAGTCGTGAAACAGACTTGGAACTTTCAGTTGGAGTAATAGATTTGTAAAGTTTTGTTACCTTAGTTTTAGTATGTTCTATCTGGAGAGTTCTTTGGTGCTTGACGTATGTTTTCACAGTAAGAAACAACTTTTTTATTTAAAAAAACCGACCTTAAAAGTTCGTGGAATTACATCTATTTGCCCAGATCTATTGAAATTTATAGATTTATTGATTTATTGATTACCGGAAAGTGCACGAAACCGGATTCATCTCCTAGATTACCAGCCTTAGAGGTGGAATATTTTCTTCAAATTCAAATAGGACCAATACTGAGGTACTCTCTTTCCAACAGAAACAAAAATATCAAAATCTGTTCACAAATGCTGGAGTAGTGAAACGTGTGAAATACGTACAAACAAATAAACTTAAAATACCTTAACCTAAATACCTTAACATAAACTTAAATAAACTTGAAAACTTCCTCCTTTTTTTAAGTTGGTTAAAAAACACTTAATCAAGTTCGCTATTACTTCATTGCTCAGCTTTTTCAATTCTCCAGTTTCATGAATGGTGTAATAAGGTAATATCTGCAAAATGATAACTTTGCAGAAGAGAGGCCTAAAGATTCTACTAATTAAATTAGTCATTAACTTTTTGTGCTTAAATAGAAGAGTTGTAAAATTCCATCATCATCAACCCATTTATATACCCCACTGTTGGGCACAGATCTCCTCTCATGTGAGGGTTTTAGGCATCGAGTATATGACCAGAAATAGAGACGAAATGTCGTTTAATTTGTTTAAAAACTATCCTGCCAAATCATTACGGTGACAACTGCGCTCCGATTGGCCAGCCCGAATTCGAAACAATTGACGGGTGTCGTCAATTGTTTCGCTTCAAATCGACCAGTGTAACTTGAGATATGCTATAATGGACGAAAATTGCAAAATTACATAATTAATGTTTAATTACCGATGAAATGTGATTCCATTTGTTATGTAATTAGATGTTTTGCTGTTTTTCCCATACCACCGAAGGAAATAGCCCCCGTTGTTAGAGATATTACCTTTATTGCAACAAATACAGAATATTTTTGGAATATACGGAGACGTACACACAGGTCAGTTGTTGGCGCTGTACTATTTCAGCTTTCTAATTTGTGGTTTCAGCGCAAACGACAGTTGATATTTAAAAGTGATATCAGTACCATTCGACTGATGAGTTGCCAGAGGCGGATGGCCCTCATTTCGTCTCTATTTCCGGTTATATACTCGATGGTTTTAGGACATAGTCCGCCACTCTGGTCCAATACAGGTTAGAGACTTCACACGTTTTTGGAGGCTTGTGAACCATCTTCGAAGTTCACAGTAAAATTCAAATTAAATTTCGCACATAAATTCCGAAAACTCGGAGGTACGAGCCCGGATTCGAACCCACGGCATCTGCTTGAGAAGCGGTAGGTCAAACCATTAGGCGACCACGGCTTTAAAAATTTCACTTATCATCATTCAGCCATACGACGTCCACTGCTGGGCATAGGCGTCCCCCAACGATCTCCACGACGATAACCTACTAACCTTTTTTACTTCCTAACCTTTGCCTTCACTTATACATAATTTGTTTTATATAGTCAATAGAAATAGAATTAGAAATCATTTATTTATGAATATACAACACGGTATACATACACACATCAAAAAAAGTTTGCGATCACTTTTAAAACTTGAAAAATTTTTTAATTTCTAAAAATATTTCAAAAACCTCTTTAGTGATACTATTATTTGTTTTTAATTTTAATTATTTATTTAATGTTGTACTTTTAACAAAAAAACTATTTATTACATATTTCTTAATAATATTTCCACATATTAAAAATATGTTAAGTTTTCAAACTGATCGAAAACTTTTTTTGATGTGTGTATGTACATTTTATAGTAATCATAATAAAAGTAATAATAAAAATAACATAAAACCTGTGAGATCCTCTCACTACGACAGCTTTTTGTTCTTCAAATAGCTTTGACCACGCACACTCATATCCCCTACGACCCAAATAAACTGTACACCGTACGTAGTAAGCATACTGTTTGTCCCTCAGTTAATGTTTCCACTAGTTTAACTTAACGTTATTATTATTTTCTGGGAGGATATTTATATAATAAAATAAACAAAATCCTTAATATTCACCCATTGTGCTGAGCGGGTTTAAAAATTTTATTACTAATTGGCTGACCACTCTCGACCACGAGACGACTGAAAACATACAATACAATACAATACAATATGCTTTATTTCTCTCAATAAGGTTATATAGCACACGCACACGCACACGCACACGCACACGCACAGGCACACGCACACGCACACGCACACGCACACGCACACGCGCAGGTACACGCACACGCACAAGCACACGCTCACGCACACGCACTCGCACACGCACACGCACACGCACAGGCACAGGCACACGCACACGCACACGCACAGGCACAGGCACAGGCACACGCACACGCACACGCACAGGCACACGCACACGCACGCGCGCGCGCGCGCACACACACACACACACACACACACACACACACACACACACACACACACACACATATTTTGCACTAGATAGCCTATGGTTTATTTTGTAACTTGTTTGTATTTTTATATTAAGTTTATGTCATGTTTTCTATTACACTAAGAGGGAGTGAGCCTGGTAATCTGTAACACAGGTTTCCAACCTAGTACAGCTCCAGCTCTTACCAAGGCACTTGTTATTGTTATTTTTAATTTTTAGTTTAATTAATCATTGCATTTTCATGTAATCATAAAAAGAGAAATAAAGCATATTGTATATTGTATTATTGTAACATTAAGATGAAAAACTTACAAAATTAAAGATAAATAGTCATTCTCGGACTAGTGCTCACTACCTCATTTCCGTGACAATTTTTATTATTTAAATGGTCAAGTATATTATCGTGTAATTTTATTAAATAATATTGCACGATAAAAAATCTAGAAAACTAGTCCGAGAATGGCCGAATAATAGAGTACAAGGTCAAGACAAAGGCACGTCAAGTTTGACACTTAAGACTTAAATCCAGGTTACGATAAAAACGGTCCAAAGTACAAAGTGTCAAGCTTGACGTGACCTTGACTGTAAAAAGCGCATGTGCTGTGCCTCTAATGAGACCGTGATCCACTCAGCTTGTTGTCGTCTCACTTAAAGTGCTACGACGCTGATTCTCACGCTGACCAAACGTGGCACGGAACATAGTAGTTCGTATTATTTTTATCACTTTCATGTGATAAAAGCACTTTTGGCGTATGATCATTGTGTGCTTCACTGTACCCAGGGTACGAAAACTGTTGCTCGATTTGGTACCGAACTGTCAACTAGAAAACCGCAAGTAGTCGGTCCCCTTTATGATCTTACGAACCCGCAATAATGAGAAATGTTACAAACGACAAATCGTTTTTATACTCAAACCAAACTCATTTTATTGAATAATGAATTCTGCTGTTAAGAGGAAATTTTTCGATGAATTTGAGATTTAATTTATTTTTGATGTCGTCGTTGGATTTAAAATTTGTTTTTATATTTTTTGTTATACCAGTTATTTTTATAACATGAACTGACGGGACGAACAAGTCGTACGTCTGATGGTAAGCTACACATCAGTCCATAACAGTTACAGTTACAGTGCCACTCAGAGCTTTAAATTGCAAAGATCTGAGGTGCCCCACCACTGAGCCCGTCACCCTGAGACAAAAGTTGACAAGTCCTATAATAATAATAATGATAATAACGCACACACTCAACATAGCCCCGCACTAGGGAAACCTGTATCGCGGATTGGTGGACACACACATAGACAACTACAAATTACACCCAAACTCACGAGTTAAATAAATGTAGGCCATACAAATGTGTCTTTAATATCGCCAGCACCCTTACCCTTCAAAGTCGGAACACAGTAATGCTGACATTACTGATTGGCGGCAAAAGTAGACAAGGTGGCAATACTACACTACTGGCTACTAATAGCTAAAAATAGTTTGTATTATAATAACTATATTTTTAAAACGATAACATGGCCACTAAACACAAAGAACAACGAAGGAAGATTCCTTCGATGCGTCCGTTAAAAACTAAAAACAAACAGGTACAAAAAGCACATAAAAAAGTTCGTAGGGTCTACTGATTTCTTCCGTAGCATAGTTGGGAGAGCATCAGGCACGGTATGGTAAAGGCGCTGCAGGTTCGAATCCAGCCGGATCAAAGGAATTTTTCTCAGCGTTCGATGTTTGACATGAGTCTATTCCGCACAAAAATGATTCAAAATGTATTCTATAGCTTATTAAGTTTATTTGAAAAGAGCAATCCCTAGAGTTTCTTGCTCGTTCTTCTCAGGGAAGTCGGCACAGCGAACGAGCAGTAGCTTAAAAAATTACGTTTTCAAGTGTAAAAATTTTACATATAAAATAAATTATTATTTGACTTTGACTTTGTATTAATACTTATAATAAACTAGTAATGTCACAAAAAAAATGAATATCATGGTAATAAGACATCGTGATATTCAATAAACTTAATATGGTAATATTTACTACTTCCTTAAAACGACAAAAAACGTAAAATAATAAAACTCATATATGGTTTCTCATATCAAACAGAATTTAGTCAAAGTATCGGCCAAATGACACATAATTGTGTCAAATCATTTTGAGTATTCCAAAAATTACTTTACTTTCGTCATTTTATTATTAAGTGTATGATATTATTCCACGACACTGTATTTTCTATTTTTATTTGTGACCTATAATATTATTAAATATTAAAACGATGGTTTTATTTTATTCAGAAATACATCATACCTTGACTTTGTCAACTCATTATAGGTCCTTCTCCTCTAAGGCGAGAGTTTAGTCCAGAGAGCTTAGATGTGGTCTAGCATGGCAATTAAAAGGAAATGAGATAGTTATTTCGGATCTAAATTGCGTATTTTAGTTTTATCAAAAGAAGGGTTCCATAGTCACGTCTGACTGTCCGTCAAGTCACGTCAAGTCCGTAAAGTAGCGTGTCTTACAACTCCGCCACCAAAATGAGGAGATTGGTACTGGACTTAGACTCGACGGCTTAGTGGTGGCAACTGCTAGTTGTGCAATGTGGAACGGGAATTGAGCGTGCCTACAGCTCCGGTACCTATCTGGAAAATAGGGAGGGTACAGTACGTGCACCCAGAGCAGATCACCCGAGGCACTAGCCTCTCGAGAACCGGACGAAGTCAAGTGACAGAAGTCTATGACAACCGTGTACACTGGCTGATCTGGGGTCAGTGAACTTATAAGGTTCCTGTGCGCGCACAGGTTATAGGGCCCTTTTCATATACCCTAAGAGTCGATAGGGAGAGACGAATGTAGATATGGGACTGTCCGTCAAGTCACTTTACAAAACACTTTTCTTAATGTTTCATTTTCAATGTGTAACAATTGCAAGAATATAAGAACTCGATGTGGCAATTAATTCTATTCTCTACGTAAAATATACGTAAATAGACTTAACTTGATACAGATTAAGTACAACATTAAAGGTGTAATGGTGAGCGTCAAGTTTCGCAAGGAAATCGGACCTTAATTGCTCACTTACACATATTTCCTCTATTATCCCTTATAAGATTAATTTTCCCTTATAAGAGAATTTTGTTGAGCTTGAATAACTGAAAGATATCTCTTTGCTTAACTTGAACATGCTCTTAAGAAAGCTGGGTATCAGGATTTGGAAAACTATGGGATTAGGAAAGATTAGACGGACCTAATAAGGGTATACCCTAAATAAATCAACGGTAAATCGTGGACTTTGCTGAGATTCTACATACAACACTCGGGGCTTTGCACTTTGAACTGTTTTTAACGTAAGTGACTTTAAGAATAAGGAGTCCGTGCGATTTCAAAGTATAAATGGAACACATTTTTTTTTTAATTAAATGGACTTGTTCTTGACAACTACCTAGCTCTGGAGCAAAGATAGGATCTACGATGGAACGAGCTCGCCCAGAAGATGCCTATTCAGTCGCACGTTAGAGATATCCGGGTTGTATGAGTTCAGAATCATAGTCGCGGGATGATGAAAAGCGCTTAGTACGCCTGAACGGAATATCGACCAAGTCGAGCTTGTTTACATTTAAAAAAATAAATATCAAACTATTACCAATTTTGTATTGTCCATCAGTAGCGTTGCGTGGGGAGTGCAGAGGGTTGGGACTTGGACCCGGGCGGCGAGCTCTAACTAATGAAAATTATCATATTTTTTTTAGTTCAAATTAGAACATAAATTCCACTATTTGAGAAAATTATATCATGAACAATACAAAGGTGGCGACGGCAGGCTAACGCAAAAACACAATCGAACAGAGCCTGTCCGAACTTAACTATACTTTTGTAATTGCAAAAATAGAGAGAACAACAAATTTAAAGTTGGCCCCGGGCGTCAGAAATCGACACTTTGCTACTATTGGCCATGTTGTATCTTTTGCCATCTTTCGGGTAATTTTAGAATTCATACAAATTTTTAACTTTAGTTTTAAAATACAGCTGTAAATATCTGTTCGTTATCAACGTAGCCACTTAGAATAACGTAGCCATTAAAAAAAAATGTATAAAGCCGAAAAAAGTGAAAATATTGCCGGCTGAATGCGGTGGATGCGGTAACACATCCAAACCTAACCGCAATAGTTTTATAAAGATGTGGGTCGTTTTTCATTGTCATAATGAAATACGATTCATCATTTCTGGACGTTTTTCATGGATTAAACTTAAGAGCTCTCATGCCAAATAAGTTTTGACGTTGGCTCCGCCCAAATTTGTGAAATAAATATATGCCTGAAGTTCGCGTGACATGCAACAGATGTTGAATTTTGTGCATTAAAAGTACCAAATTCGTTTTAACGGAATAACTCTAAAACTAAAGGGATTAAAAAAAATCCGTAGTGACAGTTGTCGATCATGCATAAATATAATTAATTATCTAATTTTTGTCCTAATAACCTGTAGCATTTCGAGGATAAATCGAAAAAATTTGAAAATTAGAGGTCATTTCGTGATTTTTAACTATCGAGGAAACTTTCTTGTTTTATGGTTCTGATTAATGTCTATGCTTGAATATATCTTGTAGTTACTCAATATTTTATTTATAGCTTTAAAGTGGATATACCCGTCTAAAATCAAATCGAAGATTAGGAATTTTTCCTCTGCTCCCTCTTAAAACTTTTCCACTTGTTTTTCTATTGCGCGCTAAAATATTGTTTTTTTATGATCATAGACAATGTAATAATAGCTTAGAGGATGGAAAAAAAATTTAAGAGACATAGTAGTTATTTTTTTAATCCTTTTTCGCGCCAAATCATAAAATTTTTACAGCAGCCATTTTGAAACTATAGACAATCTAACATTTTAAAAGCAAATTTTTTTTGTCTAAAGTTAGCTAGTGACAAAAACGGCACGGATTTTTTGGCCAACTCAATATATAGTTCTTTAAGCGCCCCGCGATCGAATATTTGTCAAATTTTACGTATTTGTCAAACTTATTGATTCGCGTCGTGTCTGATGCCTTTGTCAAATAATCGACGTATGTTACGTGTTTGATGGAAATCTAGATTGTTGGCGTGTTAGACAAACATGTTTAAAGGCTTTTTAAAGGTATGTTTGTCAAAAAAAAAATTTAAGTTGACTATGCGTTCACCTTGTTAGATTCCATATATTTTTTCTTCATTTTAACGTTTCTAAAAACAAACGTCTATTTGTTTATTTTTTTTTTTATCAATGCATAGTGCTAGAATTAATGCCAGAAATTCTTTAATCTGTTATTCTTATTGCACAAAATACAAAGAGATATGACTCATTGTATCAACTATAATACGGTACGTACGATTGTAGAAAGAGATGACCGAGATTGAACTACAAGCAAGGATATCAAACTTGTTTTGTTTGAGAACGTAAAATTTTTAGGATAAATTTGACAAAATATTTGATCGTTTACGGGGCGCTTTAAGCATAACTTACCGCGGACTATACATAGTAAGTTACTTGCGGTTTGAATGGAAATTTTTCATTTATTATACGTAAAAAAAAAAATAGAAAAAAAAAGTTCATAAGACGTATTGCCATTTTTCATGTATTAGTTGTAGTACGATAGTACTACAACTAATACATGAAAAATATAGTACTATCTGCCGCATTCTCTCTCCGTTGAATAAAACATAATAGACGTTTTATAGACGTTCATCTAAGTTTTTAAAACTCGTTTTTTAAAAGATATTTATCTACAAAACGAAAAATCAATCAAGAGATCCGATGTCGATTACAAAGACCAGCATCACCGAGATTTTCGGTCAATGAGCATTTCATCAGCTTTTAAAACCTTTAAATCACTTCGACAACATGATAAGGTCCTATTGCGCGCCATCGCGGTGAATTGTGGCCAGAATTGTCAGAAAATTACTCCAAAATACAATAAAACAAACAGTACGTGGGCTCGTAAACGTCCCGCAATGGCCGATAATGAAAAGTAAATGGCGTTTAGCGCCCGCCGACCGCCACCGGATTCGTAATAATGGGTTTCTATGAAATAATAATGAAGAGAGGTGAACAGACTGAGGAACATTTTTTACTTTCGTCCTGCTAGCTAACACAAATGTGCTTACCCAGATTATGCTCCCACCGTATTTCGTTGTTTTAAATTCGGAATAAGGAAGCTGTGTAGTAACTAAGGTTGTTGCAAGTGTCAGCATCCGCATCCACGGATGATCTGCATACATTAAAATATCTTCATCAGCATTGTATTTTCCTATTATGGTCCATGGACTGAAATAAACAATTATTATTATTATTATCAGCATTCATCGGTGATGATATTCATTGCGGAAGTTCTAGTCGTGATATGACCTAAAAGGCACGCTGCAAACTTCAATAAACAGACTAAAGGATGATTCACATTAGACCGTGCCGGGCGCGAGCCGTGTCCGAGACATCCGAGTCTCGTACGTGCCGCACGATCTCAAAATAGACAGAGTCAGAGAGTGTTCACATTAAAACGGGCTGAGGCGGGCCGGGCCGCATCTGAGGCTCGGACGAACTCGCAAGCAGCTAGCTGACGCGGCACATTGTAATGCGAATCATCATCAACCCATTTATACGTCCCACTGCCGGGCACGGGTCTCCTTTCAGATGAGGGTTTAGGCCATAGTCTGCCACGCTGGCCCATTGCGGATTGGGGACTACACACGTTTTCCGAGGGTTGTGAACCCTCTTCAACGTGCAGGTTCCATCACGATGTTTTCCTTCACCGGAAAGCTAAAAAAATTTCGCACATAAATTCCGAGAAACTCAGAGGTGCGAGCCCGGATTCGAACCTACGACCTTCTGCTTGAGAGGCAGTAGGACAAACCATTAGGCTACCACGGCTTCCATTGCGATTTTGCAATGCGAATCACTTCATATAAATTGTACGCAGCATTTCCAATCCGAGCCTCTACGTGACTCGACTCGAGCCCGGCACGGTCTAATGTGAATAGTCCTTAAGCCGAAAAAGCAGCTCAGCTTTAGTTTTAAAATATAATTTTGATAAAATTCCGACGATTAAGCTAGACCATCGAGTATGTGACCAGAAAAAAATAGAGATGACATAGGGCCATCCATCCCTGGCAACTCATCAGGCAAATGAACCTGATCACTTTTAAATATCAGCTCTCGTTTGCACTGAAATCACAAATTAGAAAACTGAAATAGTACAGCGCCAACAACTGACCTGTGTGTACGTCTCCGTATATTCCAAAAATATTCTGTTATTGTAATAAAGATACTGTTTTGCTGCGGGCTGTTCCATTCGGTGGTTTGGGAAGAACAGCAAAAAATCTAATTACAAAACAAACGAAATCACATTTTATCGATAATTAAATATGTAATTTTTCCATTTTCGTCCATTAGAGCAAAGCTCAAGTCAAACTGGTCGATTTGAAGTGAAATAATTGCCGACTCCCGTCAATTGTTTCGCGTTCAGGGTGGCCAATCGGAGCGCCGTTGTCGCAGAATACTTTTCAAACAAATTAAATGACATTTCGTCTCTATTTCTGGTTATAAACTCGATGAGTTATGGCCATTGAGTTAAATGGACGACGGGTCTAATACAAAAACCACGAAAAAAATGTCCCAAGTCAACCTATTTAAACGTAGTGACATGTAAAGGAATATGAAAAAGCTAAAACGTTGAATTCAAATTGTAATGTCATCGTAGTACTGTCTAATTTTGCTTGCTTCGCTGTAAGAAGAAACAAACGAAGACTGAAGCGTGAATGACGCTCTGTATACGATTTTAACGCCCTATAAGTGCGGACACTTTTTAGCGCGGACCAGACGTCCATATAATTGTAAGTCAATGAGTTATGCAGATTGTTTTCATGTAGATTTATTCTTTTGTTAATAATAGGGGTTAAAGTATGACATTGCCGATTTGTACTGAAAAT
>NW_020654466.1:19116011-19141236 GCF_003589595.1 Hyposmocoma kahamanoa
CGTGGTTTTTGTATTAGACCCGTCGTCCATTTATTTGTAAGTCAATGTATAATACACACAAATTGTATACCTGTAACCGTTCTTTCTCGTTTTCTGGTGGCCTGTCAACCCGCACGAGCTCCAACGCATGGTCTTCCCCAGAGTGAGCGAACATGTCGTAGCGTATCCGCGCTTCATAACCTTTCAGAGCCTCTGTTAACAGGACTACTGCTTCCATCGAGCGCTCCAAGCGACCATCGTATGAGTTGAACCTGGAATTTAAAATTATGGCCACATGAATACTGTGTTTTATGTGTGTTTAAGTCTGCAATCGAATCGATTGCAGTCTTAAAGCTCAAAATTCGTGATGTGATTAACTAAATAGACCCACCATTTTGTCAAAAAGTGATTAAAAACTTTGATGAAAGAATCGACATCTGTAACTGTGATCGTGGTGGACATTTATCAGATATCATTTTTCATTCATAATTGCCACACTTTACTTCTTTTAAAACAATAAAAATTTGAATCATTGTCTTCTAAATTTATTGTTTTATTTTGATTTACAAAACAAATTTTTGTTGAAAAACCCGTTACAATAATTATTTTATATTTGGATGCTACTTTCATATACAAAAAAAATGTTAAATATTTTTATACATTAAAATGGGGCAGGCAGAGACTATGGACCTCCACTTGCTACGCTTCTCATAAACCTCCTTCGTCTCTTCCACTCCCATCAATCTCTTCATACATGCCAGTTTATTCTTAGTACTTTTAACCCGGCCTTTTTAAAGGACATCCTCAATCTGATTGAGATATGCTCGCCGAGTTCTACCTCTCCCCACGCTTCCATCCACATACGCTCTATAAATTTGTACCGTCAATCTATCAACATTCGTTCTTTCTACATGACCAAATCATCGAAGCATCCCTTTCTCTATCTTTGTCACTACATCATCTTTCATACCACAACGCTCTCTTACTATACTTTTGCTTTTTATATCAATAGAATCTTGTCCTGCAGAAACGTGCGGTTAGGGCAATTTACAATCTGGGCCCCAGAGTATCTTTGAGATATAAGTTTAAGGAAATTAACATTTTTACACTAGCGTCACAGTACGTTTTATGAAAATGTAATTTATGTTAAGAGGAATAGTAATTTCTTTATGAAAAATAGTGACAGACATAACATTAATACGAGGAATAAAAATAAACTAGCTTTTCTTGATAGTCGTCTTCACAAAGTCAAAAAATCATTTAAGGGTCAATGTATACGCTTCTATAACAAGATTCCGGTTGATATACAAAATTCGCCATTCACAAGGTTTAAAACTATAGTGAAACAAAAACTTTATATTAAAGGCTATTTTACAACTTCTGCGTACTTGTATGACAAAAATCCGTGGTAGGAATCCGTTTAGCTTATGGAGGTAGACAGGATCTCTGATATTTCAAAACAAAAAAAATATATTTCGATTTCAAGACGATTTCAAGTGTAATAATGCTTCCCTATGAAATAAAGATTATTTTGATTTTGATATTGATCGGCATTCTGCCTTTAAGGCTAATACCACACATATTGCGAAAAACTCTCATTTCTACAGCATTCACCCTACTTTCATGTTTTTTCTGCCACACCCAACACTCACTACTCTAGACTAGACTGTATGATTTGTATTAGAACTGGCTGAATAAATATAGGTTTGTGTTTAGAATTATATAAAAAGAAAGTGCATTGTAAAAAAAGAACATCCTACGAGTTATAGGAACAGCTTCGATTTTAATACACGTAGTTAAGTTTTATTTATGATTATTTTCCTCGTTTCTCATTGAAATGTGCCTCTCGCTACGCTAACCCACGACTACGACCCTTACATTAGGGTTGGTTGTAAAATAGCATCTAAATTTTAAATCCAAACTCGCTGATTGATAAATACTTTCACCACGATGGCAAGTATTACAGTGTATGCCATCGATACGATAAAAAGAAGAGGCCTAGTCTAAGCGAGTGTAACTTACAATGACAAAAATCCCAACACACATACCTATACATACTGCCTGAAACGTCCAGTACCAATCTAAGTCTCTTCGGTTTATCAGGAGGAGACCCTGGTGGTGGCTCTTGTTCCGTGCGACGACGGTATATTGATCTTTCACCAGTTAAACCTGTCGACCAAAAAAACTTCTTCGCTAAAAAAGCTAGAGAAAACATTTGAGACTAAACGAGCACAACTCACCGAGGCTCTGTTTATAAATACGGAAACCGTGATGCAAAGCTCTTTTAAGAATTAAATTTTGTTTTTTCATCACACTTGTTCGTAAATAGTATGATGGCATGGATGGTGGATAACTGGGCTATTACGCCCTCGGGCCTTTTTTATTCCCATCACCGCCATGGTCGGTAAGGAACTTTCTTTTAATTTGTAGCATGATATATTTCCTTACATAGGTCAGGTTCAAGTTCAAGCAAGTTACTTAGGTTCAAAATTAAAACATTCGCTTAAAATGTTATCTAAACAGAAATTTAATTGCAATTCAGCCAGATACTACTTAAATACTTATGATTAAGAATTTCTTACAATTATTTTCTGTATAAAAAATTAACAAATTTTTTTTACAGTCCATCGAGGCTGTATGCGTCTTTGCCTTTTATAACATTTTAGTTCGAGTATTATTATATATGGAAGAATAGCTAGCTGGCCATCTGTTGATAAAAAAAAACAAAAATTTTTTTGCAAAATCCATAATATTGTTATGTTGTGAACAATATTTAATCATACAAGAAATAAACATTGTATTTATTTACTCGCAAATGTGATGAAAAACCTTGTATATATCATAGACGGTAAAAAAATACAAAATTTGACTTATCAAAGCCCTCAGCCTTCGCCTTCGGGCTTCTAATAGTGCCTCGTTAGTAATTACCGTCCTTAATACATAATGTACTATTAAATCATACACCAATTACCTGGTCTCAAACTAAAGAATTCCTTGTACTATCTATAAGTACCAGAGCAACGGGATTAATTCCGGAGCACTACCCAGAACACCTAGACCGGTTGTCTCAAACTGGTCCTCTAGCACCCATAATGCACTTCGTTAGGTCACAGAGATTGTCGAATTTGTAAGTGGTTTTATCCATAGGTGCTGTAATGGCCACGCTCAGACGTGATGAAAGCAAGGTGCAGGTGTTGCTACTGGTGGGAAGTAAATTGGGCTATGGATAGAAGTCAAATGGCCTGAAATATGCGCCATCATTATCTCATAATGAGACAGCTAAAGTCCGACATTTGTAACCTCTCACCAACAAATAAAAACGTTAATGACCAATTTGTACAGACCCCCGGAAAGAGACGTACGCTTGGTTACATGCGTCGTTATGCCGCTTAAAGCATTGAGCTTTGCTCCACTTTGGAAGGTCAAAGGAGGCAACTCAGAGGTGGTAGTAGACATTCTTCCGGAAACATTACATTTAACCGTTGAATGTGAAAAATGTGAAATGTGACGCGGACAAGCAAGATATACCAGGGCGCGCAATATAAGAAGTGTTTGTGGAGGGGAAGACCAACCAGCCGCGGCCGGTGGTCGGATTACTGCCGGCTATGCAGAACGTGAAAGAAAGTAAAGGTGGTAAAGTAGTTATTTGGGTAGGTAGTTATTATGATGGCCTCGTGATGCTTTGGTGCTTGATATTCTCACTGAAAACAGTACTTAATATTGTTACCTTCAATAATCTTCCCATCGTCGAGCTCGCCACTCGTTTGATGTCGGCTCCATTGCCGCTCTTTCTTTTTCGCCTGAAGCTCTGCCAAAACGCCTCTTAAAGCACCGATCTGCCATTTATATTTATTTAATAAAATTTAATTAAACAAATAATTATATAACTTTCACAGGTGAAGTATAATAGGCTTCACAACTACAGTAACCTATAAATCCACCGTAAAACAACGTACCTGGGGCTGCACAGCTCTGTAAAACTGTTCATACAACTTAGCATCGTACTCGCTCATGCGTATCTCCTTGAGTCGTTCTTCGAACGCCTTTCTATTCATCTCCCGAGCTGCCTTCTTCACGTGCTCCGGTACGTCGTCTTTTTCAGCTTGTGAAAGCTAGAAAAAGGATATCGATCAAAAGACTTGTACCGAATTAGCATTGAGCTTGGTACTTTATTCCTAGAAAAATTGAAGTAGCCTCAAATGTTTTTGCTAGATACGTGTGGCGCACTATAAGTTTCCGGAATGAATAAGAAAAAAACACTATGGTCAGAAGTGAATTTATTGTGTCTCAAAATATTCTCCGTTAGCGTTAATGCACTCTTTCATACGAATGAACCAATTTTGAAAACATTTATGCCACTCTTCCGTGACAATCTCTTAAACATATTTTTCATACTCTTCGACAGCCTCTTCGGTTGATGAAAATCGTTGACTGCGTAACTGGTTCTTAATTTTTGGAAATAAATAAAAGTCAAAGGTGCCAGGTCGGAACTGTACGCGGGATGGCTCATAACGTCAACGTTGCTCACCTTCAAAAATCCATTTGTCTGTCTGGCCGTGTGAGAACTGGCATTATCGTGGTGCAAGATGATACGGCGTTTACGGTTATTTTTATAGAGTTTGTCAATAACTTCCGGCAAACAAATGGTTGTGTACCAATCACTATTCACGGTACGATTCTCCAAAGCAACAGCAGTCACATGTCCAGTTTTATTTAAAAAAGAGGCAATTATCCGCTTAGAGGCAATTTGCACGCTCGCCACTTTGGTTGGTTTCGGCTCATCTCGAAAGATCTATACGCTCGATTGCTGCTTTGTTTTGGGATTGTATCTATAAATCCATGTTTCGTCACCTGTTACTATGTCCGAGACTAAATTTAAAGCCCCTTCGTTGAATCTGGTAAGCATGGCATTGCACCAAGTGACGCGATCCGTTTTCTGAGCCTCAGTCAAATTATGTGGGATCCACCGAGAGCACAGCTTTTTCGCACCCAAATGTTTGTGTAGTATTGATCGTACTTGACTCATGCCTATGCCTAAAGATGCCCGAATCTCTATTGCTGTTAGGTAACATGCCTGTCTGTTTTGATCATACGGCGCACAGCATCGATGTTTTTGTTGTTCACAGCAGTGGACGGGCGACCATCACGACATTCGTCACTGAGATTCACACGACCGCGTTTGAATTCTGCAAACCAGCTATAAATAATCGTGCTTCATCGCCAAAAGCAGTTTGAAGCCGAGTGAAGCTCCGTAGAAAATCATACTACGAAAATTTTCACGAGTTAAATCCATGGTGATGTAGACAACCAATGACTAAAATGACGCCACAATGTAAAAACAAGTGACAGTCAGATGAAACAAACTGTATTCTACAGCTAAATAGTTCCATTTTCAAATGTCGTAATTACTTTTTAAATATTGTTTATCTAAGTAGCCAGTTCCGGAAACTTATAGTGCGCCCTATGTCTTATACAGAGTTAAAGAACTTAGCAGAACAATAAAAAAAAATATTATGACATGCATCCTATGCGTGCACAGGAACTTCCTAAGTTCAGGTTCTGACCCCAGATCAGCCAGTGTACCGGGTTGTCAAATACCGTACTCACTGACTTCATCCGGTTCTCAAGGGGTAAGCGCCTCGGGTGAGCCGCCCCGGGTGCACTTACAGTACCCTTCATATTTCCAGAAAGGCACCGGAATTGTAGGCCCGCTCACTTCCCGTTGCGCATTGCGAAACTAACGAGACGTAGAACGGTAGGAATCGTAGTTACACTATGATTAGACTATCCCCAGGAAATTTCCCCAAAAACAGGATATTCCATAATCACGAAAAACAGGCGAATATGTGGTCTCAATAAGGTTGTAATCTAAAACACAGGGAAACCCTCTTGATCATTTGAATATATACTCTTGTCGCTATCCATCATCCTCAAACCAAGTTATCTTTCATCGTCTTCAATCAGCCTATTTATTGCAGCCTACAGAGAATTAATCGCACTACAACGAGCAGTCTCAAGCCATTATCATCCAGCTACTTCCTATGACTGGGTAATATTCTACACTAAGTCGACCTAAATGCTGTACTGAATGCTACTACTAGGAAACAGTACATTCTAAGATGACCTCAAATGTAAAGGTTGCCAATGTTACCTGATGCACATCATGACCTTTGTCGAGTCTATAGGGCCCTCCCTTCCCTCCAAGACCGGCAGTGTCGCGTCCTCCGGTTCCGCCAGCCCAGGTGTTCCCTCCTACGTGAGGCTTATCGTCCTCTTTACCATGTTTAGGAGAGGATACGTCTTTACTAAAATTAAACAAGTATAATTTGAAATAAATAAGTAAGGTACAATTGAGGCCATCAGCGCAAAAGTGGTGTAACCCACATCGATTTCCTTTTCTACAATATTATTTTAAATGACACTAAAGTACGTAATTATTACGTATTTGGACGCTATTTAATTTTTTACATAATTACATAATCTACATAATTATTATCGCTCATTTAGTGCTACATTGACGCAATTGTACTTCTTGTAATGTTACAGGAAATTATTTTGAATTTTTTTTTTCCAATTTTATTTCACATTTATCAATAAAATTTTGTGTAAATTTTTACAATACGTATAAATTCATATAATTTAAAATTACTGCCGATTTATCTTCAAACGTAACATTTGTTATGTTAGAGTTGTGTCAACAAATTTAATTCAAAATTACCATTACGTCAATGTTACCCACCAAATGAGCCTTATGTACTTTAGTATTATTTAAAGTAATATTGTAGAAAAATAATTCAATGTTGGCTACATCACTTTTGCGTTGATAGCCTCAATATTCATGGTAACCAAACTGACAAACAGAAAAGCGATCCATCTGGATTTTGCTAACATTGTCAATAGATATGACGATATTGAAAAAGGTATTCTCAACATGGAAATTGTTTCCTTGATTGTCCAGATTTTGCCCTGCAATTCGTAGTCAGTATTATATGAACAATAATAAAATATAATCTAAATAATACTCACCCACTATGCCTATCAATGGTCATTTGTATTTTCTTAAGCGCGGCCTTGGACCGTCCCTCAAGCACGCCCTCTGTCGGCAGTCCGCTTTCGTGAAGGACTTCTAACAACTTGTCCGCCATGTCTTTGCTATAGCGATCAAAGTCAAATACGTTGCCAATCGCTGTTGCGAGGTCTTCCATGGGGTATTTCTGGAAAATATTGACGTATAACTTGTTTTGAATAATGTAACAGAAGCCCTGGTACCTTAATAGTTTGGCCTACCGCTTCTCAAGCAGAGGCCGTAGGTTCGAATCCGGCCTCACACCTCTGAATTTCTCGAAATTTATTTGTTTAATTTGAAATTTACCATGAGCTTTTTGGTGAAGGAAAACATTGTGATGAAAGCTGCACGTTGAAAAAGGTTCACAAACCCCGAAAAACGTGTTTAGGTAGAGAGCCATACCCAGCAGTGGGACATATAAAAATGGCTTGATGACGATTAACTTGTTTTAGATATCGCAACCATAATAACAAAAATAAGACAATCAAAAATAACATACCTACTATTTTTGATTGTCGTATTTTTGTTGATAAAATAAAATCAAAAATTTTGTGTCGTTAATGAAAAAAGGGTTGTTTGATTTAATATTAGACATACTTTAACTGCTTCAGTGGCCGAACGGTTACCATGGCGGACTGCCGCGCAGAGGTCCCAGGTTCGATGCCCGGGCCGGGAGAAATATTTGCATGGCCTACATTTATTTCTCCCGTGAGTTTGGGTGTAATTTGTGGTTGCCTATGTGTGTGTCATTGGTACCCGCGACACGGGGTGTCCCTAGTGCGGGGCTATGTTGAGTGTGTGCTTTATTATTATTATAAAAACTGATTGATGACTTTACCATCTCAGTTAGCCATGACCATGAGACCTGTAAAGGGCCCTGTGGTTTGTGTGAATAAACAAATATAGGCGATTTAGATGCGAAAATTCATTTCAAAGGAAACTTTCTTGAGTAATTACAATATAAACAAAGAAATGCACTACATAAAACCAATACCTCGCTTTTTATATCAAATACGATTTTGTCATATATCACCACAAACAATGATATCATGTTATTTTTTTAATCTACTTTTTCCATTTTCCCAAAAATTATTTTTCAAATGTTGTCAAGTCATTTACTATTAATGGGGGTGTTTTGCCATATTCACACGGGTCTGGTCAGCCTGGTTAGTAAGGTTGTATATTTACAAATAACGGTTATGTATAGATGAATTAATAAGTGTTGATTTGAACAATACATTTATGAGATTGCACGTGACGATGAACGTATGAGTGCGACTCATCAATGTTTCCTTTCTCGCTTGCACTCATTAGTTGTTAATGATATTTAAGTAAATGTGGTGGTTTGGGTTTGTTTTCTTATTTAAAGAGAGCTTTATCTCGCTGTATTCTTCGTATCATTCGCTCGCCAAGCAAGTTCCAAGTGCCTTTTTTTTTCGAGCAACAGAGGAGATCCAGGTCACGTAACCAATATAAGGAATATTATGAGAAATAACTAAATTTCTCTCACCTGCAAATGCTTAATTATATTAACAAGTTCCCGTGTAGAATACGGATATGTCAATTGTCCTTGGTCAGCCATGTCACGTAACGTGGCGAACGCCTTAACAAGTTTCTTCATGACGTCATGTGGCACGTCCGGCCCATATGAACGAAGGAGCTCCATTTCCGAGTCTATTGAGGGATTGTCCACTGCATGACAGGAGAATAAATCGCCTGGAAAAAGCGTCTGCCTTTTATTAATCCGATAATAGTGTAGTTCTTTTTAAAGAAAGGATACCCTGTATCGCTTGTGCCGTGGACACACATATAGACAGCCACAAATTACACCCAAACTCATGAAAGAAGTAAATGCCATACAAATATTTCTCCCGGCCCGAGAATTGAACCCGGGACTTCTGCGTGGCAGACCAGCGGAACGTGGTAACCGTTCGGCTACAGAGGCGGTTAAATTAGGCATGAGGTGATTTTCAATTTAGTTTATTTATTTATTTATTTATCATAAATATATTTACACGGTATTACAGTTAAAAACTAATGCACTGTGAAAACTATGATAATTATAAAATTAATAACAATAAGATCTTGTTGAGCATTGTGAGGGCACGGAGCAGCGGCGAGTTCCTATGGGACACTGTACGCGCAAACGGCACAGCGAATATGGTTATGCTGCATTTAGCAGCGTGATCGTCACATTCGCTAAATGCAGCATAATATAGCAACGAAAACTATTGTAGGGCGGAACGTGGATCTTCCAGCGCTTATTCTACATAAGTAATATGTGGTCTATAATAAAAAAAAATACTTCAAAGTAAAATAATATTTGATAACTTTAATCATCGTGCATCTGATGTTAAACAGCATGCCAGTCCATAGCAGTTGCAGTGCCACTCAGAGCTTTAAATCGCAAAGATCTGATGGACACTGCCACTGTACCTTTCACCATGAGATATCAATTGACAAGTCTCATATTATGACTGTAATTTCATCAGGACTCTTACCCTTCAAAACCGGAACGCAGTAATGTCACATTACTACTTGGCGGCAGAAGTAGGTAAGAATTCCCTGAACTCTTTCACAACAAGTTTTACTACTACTAAAAATATCTGTCTGCTACGATAGATTTTTTCATTTCTTAGATTACGATTACTTGTTATTAGCCCCTTCAAAATTATCCGAATGAAGTTAATTTCCACACATTTGAAACAAACTAATATCTTCTTAGCCAGGATTTAAAGTGTAACAAGTTAATGGAGATAGTCCAGTAAACTTACCCAAAGCGGCGAAAAAATCATTACCCAAAAACGGGAACCCAGGTCTGTTAGCCAAAACAATCATTCTGAAATCATCATGTACCGGAATAAAGCTAGATATATCGCCGCCAGAACTTTCCAACAAATCCTTTGGCACAATTCTTCTACCGTCGCTCAGAATCATTTCTCCGTTTTCTACTAACGTTTTCAAAATACACGTCACGTGAGTAGGGGCCTTATCTGCTTCGTCAACCACTAAAATATGGCCGAGTTTAACAGCTTTCACTAACGGGGAATCTTCATATATGACCACGCCGTCTCTTACAGTCGGTTGTACTGTCAAAGATTGGACTGTGGTGTCTCTATGCAGTTGTATATACTCCCTAGGCCTGTTTAACAGCTGCAATAAGCGATCAGCTATCTTATTCTTTCCCACTCCTTGATTTCCGACTAATAATAAATGGTTTCCGAGCAGGAAGTCCTGTAATAACCATTCTAATAATCTCACGTGTTGCGGTACATCGTAGAACAGGATATCAGGTACTTTTGTTAAGGCATTGGTTTTAAATATTTCGGTCGTGGTGTTTCCAATGGTAAGTGCACCGTTTTTTATTGAAATTTTAACTGGTTTTTCATCAGGATCTCGACTGAAAATTCCGAATCGAGTGGGAATTTCGATACCCAGTTTTTGACTAGCGCCATCTAGTGCCCTCCTTGCTAAATTAGGTAAGAATTTGGCTAAGAAAGTCCTCTGTACTGTTTCATAGGCTGAGTCAGTGGGGTATTTTGCCATTCTACTGGCAATTCGCAGGAGCTGTCGCGTGGAGAGCGATGATGAAAGATTCTTAAGGGTATTATCTTCTGATGCTCGCAATTGGTCCGCTAAATTGATGATTGAATGGAGAGGATTTGATATGTCGCCGTGCTTTAAAGAAAAATAAATAGAAATTAGAATAGCGAACGTTAAGATCACGCCATAAACTCTGCATGGATTTGCAAGTCCGTTTTTATTCAATATGTTATATCTATTTTTTTTTTTATTAACAGTTGTTATACGACGATTAGATACATTTCATCTCATACGGCTACGAAGCCGAGGAGCACAGGTATGAAAATATATCACTACTACAGTTTACTCCGATAAAAATAAAGTACTTACATTACTTATATTTACATAGACATAAATGTATTAAATTAGATACCAATTGATTAATGATGAATATCTCCTCATTCTTGCTCAAATTCCTCATCTCGTGGAAGATGAAAAGGCTCAGTATCTCTGGAGACAACCACTGCTGTCCTCGGCCTAAAGTCGGCGGCTCAGCCAACGCTACTATTCTGAAATACGTAATGTGATGCGCAAACTATACAGGGTGTAAATCAGGTAAACAGGTACAAACCTAATTCTATAAATTAATCATGATGACGGCGCTCTAATTTACCTCAGACCTCCTACCGCCGTCTCTTATGTTGTGCCATTTAATGTGAATAAAACTTTCAAGGCAACGTTCTTCTTTCAAAGCGCCCAAATTACCAGGACCAAAGGTTTTCCACCGGGCGAGGCGAGACGAGGCGAGACGAGGATTGAAATTTGTATGACAAAATTTCAATTCTCTCCTAGCCCATCTTCAGTGGAAATGGTCTGGATCGACGAAGCAGCGAGACGAGAATTGAAATATTGTAATATTTTGAACCGTATTGCTGCCAACATACAGTATCATACTCTTTAACGGAAACACGATTTTTGCACTGTCTAACGCGAGTTTATGCGTGCTCGCGATGGCTATTAATATCAATTGCGAGATTGTGTGTTACGTACGATTTGAGATTTAAAAAAGATGGTTTCATCTGATTCTTCCGTTAACATATTACATCATAATAATTTACGGGACATGTTACTTCGGTCGCGTATTTAACGCTAGATGAAGGGAACTACACTGAATCTTCACTATCCGCAATCCCTGCGTGGGCTCGCGCGAGATAGCTATAATTCGCGCGAGCTATTAATGGCAATTTTTACGAGATTTCCATTCTCGTCTCGCCTCGCCTCGTCACGCCGCGCCGGTGGAAAACTATCTTTAATCTGACACGGTTCTAACTAACCTAAAAACTGTCACGGTTCAGTTAGAACCGTGTCTTGTGACACGGTTCTACCTGAACTATTATTACCACTGATATAACACAGGTTTAGTCCCTACCTGAATGCATGATGAATTCTCTTGACACCGCTGTCTTCAAGTTCAGCCTGAGTGAGACCAGAAGCGAGGAGCGCGTCGTATCTGTCGTGACGGAGCAGTCGGGTGCCGTCGTGAAGTTGCACTTCGCGATCGTGAACTAACCTAGAAAGTTCAATAAAACATTTAGTTATTAATAGAAAAAACCGACTTAGAAAATGTATTATTTAGTTCAAGTTCAAATCTGAACAAAAATTACATGAAAAGAGTTTTTGATCTTTGTATCAGTAATAACACCAAACTAGTGGAGTATTTTTCAAAAAAAAAAGTCTTTGTGTCATGTTCTGTCGCCGTGCCACCGAACCACAAACAATTTAAAAGATGCTCATGGGTATTCTTTTTGAAAGACGATAATCTAGGACACCTTCTGATGGAGTCTGGGAGAGTCAGAATCAGACACAAAGCCATTATCTCTATTTTTCTGAATTTAGTCATTGTATGTACATATACAAAAAATAGGCGAAATGTAAATTAATTCTGCTACATTTCAATTGTCAAGTTGACTGTAAGTCCTTTAGGTGTTTATCGCTTATCAATAATGTATCAGCAAAATTGTTATACAACATTTTGTAACATGATTGTAAAGGCGTTTCATTATTATAAAATATTGAATAATTAATACAATTGAAACGTAGCAGAATTAACTTACATTGCACCTAGTTTTTATTAATAAACAGCGTTTATTGGGTAAATTCAGAAAAATAGCTAAAATTGCATCTACAAGTATTATTAATATAGATGGCTACAGATAATTCCCCATAGTAATTGTTTCTTTTTTCTTTTAAACTAATAGTAATTCATAAATAATACATGTACGTCAGGCATACATTTCAGTGGATAATATAATAATATACAAAATAGGGTGGCGTGGCTACAGAGCATCACACAAATATTTGAATATCATTATAGATAATTAATAAAATAAATGACACGGAATAGGCAACACTTTTCGTACACCACACCATACATTCAGTAGATTTTATACTGATATTTTGCAATATACAAAAGCATGCGATGGTTTTACTCACCTATGTAAAACAGCAACGGTACTAGGATGTATTCTGTGCAACCCGTCCAGAACAGCCAAATGTCCTTTCAATGCGGCGTCCACCAAGGCAGAGTTCTTCCACACTGTGTCTCCACTAACCAACGTCGTCCGTTGTTGTAATAGATCTCGAGCTGTCATATCTTGGTAAAGAACTATTGGCTCTATTGTATAGCCGAGAAGGGATGCAAGTTGCGAGATTAGTAGGCTCTTACCGCAGCCTTTTGGACCTGTAATATATACACGTACGTCTAGTGAAAAGCCTGCAAGTTACTTTGTAAGTGGGGCTAGTATTAACTGGTACCATCGAGTATCTACCCAGAAATAGAGACGAAATGTCATTTAATTTGTTTGAAAACTATTCTCCCAAGTCATTACTGTGACAACGGCGCTCCGATTAGCTAGCCCGAATTTGCAACAATTAACGAATGACGTTAATTGTTGCACTTCAAAGCGACCAGTTGAACTTAAGATTTGCTATAATGGACGAAAATTGAAAAACTACGTATTTAATATTTAAATACCGATGAAATGTGATTCCGTTTGTTTTGTAATTAGATGTTTTGCAGATTTTCCCAGACTACCGAATGCAAGAGCCTCCCATAGTTAGAAATATTATCTTATTACAATAAATACAGAATATTTTCAGAATATACGGAGACGTACCTACACACAGGTCAGTTGTTGGCGCTGTACTATTTCAGCTTTCTAATTTGTGATTTTAGCGCAAACTCGAGTTGATATTTAAAAGCGATATAAGGCCCATTTGCCTGATGAGTTGCCAGGAATGGATGGCCCTTATTTCTGGTTATATACTCGCAATACAACTACGTCCACTGAAAAGCTTGCAAGTTACGTTGTAAGTGGCGCTAGTATTAACTGGTACCGACGTTGACATCGACGTCTGTATTTTTAGTAAAAATACAATATTTAGATTAAGGCCTGTTTACACCAATTTAGTAGAAGAATTTAAGACAGTTAAGTGGACGTTCATTCTTTGGTAAGATGATAAATTACCTTAGAACTTTATGCTTAGTTTAAGCATCAGTCTTCCACATAATTATGCTTTCCAAAACTCAATGTGTAAACAGTTCTTAGTTGCAAAATGCTTTTCGTGAAAAAAAAATATTTAAAAAAGCAGCAGAACTCCTTGTTAATGAGGTAGTCTGCCACTACCTATTTCTGCCGCCAAGCAGTAATGTCAGCATTGCTACGTTCCCTTTTCGAAGGGTAAGGGTACTTCAGTCTTCCACATAATTATGCTTTCCAAAACTCAATGTGTAAACTGTTCTTAGTTGCAATATGCTTTTTGTGTTAAAACTTAAAAAAAAGCAGCAGAATTCCTTGTGAATGAGGTAGTCTGCCACTTTACCTATTTCTGCCGCCAAGCAGTAATGTCAGCATTGCTGCGTTCCCTTTTCAAAGAGTAAGGGTGCTGGTGAAATTACATGGACATGAGACTTATCAATTTGCGACTCAGGGTTTCGAGCGCAGTGGCCAGTGCCCCTCAGATCTTTGTGATCTAAACTGCAACTGTTATGGACAGTGGTATCGCTTACCATCAGGAGCACAATTTGTTAGTCTCGTGACTTCATATTATAATCCGTTCAGTGCCGTATCAATACTGTAGTGATAGTGAGCATTAACAATTCTAAACATATAAGATTACTTATACTATTGGACTTAACAAAACGATAGCGCGTTTTAGAGTGCAACTAATGTAAATAAAATAATTTTATTTTTATTTTATTTTAACTTATTGGAAGACCAACGGCTATATTATACAGTAAAAACTGAAATAATAATGGAGATCCAATTATAGATCCTCACCGATAGACACACATTAAGTAAATGACCATTAAATTATAACTATATAACTACTAACCATATTATATACATTTTCGCAACACTTAGTAATTACCTACTCGCCAAAGAACAAACTACTAATAAGACGTTTCACCGATGCAACACTAGTGTTAAAAAGGTCAATGTCAACCTGCTTGGACAATTCATTGAAGGTATTACTCGCACGTGAGAGATATGCATTCCGCCGAAAATTCGAAGAGGCCATAGGTACGCACGAAAATTAATTAAACCTAAGGGACTTTGTAGGGGCTCTAAGAGAAATCTTGGACACGAGTTCCGGGGAGGCCACAAGCAATTTTTCGCAAAAATACTAGGTCTGCTATCTGACGTCGTACCTGTAGTGGCAAAAGATGATGTTTCTTACATATATCAAGATATATGTAAGACTCGTACCGCTCCCTAGTTCGAAAACATAAAAAATTAATAAATCTTCTTTGCACATGCTTATCAAACTCACAAGGCAATGTGGCCGTCGTTTATTTCTTTGTTTCAGTAAACTCGCCTTAATCTTATTTTTTGCTGTGGTACAAAGTGACGAACGGACGGTGTAACTGATAGTAACCAATGACTCCCGTCACACAAGTACTTAGTTTAGGTACTTACCATATACATATTTTACAAGTTCTGACATTTTTTCACTAAGCAATAGTACCATGTTAGTTTACAATCATCAAATGGTTAACTTACCAACAACACAAAAATCACCAACACTATGACTCAAAAGCAGTTCATTCAACAGTTGACTTTGATACGACGTCTTCACCACTCCTCTCTCTTCTCTACCCCTTTTACTTCCACCGCACGGCACTGCAAACTGACTTTTGTCGCCGTTGACATCAAGGCTCACTACAGCTTGGCTGCCAGCGAAGTCGATTTCTTTCAAGTTTATGTCCCATTTTGGCTGAGTGTTGATTTTGAGGTTTTGTAGAACTCCTTGGACGTTTTTTATGTGTTCCTTACTCAGGAACGTGTTGTATGGGTAGAGGAGGTAGATTAGTTTGTGTATGGGGATTGTTGGATTTCGCTCCTGTGAAAATGCGGCATAAATTACACCAAATATACTTAAAAATACCCTATTTCACTCTTAGCTTAGCTTCAAGTTGTCTTTGCAATGTCTCTGGAATGTTTGAAATCTAAGTTTTTCACTATAGTTGGATTTTTAATTGCATATAACGAACTGTGCCTTTACCTTGTCACAGTTACCGCTAGCGGCCGCGTAAAATGTTTGTATACAAAAAGTTGTTTCTTCTTGTGACCGCTAGGGGTACTCTATAATTTGCTTAGAGGATGGAAAAAATTTGCTATACAAAATTGTGAAGTAATTTACGCAGTTGCTAGTGGCAACCGTCACAAAGTAAACTCGTGTTAGAGGCATAGACAGCTACTAATGTCATTATGAAAAATAATGTTGGCATATTTATTTGTTTTTTGAAAATACTTAAAAGGTAACATATTTAGGAAATGAAACTATTTTTCCGGATTTAAATCGCGTATATTTGTTTTTTCAAACAAACCGACGTTTCGGGCCTTTTACAGGTCCCATGGTGTAAAGGGCCCGAAACGTCGGTTTGTTTGAAAAAACAAATATACGCGATTTAAATCCGGAAAAATAGTTTCATTTCCTATGTGTAACAATCGCGAAAACCTAAGAACTCGATAGGTAACATATTTGCAGTACCAAAGCGCTTACAAGTCACACTGATAAAATTTTGAAAAAAAGAAAAGTTAAATAACATATTCTCAGAGTATTAAAAAAATCGACCTCAAAAGTGCGTGGAATTAAATCTTTACCAAGTTTTTTGAAATCAGAAGTATTTTTTATTATTTATTTTGTACAACTTAAACTTACAGTACTTATAACTAAACATGTAAGTCATAGTCACAAAAAAGGTTGAGTCGATCACCGGCCAAAGATAGGAAGCGGAATTTCGACCACAGAGCTTTGGGCGGTGACCGCCTCCAAATAGTAACCAGCGGATGTTAGAAATTTTGATTCAGTGTTGCTGAACACGTCAATATCATTTGTTTTGCTTAAGGATTCAATTGCGGCTAGGGCTTCGAAGAATGGTGCCCGTCTTAGTGTCACTGTGCGGGTTAAATGAAAATTGAATAGAGGGTATTTGCGCTGACGAAGGACGTAACGTGAGATTGGCGGGATAAAAAAAGGAATTTGAGCCATTAGAGGAGAGTTAATTATATATCCTCTTATTAGGTTAAAAATATATTTTAGAAGCGCCAGTTTTACCTGATCTCAAGCGATCTGTACGATACCATGCCCAAAATAAAGGTTGTAGGATACATATAAGGATAGTACCCATAAAGTTTACTATACAAATATCTCAAAAATGATTTCTGGATTCGTTCCAACATTGCTATATAGAGTTTATTGTGGGGATTCCACACTGCGCACGTAGCTTCCAATTTACTTCGAACAAAGGCGTTACATAAATTACAAATTGCCTGTCGATGGTCAAAAAACTTAGATTGCCGCTTGATGAAGCCAAGACTTTTCCAAGAACATGATCGTTAAATTTGAGTCCAGAATCGAATCTTACTCCCAAATCACGAACAGTCTTCGCACG
Source organism: Hyposmocoma kahamanoa (assembly GCF_003589595.1). Taxonomy (NCBI): domain Eukaryota; kingdom Metazoa; phylum Arthropoda; class Insecta; order Lepidoptera; family Cosmopterigidae; genus Hyposmocoma; species Hyposmocoma kahamanoa. The sequence goes on from NW_020654466.1 coordinate 19,133,537, forward strand.
GTTCAAGGTCGTGCCACCGAGGCTGTACTCATTGAGGATTGGATTGCGAAAATGCTGTTAATATATTACAGATGTAGGAAGGTCATTCGCAAGCAGTATAAAAAGGAGAGGGCCGAGACTGCTACCTTGCCCTATACCAGAAGCAACTGTATAAGGGGAATACTTAGTTTTCCTATTCAACGTACTGCTTTCTATCTTGAAAATACGCACAGAAAAATTTCATTAACTGATTAGTAAATCTCGCAACACCCATTTTTATAAGATCAAAAGCTTTTCGGAAGTCGAAATAGGCAACATCAACTTGAGTATTCTGATCCATTTTTGACCCAATTAAGGTATTTAGATTCAGAAGATTGGACGTAGTTGAGCGTTGCGGCAATAAACCGTGTTGTTCGTCACAAAAGCATCCACACAGCTGTAAAGCTATGGTCGAATAGAGCGCCGTTTCGAATATTTTTGCAAATACTGAGAGAATAGCAATAGGCCGGTAATTTCTTATATCACCCTTCGCGTCACTCTTGTGTACAGGTATAACTTTAGATATTTTCCAACGTCGTGGGTACAAGTTTGTTCCAATTGATAGGTTATATAAATAACAAAGTGGTTTAACAAATACTTTGCAGCAATCTTTGACCGCAAACTGAGAGATCCCGTCAGGGCCCTGTGTGAATTTAGGTGCTAGGCGTTTGATAGCTTTGCGCACGTCAATCTCGTTAATTTCATCAACACTAATATGTCTCTGGAAAGTGGCAAGATGTGTAAAAGTGGCAGAACTGTCACAAGCATTTTCAACACAGAGAAGTGGTAGAGTAGGGAGGAAGACACTTTGAAAAAATTGAGCAAATGAGTCAACTATTTCCTGGGGCACGTGGTACCAAATGTAGTTGGCTGACATGACATTTTGTGCTTCTTCACAAACGCTCAGAATAACAAAGGATTTCGCTTGACATCCCCCTGAACCATTTTAGAATATTTAATCAAATCGCATTTTGATCTTCGCAGAACCATTTTCCTATAATAGTAGAAAAAACCATAATAGAGTTGATAGTTTGTTTCTTTGTACATTTTGTGATATTTGTTTTTGAATATAAATATATAGTCTCAGCAGAAAACCATACCGGATAGTTAGTAGGCTTACTAGGGTTCTTAAATGGAACAACTTCCTCCACTATATTGCAAATAACTGAGTACAAGTAGTCCACAGCTTCATCTAAATGACTTATTTAATAAAGGGGCATCCAATCTATTTCAGATATTCTCATGTAAAGTAGGTGGAGGTCAGCTTTGCGAAAGTTTCTAATATTGGGCGCTGGGATATTGCCAGAAGGCTTTCGATATTTGTTATTCACATTGGGTATGCTAATAGATATATCAAGTGGCAAATGATGGACCTCATCAGAGACCAAACCACAAACTGCCTCAGCCACTGAAACTTCTAACACCGTTTCGTTAGTCAAAACTAAATCTAATATATGTCCTAAACTATTAATTACCTTGCACATTTGAGATAAATTACACGATGGTAAAAACATTTGAAAGTCATTACGTACTGTAGTTGTAGTCGAATTGCGCAAAACCGAATTCATCCCCTAGTTTGCCAGCCTTAGAGTTGGAATATTTTGTTCAAATTTAAACGGGACCAATGACGTAACCTCAACTAAGGTACCGTCTTTCCAACAAAAAAGAATCATCAAAATCGTTTAACCAATACCGGAGTTATAGCGTAACATACATTAAAAAAAAATACAGTCGAATCAATTAATTTATTTATTTATTTATACATGACAGGCAAATGACTCCACTCCACCTGATGTTAAGTGGAAAGTGGTATCCAAACGCGAAGGAACGAATTAAGAACGTCCTCCTTTTTTTTAATTATATGATTGAATTATTATATTGTTTATAAGTACATAGTGGAAATTGAAAGTAATATATAAAGGTATATATATATACTACGTACAGCATTCGACCCACTCTACAGGACACCGGTGCTCGAAAGGTAGTGCACGAACAGCAGCGACGGATAACACACATATTTATTATAAAGTGCTATGTTCAGGACAGTTCTCAATGAACTCGTTGATAGGTAATCAGTTTCAAGAAGTTTGTCTATTAACCTCATTGACCTACTTAATCTGCCAAACAATATGTATATATAATATGTAAATATATATACTCTCTATATAGTTCTATAATTTTTTGTTTATTAAATTCTTGAATCTTCTATAAATACTAACAAAAGTATATTATATAAATTGAAAAGCAATCTTAGTATTTTAGACGTGGTAGCCTAATTGCTTGTAGCCTAAACTTACCGCCTCACAAACAGAGAGTCGTGCACGTGTGTGTTTTCGGAATTTATGTGCGACATTTACAATCACGACAGCAACACTTTGCGCGGGTCGCGCGGCAGAGATACTGGCTTTATTTCAGAATTTATTTTGTTACAAACGTAATTAAAGCCATCTCAAAATGTATATCGTATACCATACGTGTGCTATTTAGTTCAAATAATAAAAAAAATTGGTATATGTAAAAAACCTATTGAATACAGCGGTTTTCGTGTTTATTTTCTACCATGAAAATGTTTAGGAATCTGTTTTCACACCGTATACTATCAGTGTATATCGTCAATTTTACTACATATTTTTTCCATAGTGATTGATTCAACACTTGGAAAGTTTCATTCAATATTTGGAATAACGTGCGGAATAACCCAAAGCCATTTGAGATTGTACCGACTCTTAATATTTAAAATGAACTCTATTCGCTTTACAAAAAGATAAATTCGAAATGAAAAGCCCAGTACCACGACGACAAACCGTAGTAGCCTAATGATTTGACCAACCATCTCTCAGGCAGAGGGTCGTATCGTGGTCATCGTCTCTGAGTTTTCGGAATTTATGTGCGAAGGACCATTTTTATCAAATGATCAAATTTACCCGCTTTGTAAAATTATATGTACACAAACGAAATACATTTTTATTATACAGATATAGGCTCCTATTCATTCCACATTTAAAATGTTTTTTAAACGATGGGAGTGAAGAGAAAAGCTGCCTAAACACAAAAACTTAGTGAGATTTAGCTTTGTATTTTGCGTGTATGTAAATTACATTCCTTCTTGGACATTTTTGCATGGCTATGCTAATAATGAGGTCAACGTACATCGTCGCATGAGGACCTGAATAATGTCTATTCAATCTCGCCTTGAAAAGGCCCAAGTTATAACGTGCAGAGAACAAGTCCGCAGGCAGGGAATTCCACTCCATAGCCGTTCGCCATATAAATGTGGAAGCGTAACGCTTCGTGCGAATCTTTGGAATATCCACAACACACAGGGTGAAACCCAAGCGAATTTTTAAGTTATTTATTTGAGGCTATCAGTACGTAACCCACATTTAATTTATTTTTTTCTACAATACCACTTTAAGCTATACTAAAGTACATAATTATATTTTACATTAGAATATTCTTTTCATGTATAAAAAAATGTAATAATTAAAAAATGTGGGTTACATCACTTTTGCGCTGATAGCCTTAATTATAAAAGAATATGTCCAATCAACAATAAACGCTACATTTCCAACAAAAATTGCAAAGTCGTGACTCTTTAGAAAAGTTACAAAACGTCCCCCAAATCTTAATTAAGTTAAAAATCACAACCTTGGAAAGGTGATTTGTATTGTATTGTATCCAAACAAAAGAAAATCGCAATCCTTGACCCTCAAGTTCATAGCTCAGCCCTGACGACAGCTTTGCGTGAGGGAACACAGGGAACCTATGAACTCGTCATACAGATACGCAGTCAGAATGTAGACCTAGTTACAAGAAACCGGTTATACCAAATTAACCCCTTCGGTACAATAAATAAACGCTCTCTTTAATACACGAAAATGATGTGACACACAATGCCAAATACTATAGTAATTATGTACCATGAACTTAATATAATTGTAAGTCCACAAAAATATTTAATCTATATATAAAAGGAATCCGGAGCAGCTTTCTCTTTTTTTTTAATTTTCACTCACTGGTAGATGTGCGTACAGCAAAAACTGTAAGTCCTACATAGAAATATGAAAGCTTGAGGGTATGTTACTTTTGTTTACGGTAGGTATTCCTTACATTTGCAAACTTGAATATTTTTCGTTTTTTATTTGAGTGGTATATTATAAAATGTAAAACATTTAACGCGGACGAAGTCGCGGCCAACAGCTAGTCCTGAATAATGTTATAGTCAATCGAGAGGCAAACGATTCGAACCTCGTTTAAATAAGACTAAAATTTCTTATGGAGATCCATGCTTGCTTGTTTGTATAAAAGTACAGCTAATAAAACTGACATACTTATTTTTAACCGACTACAGCTACGTGAACCGATTTTTTGATAGATGATTCTTTTTTCGTTGAAAAGAGGGTACTTCAGTATTGGTCCCATTTCAATTTGAAGAAAATATTCCATCTCTAAGGGTGGCAAACTAGGGGATGAATCCGGTTTCGCCTGGATTTCGAAAGTTTATTTAAAATTGCAGCAACCTGAATCAGGGCCTTTTAGTTGCTACAACCAACTAAAAGGTCCTGTTGAATTTTAGTTTGAAAGCAGTAGAGCAACTTGTGAAAGAGTTCGTCCAGGGAAGTACTGCCACCTTACCTATTTCTGCCGCCAAGCAGTAATATTAGCATTACTGTGTTCCGGTTTTGAAAGGTAAGAGTGATGGTGAAATTACAGGCACATGGGACTTGTCAACTTAGATCTCAGGGTGACGGGCGCAGTGGCAGTGCCCTTCAGATCTTTGCGATTTGAAGCTCTGAGTGGCACTGCAACTGTTATGGACAGGCGTATAGCTTACCATCAGGTGCACGACTTGTACGTCCCGTCACTTGATATTATAAAAAAACCGGCAACCGTTAATGAAAACTTGTAAAAAGTTGCCAGTTGCATCAACTAAAGTTGGTCCATCTGCGGAGCAACTTACCTATGCCATCGATACGATAGAAAGAAGAATTGAGAGATAGACGATAAGTTTCGTTTCTAAGATACGTTACATACATTTATAAATGTTTAATAACAACTAACCCCCTTGCTAACAGGGAACAAAAACGTCGTGATAAAACCTGAATGTTGAAAAATGTATAAACCCTTCAGCAAAGTCCCAACACACATCAGGCCAAGATTGTAGATCAATATGGCCAATACATAATTTATTAAAGTTCGATTTTTTTTAATGATTGTAATTAAGTTTTTATTAAATGCACGGAGGTTTCACCATCATAATATTTAATTATTTTTTGTGAAATTACTCCACTAGCTTGTTATAATTACTAAACAAAGATCGAAAACTTAGAAAAAATTCACATGGATTCGGTTGGATTCAAACCTACATCTCCCAACAAACCATGCAAGACGCTATGCCAATTAAGCCGCGGAACGAACCAACGGGCTTCACGATTTTTTCATGTATTTGTTGCAAAACCTTTGTTTTTGGTCTTTAACGACATTTTTTCCGTATATGTGAGATATCTATGAAGGTTTTTCTTCACTCAGGGAGGTACACAGCCGTTTTTAAATGTTTTACATTTTTGTTTTCCCGAAATTTTGGACTATGGCCTAAAAATAAACCTTCTCTAAAGAGGAGTCCCATACACAGCACTGGGACGTATGTTGGTGGTATTATGGGTTGATGATGGTGATAATAATGAATTATGTATCTACTCCTTTTAGAGGTTAAAATACTACACCACTAAATCCAACCCTGGCAAATCGGATGTAGTATAATAAAATATATTAAATATGTTTCTCGCCGCCCGAAAGCAAACAAACACGCAAGCTTTCGTATATTTCGTGGAAATATATCATATGAGTGGAAATAAAAAATGTTTTGCATAGCCATTAATAGAGAAAAAATACATAAATAACTTTTTATATAGTGGTGATTTGATATATAAAGACTTTATGATGTTGTTTGGGTTAGTTTCGAATGTGGTTTCTTTCTATTACGTACCATGTTGTGGCATATTTTTTTTTGATTTATCATAATTCAAAAATACAAAAATAAACTATAAAAGTTGCCAAACTGCTGAACATAAGAGTTGTAGTTATTCAATAAAACTATGAATACTAGATCTAGGTTTCTTATTATGGCGCGACTTCTCTTTAATTTCCCGATATTTCGGCAGTTATTGCTCTATTGTTGGCTCACTCAGTCAATAGAACTATTTAGACAGTTTATTGGCCCCATGTGTTCTCTTACTTAACTATAACTAACGTTTGGCAGAAAGGTCGGAGCGGTTTTGCCACTAGCTAACTAAAAAACTTTTCTCTTTTATAGTCTGTCTTTTTTGAAGACGGAACAAAATGACTGTTCATTGAGCAAAAGTGTTGCCTGTTTCGAGAAGCTAGTGATTGCAGTCGATAAAATATTCCATCGACTATCGACTGAATATTTGTCACGTTTATGGAATAAATAGCCAAACTTGTTTCATTCCAATTATCCTCGACCCATTATTCATCCAATTAGTGAGCTCGAGTTCATTTGAATTGTCAATTTTTGTAAGTTCATACATACAGGCACTGTATTTAGAACTACGTTTATGAAAAATACAAAGAGGAGACATATTTTAAAGTTTTTCATTTCAATTCAATCTGTATCAAAACCGGCTATTCTTGTGTAAATGTATATGTGTATGAATAAAAATTGATTTCGACATTAATAGACCAACTGTCAAAATAAGATTAAAGAAGGCAATAATGCAATTAGCAATCATTAGAACGTCGTAACATTCACAATTCAGGCATTTTTGGCAAAATTTTATCTTTTTTCAAAATCTATGGATAAAACTATCGACAACAATTACATAATTATTTAAAATTTTAAGACAACTGGCAACCCTACAAATCCGTCTTCAAAAAAGACAGATTATAAAATGTTATATTGCTATGGTCATATTAAGAAATAATATTGCGTCGCGCTCTATAGGAAGCGGAAAGTTTTAAGTTTATAATTCACGAAAAACGCCCAGAACGTCATATTTTGATCACGACAATGTAAAACCATACACACTTTTACAAAGCCGTGGAAAACTATTGCAGTTAGGTTGGGATACCATCCACCTTATTGACCTGATGTAGCCCCTCATCTTTCACTTATTTCAGTTTCTAAAAATTCTTTTAATGTTTTATCCAATCGTGGATCATATAAAATTAAAAAACAACCTGTATAGGGCATGTGCTGTGTTTAATATTTCCGTTACGATTATTGCATGTGCTATGTAGAAGGAATATCTGTAATAATAATGCAGTCTATCAAACTTATATCATACTTTTGGCACCATATCGGTACAGTTAAATAAAGTTGTAAAATTTATTTTCTATGACATAAAGCCACTGTTTTGCCTTGACTGCTTAGGCCATTGACGTAGTAAAAGATAAAGACGAGGCGGTTTTATAGTAAATTGACTTAGAAATATATTATTTTTTATTATATTATCCAATCATCCTGTCTTTTATTACCAGTAATCATTGATTTACAATTATATGGACGTCGGGTCCGCGCTAAAAAGTGTCCGAACTTATAGGGCGTTAAAATCGTATACAGAGCGTCATTCACGCTCTAGTCTTCGTTTGTTCGACTGACAGCGAAGCAAGCAAAATTAGACAGTACTGCGATGACATTACAATTTAAATTCAACGTTTTAGTT